>NW_027397068.1:11931372-12271938 GCF_003265705.2 Callorhinus ursinus
AAAAAAAAAAAGGATTATTTCAGGCAAGGTCACTTTCCTATGGGGGAAGGGTGGGGGTCTATCATGCAGATTAACTCAGGGAATTTCACCTAGAGTGTATAATGCTAAGTGAAATTAAGTCACAGAAAGAAAAATACCACATGATTTCACTCATATGTGGAATTTTAGAATTGAAACAAATGAATAAAGAAAAAGAGACAATGAAAAAGACTTTTAAACACAGAGAATAAACTGGTGGTTGCCAGAGGGGAGATGGGTGAAAGCATGAGAGAAATAGATGAAGGGGATTAGGAGTACACTTACCTTGATGAGCACTGAGAAACACACAGAATTGTTCAATCATTATATTGTATACCTGAAACTAATATATAACACTGTAGAGTAACGTAACAGTGTAACATTACACTGTATGTTAATTACAGTTGCATAAAGAATATTAAACAATTTTGTAGAAAAAAACAAAAAGCTTTTTCTCTTTGACAAATATGATTAAGAAAATGAAAAAGGCAAGCCACAGACTGGGACAAAACATTCACAGCACAAGTATCAGACAAAAAACTGTAACAAGAGTACATAGAAATCTTACAACTCAATATTAAGAGAAATAACCCAATTACAAAATGGGCAAACGATTTTGACACTGTACAAAATAAATGATAATGAAAGCCGAATAAGCACATGCTAATATGCTGAAAATCATTAGTTGTCAGGGAAATATTCAAATTAAAACTGCTGTAGGTTACCACTACACACCTATTAGGATGGCTAAAATTAAAAAGACTGATCACACCAGATGTTGACAAGGATGTGGAGCAACTGTAATTCTGATACTGCTCTAGTACTGCTGGTGGGAACGCAGAATTATATAGCTGCTCTGGAGAAGTTTGGCAGTTTCTTAACAAGTTAAATATATACCTACCATAAAACTCAGCTGTTCCACTTCCAAGTATTTACCCCAAAGAAATGAAGACACATGTCTATGTGAAAACTTGCACACAAATGTTCATAGGAGCTTTATTTGTTAAGATTAAAAAACTGGAAACCCCAAATATCCATCAGTAGTTGAATGCATCACCAAACTTTGCTGCATCTATATAACAACTCTGCCGAAAAATAATAAAGGGACAAACTATTCATATATGCAGCAACCTAGGTGAATATCAAAATCATTATGCTGAGTAAAAAACCAGCCAAAAGAGATTACATTCTATAGGATCAAATTCTAGAAAATGCCAAATAATTACAGTTATAGAAAGCAGATTAGTGGTTGGGAAAGGAAGTGGAGGAGGGACACATTATCAAGGGGTACAAGGAAACTTTTGGAATTGGGGAAAGTCTCAGTATCCTGACTATGGTGGTTTCACAGATGTATACGTCTTGCAAACTTATCAAATTGTACACCCAAATATGTGCAATTTGCATGAAAATTATACATTAACTGTTGAGCATCTGTTTCCTAAGAACTTTAAAATCACTTTGTTCAGTTCAAAACAAACCTACTCCCAACTCCACTGGGTTTCTGACTGAAATTACATTAAACAAATCTATACATACATGTAGCTACATAACAATTTTTATGTTGTTTTCTCATTTCGGAAAATGTTCAGTTCATGTCTTGTTTTAAATTATTTATTAAGGCTATGGTGTTCATTGGCCCTATTTCCTGTTAAATGTTTTCTTTGGTATTTTATAGTATCATTGCCATTTCAGTTGGAGTAAAAAAAAAAAATCTCATTTCTACTTCTTATTGTTTATAGAGAAAAAACTAATTTTGATACATATCAGATATAGTCACTCTAGCAAATTCCCTAATTTTTAGAATTTAAGTAGTCTTGTGGGCTTTCTATATAATTTTACATTCTGCAAGTAAAGTTAATCTTATTTCCAGTGTTTATATTCATTATTGTTTTGGGGTCTTTTCATCAGCTAGAACTTAAAAAAAAGTGTTGAATGAAAGTGCACCTTTGCTTTGTTTCAGATTTTAATTAAAATGTTTCATATTTAGTGAAAATGACAGTCATTTAACTAATATGCTGTTGGCTTAGATGTGTTATCTTTATGAAGTTTGGGAAATTCCATTTTAATCCTTTATTTGTAAATATTATCAAATGTCCTTTAAGGCATCTATTGATAGAACTGTACAGTTCATTTATATAATGAATTATACTGATTTTTTTTAAATGTTGCATTTTTGTTATAAACACTACTTCATGTATCAATCTTTTAATATTTTGAAGCACTCAATTCAGACAGATTTATATTATCAAGTGTAGAACTGTATCACACTGTCAACCTTAAAAGTTATTTTACCAGCAAAATGGATTTGGAAATAGCAGAGGAATTACAATTCAGAACATGTAAGCTATGGCAAACCATAGCCAAATCAGATTAAAGGAGAGGAACGGTACTTTATTTAGAGAAAAGGAGGAAGTTGGGAGGGGCTGTTTTGAACCAAAGTCTATTGAGGGAAAGTGAGAGTTCAGGGTGATGAGGGTTTCTCATCGGCTGAATTGTGGTATTTTCTTATTGGCTGGGCTAGTTGTTGGGCATGGAGAAATTTTTTCTTCCTTCTGCTGGAGTAGTCAAGGAGGTTTCTTCTAATTGGGAATACAGGGTATGTCTCTTCCTTTTAGGGTCTGCACTGGTGATGAGTGAATGAAAACTCTCCCTTCTGGCCTCCTGACTCTATTTTAATTTTTTTAAGACTTTAAGTAATCTCTACACCCAACATGGGGCTTGAACTCACAACCCTGATATTTAGAGTTGCATGCTTCACTGACTGAGCCTGCCAAGTGCTCCTCCCATTTTAAATGGGTTTCCTTTATTCAGTTTCATAATACTTTTTAATGGACATATAGTATTACCTGGTGTAGATCTATAATTTACTTAACATGGATTAATGGCTATTTAGATTGCTTTTTAAAAACTCAATGCTGGGGTGCCTGGGTGACTCAGTCAGTTGAGCATCTGATTCTTGGTTTTGGCTCTGGTCATAATCTTGGGATCCTGGGATTGAGCCCTGCATCAAGCCCCACATCGGGCTCTGCCCTCAGCTTGGAGTCTGCTTGTCCCTCTCCCTCCCCCTCTGCTCCTCCCTTTGCTCTCTCTCAAATAAAATCTTAAAACCACAAAAACAACTCAATGCTGTGATAAACATAATTGTGTAACAGTATACCTCTAAAATGATTTCTGATTTCACTTTTTTTTAAGATTTTATTTATTTGACAGAGAGAGCATAAGTAGGCAGAGCGGCAGGCAGAGGGAGAAGGAGAAGCAAGCTCCCCGCTCAGCAGGGAGCCCGATGTGGGGCTTGATCCCAGGACGCTGGGGTCATGACCTGAGCTGAAGGCAGATGCTTAACTGAGCCACCCAGGCGCCCATCACCTTTACTTTCTATGCTTCCTCCGTAGAGATGGGGAGTGGTGGAAAAGACAAAGTTCGTATATTCAAAACTTCTTGAAGTTCTGATGTTCAGGTATCACTCCTTGCATACAAAGGCAGTTTCTCCCCCAGGCTCTACTTACCTAAAGACATTCTGAGTTGCCCTCCTATAGTTTTTGAAGCTCTAGCTCTGCATCTTTCCTAATCTTACCCTTACCTCCATGCTCCTATGTTCTGTGAGTCTCAGGGAAATGGTAGATTTTATCTTTCACTGACTCATTCATGATTCTGACTCCAGTTACAATGTGTGGGTGTTTCCCCCCCCCCCCCATACCAAGCCATTCAACACCAGCTGGGTGTCCTATAATTCAACTCCATTCTGACACTGTCTATTCAGATACAGTATGAGATTTCACAGGTTAAGGGTTCAGTCCTACAAGACTACGTCCTGCCCCCATTTCAGGTGCCAATTCCAAGTCCAAGTCATCATCTCTTCTTCTGACCTGACTGGCTATATAAATCAGAGGTCTCAAAAATCTCTTCCTTGGATTTAATTTGCTGGAGTGGCTCACAGAACTTGAGAGAAACATTTTACTTACTAGAACACCAGTTTGTTATAAAAGAATATAACCCAGGAACAGCTGAATGGAACAGATGCACAGGGCAAGGTATTTGGAAACGGTTCAGAGTTTCCATGCCTTCTGTGTGCATCACTCTCCTCCAATCTTCGTGTTTACCAACCCAGGAGCAACCTGAATCCTGTTCTTTTGGGGTTTTTATGGGAGCTCCATTACACAGGCATGACCAATTAAAATACCGGCCTTTGGTGACTGAATTCCATCTCCAGCCCTTCTTTCCCCCCTGAGGTGGAGGGCAGGGGGATGAAAGAAAGTTCCCACCTTCTAACCAGGTAGTTGGCCCCCCTGGCAACCAACTGCCATCCCCACCACGTAGGGCCTTTCCAAAAAATCACCTCATTAACAAAGCAAGACATCTTTATTGTTCTCACCACCTAAGAAATTCCAGCTGTGTGCCAGAATAGGAAGAGAGAATATAGATTTCTTATTATACATCACAATATCTTACTCCTTCTCTTAGCTTTCCCAACAGTAGATGGGTTAGAATCTAGAAAACTTACAACGGCAATACCCCTTCTATCTGCTCTATGGTGTAGGTAATTCTACAATCTGCTAGTGTAACAGAATCACTTCAGGAACTGGAAAAAAAAGTTTATATCCTTGAATAATAGCCTGTCATTGTGAAGCAGAATTTCAGAGGCTGGGGTCCCTAGAATGTGTATTAATAAGAAAACAATTTAAAGCCATTCAAGTTCTGACTTATTTTTTTTACTCCTCTTGTTGAGACTGTGCTTCATCCTCACCAAAATCCACTGGAGAACCTTTGGAATCCCCTCCCTTTGGGTCCACCCCTACCTGCAAGGATCCAGGCTGGGGCCAGTAGCAGAAGGGAAGTTCCTGCCCCTGTGGGATTCATGCAAGGGCTCCAATGGTTGTGCCCATGGCAAAGGGCCCTTAGTTCCTGCCGAAAAAACATGGTTAGAGTGATGTGTAAGGTGGTGTCCTTCTGGTTTTTAATTTTTACTGTGCAGAAAACAGTAAAAATGTAAAGAACTTTTAAAAGGGAGAAATTACTACAATGTCAATACCTGAAGACAACAACCACATCACTTTTGTTTTCTCTCATAGTCTTTGCTGGAACTATTCCATTCAATGGCATTATTATTTCATATCCATTAAAGACCAAATCGACTTTTATAAATAACGCTTAGGAACCTAGTTCTCCTCCCCTTTTATTAAGTCTATCAGAAAATGTATTCCAAGTTCTAAACTAATTAAAAAGGAGATTTTTGTAAGCCTTGAAGCTAAGAAGACCTGGGTTTGAACTGCTGTCCATTTTACTAGTGCTCTAACTTCACATTTTGAAGTTTTATTTTTCTGAGCTGCACCAATTACAAATACAGGGAAATCTTTTTTTTTTTTTTAAAGATTTTATTTATTTGAGAGAAAGAGAGAATGAGAGATAGAGAGCACGAGAGGAAAGAGGGTCAGAGGGAGAAGCAGACTCCCTGCCGAGCAGGGAGCCCGATGCGGGACTCGATCCCAGAACTCCGGGATCATGACCTGAGCCGAAGGCAGTCGCCCAACCAACTGAGCCACCCAGGCGCCCAATACAGGGAAATCTTTAAGCACACCATACTGATTGGATTTTGACACTACTGTGCATTCTTGTGAGGGGCCAGCTTTGCCTACTTCCCATATTACGGAGAGAGGGGAGGACAGAGGGCGTAGAGGTGGCCGTGGTCTCGTTTCCTTATGAGGGTTGTGGTGAAGGCTACTTGTCCTCTAAATCTTTTTGATCCTTCATTCTTAACTGAATGCCGACCGTCTAGTTAGGCCTGTGGCTGTCCATTTACACAGACATTCGCAGCCTCCCAGCAGGTAGGGTAAATGCATGTGATGACGCTCTGGCAAATGGATGAGAGCATGAGTGACTGCACCTTCGCTGCTCTTGCCCTTTCCCTTTCCTCTTTGGCTACGAGGCAAATGAGCAAAGCTACTATATTACTTTAAACTTTTTCTGTGAGAAAGAAAAAACTGCTATCTTGTTTAAAGCTATTATTTTGGACAGCAGCCAAACTTAGGTCCTTATGAATCACAGGGTACATGGAGCACAGAGACTGGAGACTTTTCTGATATGGCTGCAAAAGAAAGTAAAAAGGGAAGAAATACTCAGCTTAGGCCAAGGAACTTTGTACCACTTCCTAAAGCCTCCCGTACATAAAATGTGGAATCATGAATGGGAAGACAGAATTATGTAGTCAGACATGAGTTTTAGTATGAATTTTTAAGATTATTGTGAGGTAATGTACTAATATATAACAGCCCAAATGTACTGAAATAGATTGTAAGCATATAGATTATCAATTTCATATGCAGCTTACAGAATAAAGACGTTTCCAATTCTCAAAGAAACAGTATCTGTTAAAAGGTTCTCATGGAAGAAACAAGAGTGGTTATCAATTTTTGCAAGTAATATGCTCATGACATTTTAGATGGATATTAGGTAGTATCTTTATAGGAAACGGATTAAAAGTCAAAAAGGTGTGTAAGGTAATATCATCACTTTTTCTTCAAACATAAAAAAAGTTACACCCATTTTCAGGTTTCTTCAGGCTCTAATTTGAATTTAGTAAATTTATCAATCAATGATTAATGCAGTTTTTCCTATAATAACTAAAGAGGAGGTATCTACAAGAATAAAAAACAAGTCTAAGAAGTTAACTGCATTTTGTACATTACTTTTATTTTTCAGAAGATAAATATCCAGCATTTGCTCAGTGATTTCTGGTATATTCAAAGCAATTATCCTGATGTCATATGGCATCTATAAGAGATCACTGACCACTAAATTACAGGATAAAAAATGCATTTCATTACTTGGAAATATAAAAGCACCATGGAGGTGCTTGGGTGGCTCAGATGGTTAAGCATCTGCCTTCGGCTCAGGTCATGATGCCAGGGTCCTGGGATCGAGTTCCCCTTCTCCTTCTGCCCCTCCTCACCTCGCCCCTCCTCTTATGCACTCTCTCTCTCAAATAAATAAAACCTTTAAAAAAGCACCAGGAAACTCAGACAAAGTTAAATAAGCATTTGATTCTCAAAGACTTCACTGAGAAAACTGACATGAAGGGCAGTTCATTTCACAAACTCAGTTTTGGTGGGACCTCATGGCAGTAGGGATGAGAAACTCTGAGAGCAGATACTAATTACTGATAGAAAAGGAACACAGACCCTGGCAGTAAGCAGTACATGAGCTACCAGGGTGATCTTATTTATTTCTATGGGCACCTCTATAGCAGACAGGACCATCGACAGCATCGGTAGGAGATATCCATATCAAGTACTATATACAGAAGACTGTTTGGTTACTTAAAATATAGTTTCCCGGGTTTCTGAGCAAGCAAAACAGCAGCCGCAATCTAAATGAAAATGAAAAGAAGAACTTTTAAGAAGTTACACTGATCAACCGTATTTGCTGAAAACTACCATGAACCTACCAATATGTTATTGTCCACGTCCGTGTTGCATTTCTAACACCTAATGCAGAGAGGAACAGGCTTACTTTAACAAACAACCCAAATCACTCAGTAATTTATATACCATGTTGTGTTTCATATAAATCATTATTTAATGAAATAAATAAATTAAGTAAAGTATTAGGGTCCTGTAAAATGTAAAAATGTAAAAATTAAGTGATCTTCAGTGTTTCAGAAGATAACATGACACAAGCTGGCCACAATGGATGCATTGATTGCCTCTTCAAACCCATTTTCTCTTGAAGACTGATACTGAAAGATTCTCACATATCACCAGGAATGGTTTAATTAAAATTCCTGTCAAAGGAATTAAAACAACTATTCAAGAGGGAGAAAAAAAGCTTAAAAAGTAAAAGTACATACTGAATGATTTCATTGTTTAAAACTGTAGAACACGCAAACAAATTTTTATTGTTAGAAAGCACTGTGTCTGGGGCATGGAGTAAAGGGAGGGAAGGACTGCAAAGGAGCATAGGGGACCTTGGGAAGGAAATGTTCAGTATGTATTTTGCTTGTTGGATGGCTTCCCGAGTGTAAGAGCATGTCAAAACTCAATAAACTGCATTAAACATCATTAAATGGATGCAGTTTCTTGTATAAAAATTATATCCCAATTAAAAAAAAAAACAAAAAGGTAAAAACAAAAATACTAATAACAAACCAAAAATGAAAAAGCCTGGAGTAAGCCTTTCCTGAGAGTGGAGATGGAGAACAAGTCTTCTTTCTAGGCCTAGCTTCACAGTATCATTATTTGTATTTCCATTTTTAGCATGTCTTTCAGCTGAGGGGAGTAGAAGAGTGAAGAAGACACCCCACTCAACGAATAAATGAATGTGAAAGCTGAAGCACTCAGCAAGTTTTAAATTACAGTATGGCAGAGTGGTTTAGAGCACAGACTTGGGTTTAGAAGACATGTGTGGGTCTCAGTGTTGGCTTTGTTGTGATCTACAGAGTGGTCACAAAGCCTCTGTGCCTGCAAGTGACCTCATATCTTCCCCCCATCATTTGCATTTCTCATGCTCTTCTTCACATCATGGGCTGATAGTGGCCACAGAGTCCCCTTGCCTGAGATTCTGCCTAAAACAGATGATGGAGGAAAAGCAGACTCAGGAACAAGTCTTAACTTTTAGGAGCCTAATTTTCCATCTGTGAAATGGAAATACGAGCTAACTACCATGTGACTAAAGAGAACATGTAACTCAGCATTAGCCACAGGAGCTTCACTTATACTTAACGTAATGTAGATATACTACAGGAAATCAGTTTTCTAATGAGAAGAATCATTCAGTAATGTTGTGCTTCATATAAATCATTATTTAATGAAATTGTGAAGAGTACCCATTTAACAAAAAAATGTGAACTGTTATAGATGGATATGTTAACTGGCCTGTCACTTAGCCTCTCAAAAATCATGATTACAACTGTGTTGAGTATTTTGAGAATACTCACTTTTCAGTTTTTATTTGATTTTGTGTAAGGTAAACACACTGCTACAGCAAAATACCCCATAGCTCATTTGC
The DNA here is from genome assembly GCF_003265705.2 of Callorhinus ursinus. NCBI lineage: Eukaryota > Metazoa > Chordata > Mammalia > Carnivora > Otariidae > Callorhinus > Callorhinus ursinus. Next base: position 11,940,391 of record NW_027397068.1, read on the forward strand.
TGATATAAATCATTAACCATTTTTATAAACAAGTTTAGAATAACAATCTGAATTTTATTACAAACAAAAATAAATCTAAAAAGCTTCCTTCAAGTATACAGTATGCACAAGGATTTCTGCATTACATTGTTTTACATAAAACGTTCCGAATGACAGAAGTAGGACTTCCTACCATTTGAAGAGAGGAGTTGACTGCTGAAAACCACACACTTACAGAAAGAAAAATGTTTCATAGGCAAGGCCTGTGATATCTGGCTATAAGCAGGGGCTTAAACTAGGAACACGGAAGAAACTTGGGAGGAAAAAAAACAAATACTCTAAAATGGTTGAGTAAAAGAGTCAAACATTTGTAAACAACTTTTAAGCAAATCTCTTCAATAGGCACGTTGCTATAAAGTAATGTTAAATGATTTTCATTCGACTCAAAAAAAGTTATTTTTAATGCTGAGGAGTGTCTCTCTCTCTAGACTTTGTTTTCTTTCCCTTGAGGAAAAAATGAAATGTAATTAGGGACTGTTTGTGAATTTCTTACATGAGGGCCTTTAATCCACTTGCTTGTCTGGTTCACTATTTCTACCCAAAAATGAGCGTTAGAATAAAAAGTAAAATTTTTTTATAAATAAAAAATTTGGCTCCTTGTTAAAATCTGTTTGAAGGTTTGATGAGTGAGGATGCTGGATAAAACTGGCTGTGGATTTTAATTATCCCTGCTGCCCTTTTCTCCCATTAAGGATAATCAGGACTTAAAAAGTATGAGCTTTTCAACACAACTTTAAAACCAAGTAGGCTGAAGTACACTCAGTGTCTAGGACAGTGTGAGAATCCCCAGGAACTTAACTGTAAACAAACAAGCAAATGTTCAACAGCCTTTTTTTGCACTTGGCACCATGACTTAACACTTACTATTTTCTTCCATTTTCCTATTGGAGATTTTTATGAAGTGATTGCATGTAATAATAATATTTTCCCTTTAAGTATGTAATACATAGCAAAAACACATTAATGACTAGGAATAAAATCTGAAATCTATAATGCTAAATTCTAATGGAAAGGTCGAGCATTAGCATCCACACTTGAATATCTCATGCTCTGAGATAATCAGAAAAGTCTATGAACACTGACTAGGTCCCTTTTGGTGGAGTGACACATACATATCACAAGCAGCAATGTTATGAATGAGTTATACCTTTCCTTAGTCTACAGTTATTTTTTATGCCAATTTTATTTTACTACTGATGTGTTGAGACCAGTATACTTTCAATTAGGTAATCAAATTATTTGGGAATGATAGCCCTTCTTTTATTTAAATAAAGTAATGGTAGACATTTATTTACTGAAAACTAGATTTTGAGGAAGCTAAAAATGACACAGTTTAGTACAAACTGTCTTTTACCTTTATTGCTTGTATACACAGGAATACATTATAAAACTCAGTTGGGAGGAGGAAAAAAATAACAGAAGAAAAAGTTACCTGCTTTAGCATTTTTAAGAATAGTTTTGATAACTTCTTAGATCAACTTGCTTATCTGAAACAGAGCAAAACTACAATACAATCATGATATAGTTCTAATAATCACAGCAATTATGCTTTCATTTTTAATTTTCTCTTCATAAAACATTAATGCTATAAAAAATGAAGTTGATGACATCCTTGTTTAAAAGACACCTTGTACTGGTATCAAAATGTGATTTATTTTAATACCAACTGAAAAAATAGAGCTTATATAGTCTATTATTTCAATGAAGTTTTTTTATTACTTTTATTTTCAAAGTACGTTGGTAGCAAAGTTATTATAAGTTAACAATATAAATTTTCTCTTTATAAGTGTCGAAATTCCCTTGAAAGTGTTGAAAGGCAGCAGGCATTCTAGGATGGGCTTGCAAGGAAAATCAATTTTCCAATGTTGATAAATAGTATACTTGATGAATTTACTTTTTTAACTTCCTTACTAACTTCTCCTGATTTGCCAGGTTTTTTACTCTTTTGGTATCATAAAAGAAATCTAAGCCCAAGCCTTTAGCTGGAGCAATTATTTCCATTTTCCATTATTTCTCTTTAGTTTTTCAAATATACACTAAAACAATCCAATAATCACTGCAGGAAGGAATGATCATTTAAGCTGGACCGTGTTCATTTACCTTTTAATTTCATTTAAGAGATATTAATATTAAAGTGATAAAATCTTTACAGTTTAAACACACATACACACAATCACAAAATTAAAAATCTCTTTATCTTAAAAAAAAGGGTTCCACTTTGTTCAATGTATCATAATCAAATTTTAGTCCAATGAAATATGCTTTTATTAAATACAGCAGCCGCCACTTACCTTTCAATATTTTATGGATAGAACTAAGTTCAGTACTGATTGAAGGATGCTGGCATCAGAGCCCTCACCTGCAACTATCCCTAAATGTTCTGCATTTCTATTAATGTACCACTGAATATTCTAGATTTATAATACCCTGTCTTTAACTTGGTATATACCATCTTTTGGAAAAAAATTTTTTTGAGATGAGATACAAGAACAAAATCATTCTTGAGGTTCCACCTCGAAAAAAAGACAATGTTTGCACATAGCAGCTAGTTTGATACCCCCTGTTTTTGTTAGGCTAGCCTTCACACAATGAGCATGCATATACAGCCATGGTTCACTGCATCTGTTCTGAAGTTGAGAACTGCTGCTTATTCAAGTCACAGATGCCCCCATGTTATGCAAGGAGACAGTTGAATTGCATGTCCACCATGAGAAAAAGAAAATAAACGATGAAACAAAATGCAGCAAATATAGGCAGTTGGCATTCAGAACACGCCCAAAAGCTAACACTCATGAATTGTCACTATAAGGGCTTTTCTTTAAAAAAAAAAAAAAAAGTCTTTCTTTGCATATTTTAAAATTTAAAGGTCCCAGAGGATCATGAAGTGCCCTGTCGTTTTTGCTGCTGACTTCTGATGACCTCTAGTTGTTTTTTGCATTGCTGGTAGTAAGTAGAAAGGCTTTTGTTTTCATCTAAAAGCTTTTTATGTTCCTGTACCAGACGAGATGTATTTTGCTGGTCCTTTTCATCCTGGTCCAGTTCTGCAACTAGTTCTTGCCTAAAAACAAATACCACATAATAAAATATTGTACATGACAGAAAAATTCATACCTTAATAACTGATGAACTCAACTTATTAGGACTTTTATTCTGGGTTGATCATTATGCATCTTATGTACACTACTCAAACATACTTGTAGGCTAGAATGGAAACTATCACTCACTCTTCTGTGCACCCATACAAACACCATAATCCTTTCGTAAGTAACTATACTTCAATAATTAGTGAATGCAGATAAAATGGTATAATAAAAGTTTCAAAACATTTTATTTGGTATCCCTTTTGTGCAGGAAGAAGAAAAAAAGGCTGGGGAAGGGCTCTGACCCCAGGAAAATAACATGATGTTTTATCATTCACTCACATTCCACTTTTAACTCTTGAACTTTTTATTCATGTTTTGAAGTCACAGTCTTCTTTAACTACAGTGCAAAGTGGGGGCTTCATAAAACATGTGCAAGCTAATTAAAATAGATGCTATCAACTTAAATCTATTTCCTATTTTAAAAGTGAGAACAATACAAAGTGCCACTTTCAAATGAGTTATTCACTTTTCTGAACATTTTCAAGAAAGACCATTAGAGACTTATAGCCTGATAAACTTTGGGAGATGTTCAATATTTACTCCTAAAGTGAAGTTACTGGATATAACTGAATAATTAATGAAAAGCCTCTAGATGATTTTCTCATACTATTTCTCATTTAAAGTATTTAAAATTGAATAAAACTGTCACAGTTATCACATTCCTTCAATCCATCATTTATTTTTTCCAACACAGAACTCCTCTTTCAAATGAACAAATATGAAAAAAGTATAGATTAAATATGTAAAAGAAAGAGGTGCTTTGTTTTTTTTTAACATAAAGCGTCAAGTTCTACAGTTAGCTTCACAATTTGCAGACTCTAATATTTATTTCCTATATAGCCTTTAAAGTACTAAGTTGAAATCATTTTAACAGTAAACTGTTAAGGAGCTTTTTTTTTTTTTAACTACAAACAAAACTTCCCACAAATTACTTCAGGAAGCAAGAAATTTTCATTTATTTAGATTAAAATAAACAGAGGGAATCCTATTACCATGTATACATATAGTTGCCATGATTTTGTCCTATAGCACTTCATTTCAGTTACCACAATAATTCAGCTTCAGAGGTATAAAATTTCATGAGGATCATGCTTAAGAAAACTGAAGTTTTTCCTTTGTTTTTTAAGAATTTCAAATAAAGGAGTATGAAAATTGGCTTTCTTAAAAAAGGGAGGAGGAAGGCAGCCTCTTTATAACTCTCAGAAAAACACAAGTGAGTATAAAACTCCCCAGAAAAACACTCACAGGTATAAAATAAAGTAATTCTACTCTCCTAAACATATACCTAGAAAGAATGTATCTACAAAATATTTTTAAGATAAAGCACAGCTGAGTATTAATAAATCAAATTATTTTATCTATGTCCAAGGAAATAATAAATCTTTATAAATCTAAACAGCTTTTAGCTTTAAAATTCTTAGAACATAAAACATGTTTATAATAACACCAGTTTATTTTCCTTAATTTTAATATATGTAGTCAAAGGGTTGAGTTTTGCATGAAAAATAGCCAAAAGTTGCTTCAAACTTAAAGATGAACACACATAAAACCTCCAACTTGGAAATATAGCTGACTCTGGAACAACATGGGTCTGAACTACATGGATCCACTTATACAGGGATTTTTGTGCAGTACTGTAAATGTATTTTCTTTTCCTTAGGACTTCCTTAATAAAACTTTCTCTCTAGCTTACTTTATTCTAAGAACACAGTACATAATACATATAACATATAAAATATGTGTTAACTGACTGTTTATGTTATTGGTAAGAATTCTGGTCAACAGTAGGCCATTAGTGTTTTTGGGGAGTCAAAAGTTACATGTGGATTTTTGAATGAGTGGGGGTTCAGCACCCCAACCCTCAAGCTGTTCAAGGGTCAACTATGCTTAACGATTAGTTCTAAAAATTACAAAGTTTTCATGTCTCCCAACAATATTTCACCCTAACATATTTTAAACTCAAAATAGTGTTTTATTCATAAAAGATAACTTACTTTCTCTGTAATAACAATGCAATTTCTGTTTGAACTTTCATATATTCTTGTGCCATTTTACAATGCTGTTCAAACACTGCCATAGATTCTTTGGAGTTTGGGCATGGTGCTAGAGGCTGAAAATAAATCAGAACTGTTAACACATAATTAAATCAAATCTTAATATCAAGACAGTGACTGTGATATGTTTTTATAGCACTAAAGCAATGGTCTTTTAAAAATAAGTGTTAAACCATGGCCTAGAAAATTTCAGTGTCCTTTTGTCAGAGTTAGCTCAGAGCTTGAATTCATCTTGCTGTTTTAACACTTTTGTTACAGAGAATCATGACCAGAGTATCATTGGTCTCTGGCTTTACATTTCAGGTTGTCAAACCATATTATACAAAAAGAAGTTTATGGCTCCCATACTCATGAGGAGACATTGAAATGTATTACTTATATTTTCAGTCACTATGAACATGACAGTGTATCATGAAATCTATTAAGTAGAAATAAGCTCACGTAAATTTTACACTATAGCACTAAAATTAAAGAGCAAAAATGCTATTCTTGGCATTCATTTTTTTTTTTTTTTTTTGAGAGAGTGAGAGAGAGAATCTCAAGCAGGCTCCACACCCAGTGGAAAGCCCGACGTGGGGCTAGATCTCATGACCCTCAGATCATGATCTGAGCCAAAATCAAGAGTCGGATGCTTAACTGACTGAGCCACCCAGGTGCCCCCGTCACCCATTCTTGCATTCTTAAACAAAGATATGAAAGTATTTTAAGACAACTGTTAAGAACATATGATTTTACCAATTTTAGATTTGATTAACTTAACTGAACAAATCATTTTAACTTGATTTTAGAAAGTTTAAGGAGGCCAACTAAAAGCATAAATAAATGAATGTATGATGACAGATATGAACGTAACTGTCCACTTTCTAGATAGATTCTCTAAACTTTTTCTAAGGAAAAAGTAAACATTCACAGAGAAAGTACTCTTTTACCTGTAGTTGGTGATCCAGTGTAAGATAAGCCATTGGGATAGAGTTATCTGATCCATTAGTATCTGGAATTCAAGTATGTATTTTATTTTCTATCATAAATAATTATAAGCAAAAAGCAAGAAAGCATGCATGAATATTGGCATTTTTTTCCTAAAGTAAATAATACATTAAAGTTATTGCTATCGGTAATGAAGAAAGTCTATTTCTGAATTCTAAAGGTAAAAAGAGAATATCCAATCACCAGATAATCAGAATGCAACCATACTCTCATACATTAAAGGGTATAAGCCCTTGTTCAATTAAAAACAAAAATATCTACTGCTGAGACTAATACTACATTATATGTTAACCAACTTGAATTTAAATAAAATCCTGAAAGAAAACAAAACCAAAAACAGTGGTATGGGACCTTTATACTTTAAATTGAGTCTTCACTGACCGACTTAATCAAATCTCCTGTCTCTTTCTTTCCTTGATCATGCTGTTTACTATAATGCTGTGTCAATTCCCTGAATATTAGTGTTCTTTAATGAAAAAAGGGGGGCAGGGAAGAGACACATTCTCTTCCAGTGGATTATTTTCAATTTATATATAGATTCTAGTGTGAACCCCTTCCCACCTCTCCTAATGAGAACCACTGCAGAAAATGAAAGATGCTTTTGAGGGGAGTATACTGAACACAGGTGTAATGAAGAGTATGGAAACTAGCTCAATGTCATGCATGGAACAGTTAAATCGGTTAAATCAACCAACCAGTCAATTTTACCAAAGTATTTGAACAGACAGCTTTTGTTTGTATTTCAAAAGAGATACTGACATAACAACTTGCATGAGTCACATGGGATTAACATTTATGCCTCCAGAAGCAGGCAGGATAACTGTGAAGTAAAATAGACTTTTTTATTTCAGAAGTAGCTGCTTTCCCACTGTTAGGAAAGAGTAAATGAGTTAAGTAAGTGAACTGTTCAGGGGCGCCTGGGTGGCTCAGTCGGTTAAGCATCTGCCTTTGGGCTCAGGTCATGATCTCAGGGTCCTGGGATTGAGCCCCACATCGGGCTCCCTGCTCAGCAGAGAGCCTGCTTCTCCCTCTCCCTCTGCCTGCCGCTCTACTTGCTTGTGCTCTATCTCTCTGTCAAATAAATACATAAAAAATCTAAAAAAAAAAAAAAAGTGAACTGAGAAGTTCACAAAAGCCCTTTTCCTGACAAGTGACTTCTTGAAAGAGTGGTGCAGATAAAGACAAGGTCGGGCTGACAGCAAGGCACTGCATGCAATGCAGTAAAAAACTAAGACATTTTGATGGTTCAGTAACTTCAATAATTTATCACTGTTAATTCTAGTTTTCTTTTTCAAAGCCATTGTGAATGTGCTTGCAAGTAACTCCAAAAGCTAAGCTAAATCAAACGAAATAAGATAATGCATGTAAGAAATACCATGCAATGCTAACATGTAGTAAGCAGTCAACACATGGTGGTGATGGTTATTATTGCTGTTGTTGTTATTGATAATAAATGGAGAATTAGGAAGGAAGGAAGGGCAATTTTACATACTTAAGTTTGTATTTCAGATCTAAAAAGTAATGTTTAAAAAAAGTAATGCTTATTAAAATACTGGAGTGCAATAAAGAAAGAGTTACAGTGTAGTGCCTAGTAGTCTTACCTACCTTAAAATCCTACACTAACATAAGTATTCTTCTGGAATGGCTAAACAAGAAATACACTTAACTTGTTATTTCTCTAACTCCTTCCCCACCCACAACAACAGTTTCAAACTATGCTTCCATGTAACACTATTTTCCACAAAATTACAACTGATTAAAAAATATTTCCCCGACTTTATAGGAAAAATTAAGTATCTTGAACTCTTTCAACATTTCTTTTATTACTTTCTTAAATCTCTCACACTTGATAGATCTTATTAAATAAACACCCTGTATCTGATATGTATTTAATTTTTAATTTTTATTTTTTTTTAAAAAGATTTCAGGGAGAAGCAGGCTTCCTGCAGAGCAGGGATCATGACCTGAGCTAAAGGCAGATGCTTAACCGAATGAGCCACCCAGGTGCCCCTCTGATATGTATTTTAAAATTAAGTATGTCAGTGTTTCACAGTATTCAGGGAATGGAAAAAAAAATCCAAGGATTGTTCTATTAACTATTAAAACACTCAGCTATGCACTGCAAATTTAGTAGTTCCTTAAATTTATTACATAAAGCATGATGAGTTTATTTTTATTTTTAATGTGTCAGTATTATGACTCTAATAAGACTGTAAGCAGTGGGCCATGTCTTATACTTCTATCTTTGCAAATAAGAATAACTCTTTGGTGGGTTTTTCCCTCTCTGTGGCTCCCTCTACTATGTCTAGTCATCTCTCTCACTAACTGCTCTTGGGTATGTATGTCTTTCTTTATCCACAGTATATTATAAATAGAAATCCAAGAACACTCATTATATGCTATGATTATTAAATTGATATGCTTTTTATATTTCTCTGAAAATGCATAGAAATTCCTCCTCTTTTAAAATAAAACTACCTAATTAATTAGGTTATTTAAACTTATGTATGCACTTCTAATTTTTTCCTGAATCAGGGGGCCTTCAAACAAAAAGGCTTTACCAGTATCTCTTCCCTGTAATTTATTGTATTAGCTTATCAGTACTTTTCTTAGAAACAGTACAAAGCTGAACTTCATTAAATATAAGCTTAAACCAGTCTCAACTTCTAAAATTATATTCAAAATTATCTAAAAATGATAACCACATACTTGCCGTATTTTAAGGCAAAGGCAAAATTCAGTTGAATTTTGGACCTGGGCATGATTTCTAGCTATTGGTATTTTAGGTCCCAGAAAAGAAAAAAATGAGCTTGGGGTTGAAAGGCTGGAAGAACACATGAAGTTGAAAAAAAACAGCAGTTATGTGAGAAGGACACAGAGAATTTTTATTTTACTTTCATGGACTCACAATTATGTCGACTGGAATGGCTACATTAGTCTAGGCTGAAGTCAGGAGGCCCTGCCAAGTTGAGCACTAGGTGTCAGCAAATGCTGTAATGTCAGGGCAAGTACTCCCTCACCAGAGGGCTGAAGAACCAGAGCTAATCTTACCTGAATGTTAATGATCAAATCTGTCAAGAGCATTTCCTTATCTACCTCTGAGGAGAAATCACATTGTGATGAATTCTGCGTATGTGCTGAGTAGTGTTCTGGACAATCTTAGGTTGGGCTATGCTAGGGGTGAAACTTGGGAGGAGTTTTCTGCCACCACTAAATTTAAACTTACTAAAACTAGAGAGTACACCGCTGGCTAAACATAATTGTATCTTACGTGAAACAGAGAAAAGCTACTCAGTTAATTTTTTAAATTATGGACTTGACTAAGCCATGCCAGATATCTATAAATACTCATTAAGTAGTGTTTTAGTTTGTAAAGGGAGAAAGCTGACTTTTTAATTTCAATTTAATTGCCACTATTAATAACATAGTTGATCTTAAATAAAATCCCAAATGGTTTAATCTTCCAAGGTCTAAGAATCATCTTTCCCTAACACATTACCATATAAATAATAAATTTTTACAGAACCATACTGATGAGTATTTATCAGGAAATTCTCTTAATGCTAAGGGAAAGTTAATTCCACTATGATGGCACATAATTTCCTGCTTGCCCATAGTAAAACAATTCCATCATTAGATTTTAATGCTAGTATTTTGACCAGTTAGTCATACATGTTAGGGAGTTGTAATTTAACAGGCTTTTTAAGGTCTAGTTAACAGAAATTTATGTAACCGAAATGGTCTCCCTACCAGTTAAAAAATGATTCAAAAATGATTCAAACGGTCAGAAATTTTTTTTCTCACTGAAGTACATGGTATCTTGTGTCTTTAAAACAAAAGACTGAGATTACGATGTTATTTTTATCATTCTGATTTTAGTTATCTAAAAGATAATGAACTTTACTACTATCATCTGTAGGATGGACCGAAAATAGGAAAATCAGAGACTGAAGTATCAAGAATACAGTATCTTCCTGTCTGCAGTGATCCCAAACCAAACCATCTTCAATACACATGTTTAGTATATGGGGGAAAAAAATGCAGAAGGCAAGACAATCTATCTCAGTACTCAAAAACTCATCTTTAAGTTTACTGCTAAATATTGATTTTATTAATATGAAAATCTAAACTACTGTAAAATGCCTGCCTTTATAAAGATCAGAGTCATGACAAAAATAAAGGAAACAAATATGATGAATTCAACTTCTTAATTATAGTGAGGAAATACACTGGTCACCTGTGGAATCATCAGGAGTCCATGGATGACTTCGAGTTGGCTTTTCTGAAGTTGGTCCTGAGGTAGTGATCATTCTGACGCTAGGACTGGATGACCTACTGCTTACCTATAGGAAGAAGTGATTGGAGGAACAAAATGTGATTTTTAAAAGTGAAAAAGAAAAGAGAAAATTATTATAAAGCAAAGGACAGCCTTCCATTTCTATCACTAGAGGTCCTGAAATACTCTTGCAAAAAATAAATAAATCCTCTAAGATTTTTACACACACACACACACACACACACATGTATGCATATATGTATACACACACATATAAAATTTATATGCACTCATGCATAATACCTCTTAAAACTTGATGAGCTTTCAAGAAAGTAAGAGAAATGCTCTGAGACCATAAATAAAGAAGGATTAGGAGTCCAGTAAGTGCTTAAACTGTTAGCCCTGGGAATTACAATTGAACACCAATGACTTAGAGCTTTTGTTTTGACTACATTCTGCACTCAGAGGAATAGGCATAAAGTCTTGGGCGTTTGTAGGATGGGTATGAGTGGAGAACTGCTGTGCTTAAAGCTAAAACCTAAGAAAGGCTTCAGTCTTGGGCGAAGAGTGAACTAGGAAGAAAAATCTACCCTATAAAAGCAGATAGCAAATAAATTTGTTCGTGTTGGGAGTGGCTCTGGGTGGAGGGGAGAAATGTTATCCACTGTGAATTCATAAAATATTTCCATAATTGCTGGATGATACAACAAATCTTAACCACAACCAATCCCAAGCAGAAAAAATAACAGAAAAACTACAATAATGAATTAAACATGGATCATATTATAGTCAAATTCTAAAAAACAAAGACAAACAGAAGATGGCAGAAAGCAGCCAAAGACAGATTACCCACAAAACCAGACCAATTAGGTTCTCAACAGCAAAAAGGAAGCCAGAAGAAATTGGAATATCTTTAAACTGCTAAAAGAAAATAACTACCACCCTAAAATCGTTTGGCCAACAAAAATGTAAAGAATGAGGTCAAAATAAGGTCAAAATAACAATCTTAGATAAGCAAAAATGGATTCTACCATCCATAAGCTCTTATCATAACAATTTCTGAAGCATGTACTTTAGGGATAAGAAAAAATTTTCCCTGATTCATTGAAGGGCCAAGTTGCAATCAGGAATACTGGTAAACGTAAGGATGAATCTATACACAGAAAATATTAAACAACTGAAACAAGACTAATTTACAACATCACCAAGCAAACAAATAAATAAGACAGTATTAAAGCCTGAATAACAATAGCATAAGCAAGAGAAGCACTGACTTAAAAATCCTTATACTGCTGAAGATGAGGATTTACCAATCCTTATATTGGTAAAGATATTTACTTCAGGTTGAGTATGAGTGTTAAAATTTCACAGGTAGTTACTAAAAGTAGTAATATATATGATTCCCAAATTAGAAAGACAAATAATGGAATGAGAAATATATTTGTTCAATTCAAAGGCAAAAAAGGAGCAAAAAGGGAAATAAGAGAAAACATAAAATAAGAAGGAACAAATTTATCAGTAACCATAATATAAATGGATTAAATTCTTCAGTTAAGATATTTAAAATATCAGACTGTCAGGCTGGATTAAATGCTCTTTTAAGAGACAGATCTAGTTCACAGAGTAAACAGGAAGTTAAAGGATGAAAAAAAGATAGGTAAACCTACCCAAAATAAAGTTATGTAGCTATATTAATATGAGAGAGAATACATTTTTGGGTAAAAAAAAAAATTACTAGAGAAAGAGATAAAATGATTAAGTGAGTCAATTCATTATGTAACAACAATTCAAAATTTATATGCTCTACCTATTACAAGATACGCTATATCAATACACAGCTTCCAAACAGATACAGCAATAAAACTGCAAGGAGAAAGGGACATATTCACTACCATAGTGCAGTATTTTAATACTCCTCTGTAAATCATTTATAAAAGCAGACCAAAAAACAAAATACAACACCAGTAAAACCTGAACTCCGTAAGAAGCAAGCTTGATCTAAACATATCAATGAACCCTATACCTAAAAACTGGAGAATATGCATTCTTTTTAAACACCACGGAACATTTATGAAAACTGCTCATGTATTAGCTATAAGGCAAATCTCAAAAAAGTTAAAAAAATTTAGTATTATATAAACATATATTTTTGTACTGACTCAAAATTAACCTTAAAAATCTCATAAGGATTTTATTTATTTATTTGAGAGAGAGAGAATGAGAGATAGAGAACACGAGAGGGAAGAGGGTCAGAGGGAGAAGCAGACTCCCTGCTGAGCAGGGAGCCCGATGCGGGACTCGATCCCGGGACTCCAGGATCATGACCTGAGCCGAAGGCAGTCGCTTAACCAACTGAGCCACCCAGGCGCCCCTTAAAAATCTCATATATTTGGACATTTAAAAACACTTCTAAATAACTCATTGTTCAAAGAAAACAAAATGGAAATGAGAAAGGATTTGAACTGATTTTTACCATGAAACACAGTAAAAACCTGTGGGATACAACTACAGAGGCACTTGGAGAAAAAAATACTTAATTCCAAATATTCAGATGAAAAAAATTAGAAGCAGTGACAATTTACAAGCTAGGGATTTAACTTATAAAATTAGAAAAAAAACAAAGTCATCAGCCTCCCCTCAAAAATAACAAAATAAGAATGAGAGAATACTATAATTTAGTGGTTAGTAAATTAAAACAAAAAATTCACAAGAAATAGACAAATTCCAAAAAATATATAAATCACTAAAGTTTTTTTTTTTTTTTTAAGATTTTATTTATTTGACAGAGAGAGAGCATAAGCAGGGGGAGAGGCAGAGGCAGAGGGAGAAGCAGACTCCCCGCTGAGCAGGGAGCCTGACATGGGGCTTGATCCCAGGACCCTGGAATCATGACCCGAGCAGAAGGCAGCCGCTTAACCGACTGAGCCACCCAGGCGCCCCTAAATCACTAAAGTTTCTACACATTATAGAAAATACTAAGCCCAGAGGATTTTACAGGTGAGTTCTATAAAACACTTTCCAACTTAAAAGAAATTATTCTAGAAAAAAGAAACACTTCCTGACTCATTCTGTAAAGGCAGTAAACCTGATTAAGAAACAAGGTCATAATAAGAAAAACTGCTAGCCAACTTCACTGATGAAAGTAGGTGCAAAAGTCAAACTCCTAAATATATTAGCAAATGGAATTTGGCAGTGTAAAAACAATAAACATAATTTGAAAAGTTGAGGATACTAGGAATTTTATTAATCCAACTCATATTAACAGGTTAAAGGAGAAAAACTTCAATAGATGCATAAAAAAGCATATGACAACATTTAACAGCCATTTATGAAACTACATTTAACAAACTTGAATTCCATTTAAGAGAAGATAGTTTCTTAACCAGAGAAATGGTATTTATAAAAAGTCTAGAAATGTGGTAGCACAGAAAATGGCACTGTAGGCTGGTGGACAACAGAGGTCACAGGCAAGAAGCACACAGGGAGACTCATGGGAATTGATCATGTTCCATTTCTTAAGCTGGGTGGCGGATTCATGAGTGTTCATTTTATTATCAGGCTTCATAACTTACATATTACATATACTCTATGTATTAATATTTCATATATTAAAAACTCTCAAAGGACATGAGTTAAATGGATTTTATAAGATTCTCTCTTAAAAAAGCACTTTTTTTTTCTTAAAGTGTTACTGAATACTCTGTAGGAGACTCAAAAAAGAATATGGAGTTAAGAATATAAAAAGTACATAAATTAAAAAAAATCTTCAACAGAAACACTCAAAGACTGCATCAAGTAAAATGAGAGGCAATAATAGTAGAAAGTCCCCTTGAGTAGAAATTAGCAGATGTGAGTTCTAATTATGGTACAATGTTTGATTTAGTTTACTTCAAGAAGTCTTGCTTTCTTTATCTGAAGAGGGGGTGGGGCTAGGTTAAAGATGTGGTAACTTTTAGTATTTTATCCACTCACTGCTAGAGTTCTATTATTTTAAGCCTTGAAAACTCACAATGGATTGAGGATACTAAAAAGTAAAAGGCACTTTTATAACAATTTCAGAAATTAATCATAATATAATTGTGAAGAAAAGACTGATGGAATATTACTTTCATCTCGGGTACCTACTGAAATTGCTTCAGAAATTCCAAAAAGCTTTCCCTACACCATAAACAATTTTCAACTCCATATCTGATTGGTCTTTCTAAAACCTTAGTTTATTCATGCCACGCTTAGAAAGGTGCCCTGTGTATAACAATGCTCATTCTTTTCTTCTCTCCTCCTTCCTAATTCTTCATCCTTTAGGGCCCTGCTGAGATTCCCTTCAATATCATATGTTTATTCTTGCTACATCCTTGGTTCTTTGAGCACAAAGCCAGACCCTGTGTTTGAAGACTGCTTTATTCTAGCAGCTTGTAGAATACAAATGTTCATTTACTAGTTGTTTAATGGATCATTCCTAAAATTCCCACCCTGGCATTCCTGACCCTCCATGGCCAGGTGTTACCTTACCTATCCAGATTATCTCTCCTCTGACAATTCCTTATGCCCCTTTCTCTTCCTGCTTTTAATCTAGACCCCATATTCATTCAAGGATTATATGGTCTAGTGCAAAGAGCAAGTATGACAACTAAACTATATGAAACTGACCTTTTTATACATCAAAACAGTTGAGTATCAGCAAATTCACATGATTTAGTCTAATACTTTGTGGAGACCTGGGTTTAAATCTCAGTTCTGCCATTTTTGGCTGTGTGAACTTGAATAAGTCGTCTTTTGGAGCCTTAAGCTCCTTATTTATCAAGTGTGGTTGAGCAGTAGTAATAGTTAAGAAGTGAGGCACTAGAAACAATACAATCCAGAATTTGAATCTCTTGTCTGCTATTTATTAGCAGTGTGGCTTTATGTAAGTTATTTAACCTGTAAGCCTCAATAAGTAAAATGAGGACAGTAATTACCTGCCTCATCAGTTTGTAAAAAAATCAAATGAAATGAAGTACCCAAAGTGTTTTTTGACACAATAAAAATGTTCACTAAATGGCTGATTATTAGGCTGTAAATCTAAGAGAGGAATATATGAATGAACTTGCAGCACCTAACAATTCCCTCTCAAGATCAAAATCACAGTTCTTTTAATAAAACGTAGTGACTAAACCCTATCACAAAGATACTTTTTTCCTTTGGCTGTATTTATAGTCTGCTACCTACATAAACCTCAACTTGATACTGAAATAGTTTATATTACCGTCAATGTTTATTATTCCTCAAAAATATTATAATATACTAAGGGCAGAGATCATGTGTACTTTTATATTATACTCTCCAGTATTTAGGAAATTACTGAATATATAATAACTATCAAATAAATACTCATTGAATAAAATGATAACATAAGCTGTTAGCACTAAGATATAAGACTGGTGCTTAAGCTTATTTACCTTTTGTATACAAGAAAGAATATGTACCAAAAAGAACCAGTAATGAAATTCCTAACTCTTACTTTCAGATGCTGCTACCTTTGGCAAAAAAAAGTACAGATAATATGACATTATTCCCAAGTCCTTTAAACCTTCTTCTTCTTCGTTTTTTTTTTTTTTTTTAGAGGGGGGGAAGGAAGAGAGGGAGTGGGAGAGAGAGAATCTTAAGCAGGCTCTATGCCTAACTTAGAGCCTGATATGGGGCTCAATCTCACAACCCTGAGATCATAACCTGAGCTGAAATCAAGAGTCGGATGTTTACCAGACTGAGTCACCTAGGCGCCCCAAGGCTAATATTTTTAAGTTTCAAAACTAGTTTTTCCTTAAAACTACAAGAAAAGCCATCATGAGCTAAATTTAGATCCATAAATTAACTAAGTCTTCATATTTCAAGAAAATGGTAAGTAACAATATGCTAAAACGTTGATATAAAAAAAACCTAAAGAAATATTTAAAAACAAGCCATAATCAAATTTCTTGAACACCTGAAAAGTTAAGGTATAAATAAGAGGATCAGGTAATATTTGACAATTAAAAAAAAATCAAACTCATTTATGGTTTAAATTTATGTTACTGCTTGCAAATTACTACAGAAGAAGTAAAATTAAAAAAAAAAAATCACTGGTCAAATTCTTATGGTCATGTATGCTCTCAAAACTGGGAGGGGAATACGAACCATTAGAGACTATGGACTCTGAGAAACAAACTTGAGGGTCTAGAGGGGAGGGGGTGGGAGGATGGGTTAGCCTGGTGATGGGTATTAAAGGGGGGCACGTTCTGCATGGAGCACTGGGTGTTATACGCGAACAATGAATCATGGATCACTACATCTAAAACTAATGATGTAATGTATGGTGATTAACATAATAAAATAAAATTAAAAGAAAAGAATAAATGTCAAGCTATGTTAAAAAAAACAGAAAAAACCTCATTTGGGCTGCTCCTTCTTCAAGACATTTACAATTACTTTATTCTATTCTTATACAAATTGTAAAGTTTAAGATAGAGTAACCTGTCTTACCGCAAGGTTGGATGTGAAAGTGGTTACAAAGAGTACAGAAAAGCCACACTGAAATTTAAGGCAGAAGAATACTAAGCCAAATTTAAACCAGAGGGCAAATTAACCATCGGTAGACATGAAACAGAACTGGACTTTGCCCAGAACTTTATCTCTATACTTATAAAAAGGAATTGGGAGTTATTTTACAGACAAAAATAAAGCTTTGCTTTTTACGTCTCACCTGAATGACTGGGAAAATATTTTCATAAGTAAAAGATTGATGTCCAGTGCTACCATTTGGACTGACATTTAAAAGCTATTTAAAACCTTCAGCTGCTAAAATTATACAAGCACAAAACACAGAGATTAACTGTTGATTTATATGATAATTTTGCTGAAGTAACATCTGAATAATACAAACATTAAAAAGAAATGGGTATCAAGTTAGTGATGTGCATTTACAAGGGTACTTCCTCCATTATGATAGTCACAGATAATTCAATTAAGTCTATACATGACAGGTAATACTGAAAACATTCTTTCTAATCTGAAGGTATAGGATCAATCTAATTCTAGCTTCACTATAGTTCATTATAAGGAAATTTTAGAATTTTATTATTCTTACATGGTTTTTAAATTCTCCAAGAGAAAGGTATACTATGAACCAGGAATTTTTTAACAGAAATTATTTTAACTGAAGGAGGTGCAGACTGAGGACAGAGAGAAGAAGAAGAAGTAGTATAATAAATTATATCCCTTAAATAACAACTGATATGTGATAAAAGGCCTTTGAGGCCAATACTTTCTATGATCCCTAACACAAACTTGTCTTATAATACAGGAACCGAATGCCAAAGGGATTTTACTTCTTTCCCAGTGCTATTTTTGTTTTCTGGATAGTAATAAACTATAATGAGAGCAAGGAAGTAGTAAGAACATTGGGAGGTACGCTATGGGGAGGCAGGTATACATTATTAAGCATCTACAGTGTGCCTGGTACTTTTACATGTTCTAAGAACCCCAAGGAGTGGGTGTTACGGTCCCCACTGGTACATAAGATTGCTGAAGCTCAGGGAAATTAAAGAACTTACCTAGAGTCACATACCTGACTAATAAAAGTAGATTCTAAAGTCCACTTAAAAATATAGTATGCCTCGTTCTCTAAACGATCATAATCACATCATCTATCTTGCAGTTGTGATTTTCACTGACTGCTGTCCCCCCCGCAAAAGACATCCTGAAAACAGATCTATATTGGATACAACTCCAGAAGGGGCATGCAGACATACACGAAAATGTGTAATTTTAGTGAAACACGGAAAGGCTACCCAGATGTATAAAAAATAAATCTGTGCAGCTACCTATGGAAATTTATTATCAAGGTGAATTAGCCTTGCTCAATAATAT
Organism: Callorhinus ursinus; assembly: GCF_003265705.2. Classification (NCBI taxonomy): domain Eukaryota; kingdom Metazoa; phylum Chordata; class Mammalia; order Carnivora; family Otariidae; genus Callorhinus; species Callorhinus ursinus. The sequence goes on from NW_027397068.1 coordinate 11,958,771, forward strand.
GATACAGCTAAAGCTCATCAATCATTGAAAACTACTTAAATACTTAATGATGATGCAGACTATCAGAAGTCAAAACACTTGAAATTGAAGAGATCTAGGACTACTTTAGCATGCAATACACTCAGTTTCACACGCAACACAGAATGACAGAGGTTTGTGTGCTTTGGAATCATATCTGGTTTAATAACTTGGTTATAGCAATTACTGGTAGTACAAGGGAAGAGGACTTTGGAAAGTTTCTCTAACCCTCAGTTTATTCATCTGCAAATGAGGAAAATAAAAGTACCAAATTTACAGGGTTATGATTTAAATAACATACATTAATGGGGCGCCTGGGTAGCTCAGCTGGTTAAGTGTCTGCCTTCCGCTCAGGTCATGATCCCAGGGTCCTGGGATTGAGTCCCGCATCAGGCTCCCTGCTCATCGGGGAGTCTGCTTCTCCCTCTCCCTCTGCCCCTCCCCTCTGCTCCTGTTCTTGCATGCTCTGTCTCTCTCAAATAAAAATCTTAAAAAAAAAAAAAAGGCCTGACTGGCACAACATTGGTGCACAACAGATATTACTGCAGTTCTCTAACTGATCTGGGCCTAAGTCTGATGTGCTCAAATACATCAGGGGAAGCTGGGCCTTCTTGGCACTGTCAATGCTCCCTAGCCAAAGACCACCAGGAACATACCCATAGTGGGATGAGATGAGTTTAACATTCACTGCAGTAAAGCAGAGTGCTTGCAATGGGATAATGTGGGGTCTCTCTGAAAAGATTTTAGAGCTTACTGTATATTTGGAGTACAACATTGATGCACAACAGATATTACTGCAGTTCTCTAATTGATCTGAGCCAAAGTCTGATGTGCTCAAATATATCAGGGGAAGCTGGGCCTTCTTGGCACTGTCAATGCTCCCTAGCCAAAGACGACCAGGAACATACCCATAGTGGGATGAGATGAGTTTAACACTCATTGCAGTGAAGCAGAGTGCTTGCTATGGGATAATGTGGGGTCTCTCTGAAAAGATTTTAGAGCTTACTGTGTATTTGGAGCTTTTGCTGAATGATTTTGGGGAGGTTCTAAGGAAGGAGGGGTTCACTCTAGATTGGCTACTGCCAGAAAACAGAGGCAATTCTTCAGGGAAGATAAACTCGGATGAGGATAAAGCTGCAGCTGGTAAAGAAGCACAGTCACTCGCATCAGCTGGGAAAAGGCAATGTCTGGTATTTTGTGTGTGGCACAGTGACCCTGTTTTGTCTGTGCTGAGACATTATAAAATGTTCTTGTTTTGTCTCATCTTATCATGGTCTCAGTATAATCTTGTCTATTGGTGTTCTGAGAAATTGTTTATGTCCAGCTTCTAACAGTACTTGAGGCCTCAGCGTCAGATCAGTTCCTGGACATCCTGGGGCAACTTTTTTTCTCAGTATGTTTTCAAAGTACCTAAGAGGCCAGATTCACTACGTGTGCTTAATAAGCTTCCTCGCTTAATAAAAACCTGAATTAATTTAAAAGTGAGTTGTATGTTGTAAGGATGCACTATTTCAGACAAATCACAACTACTGTTAATTCAGATGTTTGCTTCATTCACTATTCTGCTCAATAGCAATGGCAGTATAAAAACAACCTAATTTTAATTTAAAGATATAAAGTCTAAGTGATTTTAAGGTCAGTCTTGAATCAAGAGCCAAAGTATAAACTCCAATCAGTTCACTTTCCTCTATGAGATGTATTATTAAGCTTCATTAGTAATTTTTCTCTCTTCCTCTGATGACTGTACTGGGTGGGCAAATTCTTTTATGTTCTTTCTCAATTTCCATGGCCAAAACTGATCGACCAACCAACCAACCAACAAAAAAACCCCATACATCTGTTTTATCATTGCTTAGCCAGACTTTAAAAAGAATTATACCTTCAATTTTGAAAATCCATACTGTGCATAATTTTTTTTAAATGTTATTTTCATGAGTATTAAAAAGATTTAATGGTTTATCTTAACACTTTCAGAAGGAAAATGTTTTCCCAGTGTATTAGAATTACTATCTACCATTCTCATCCCAAATGGCATTTTAAGTTTATAATACTTAAGTAATTTTGAAAGGGTGGATCAGTGTTAAAAACTGGCTACACAATGGCTATCACCTGTTTTAAACAGGTTGTACTGCCAGACCAAATTCCCCCTCACTCCGAATCTTCTGTAGTAGTCCATGACAATTCATGCAAATGATTGTCACACAACCACAGTCTGCCTCAGTTCCAATGTTTTCCTACGGAAGGTATTATAAATTAAAAGGGTAACAATCATAATCTCAAGTAATACAGAATTTGTGATGAAATAAGGAAGGCTGGTATGGTGAGGTCAGTCCTGAATGACAGCAATGCCTTTACTACAGATTACAAAGAAAAGCACTTGCACTAGCAAATGCTCCTGAACTGCCTTAGAGCAGGCTTCGCATTCCCAGTCAAAGGGAGAACACTTGGCTAAGAGTTTCTCATAACTGGAATATCAATGGCAATAGTAAACAGTGTTAAAAAGGCTGAGCTCATCAAGCCTCTAAGGAATCAAAGCAAATACCAGGTGCTAAACTAGCTGTTACTAAATGCCCTCATTAACACTTGAAGTATTTGAGGGGAATAAAGTGGGAAATTTCATTCAAAAGTTCCAGGGCTTCAAAAAGCAGATATGCTGAAAAAGCCATTAAAATAAATGAAATAAAATGATTGTATGCATTTATAATACCTTCAGATTTAGGGTTACTTAATATCATATATAGTAAATTTATATGTATAATGTATGTATGTGTGTATATGCGTTTTGAGTGTATAGGCACTGTGAGAAATAAAAATATATCCAGATATAAATGAAGATCAAGGATATTTATCATAAATATTTCAAGTGCTTTTTGTTAAGTTGATAGCTATAAAAGGCTTTCAAATTTTTATTAACAACTATAAAGATTCTCTAAAATTTAAAATATTATTTAAAAAAGGAGGTGTGCCTCGGTGGCTCAGTTGGTTAAGCATCTGCCTTCGGCTCAGGTCATGATCCTGGGGTCCTTGGATGGAGCCCCGTGTCAGGCTCCCTGCTTCTGCCTCTCCCTCTGCCATGCCCCCTGCTTGTGCTCTCTTGCTCTCTCAAATAAAATAAATTAAAATTTTTTAAAAAAATATGAAAGAATAAAACACCTTTCTAGAATGAAAAGTACTAGTTCATTTTATCAGAAATTAAATCACTTTGTTTCTAATACATAATCCTATTATTTTACATGAATATGGACCATAATGTGACATTTTTATTACTTCGGATATATGCTATACTCATAACACTTATTGCAACACAAGTAAAAATAAATCAACAAATACCTCACAATTAGTTCTCATTCATTTAAAAAATATCATATGAATTATATACATCCAGTATATTGATCTGAATAACAGAAAAAAACACTGGCTGAGCTTCCACTTTTATAGACTTGTTAAAACTCTGTACTAGTCAGTAATGGCTAAAATTATAACATTGTCTGGATCATTTATAAAGAAAGTGATAAAGAGATAAGAGGAGTTTAGAAGAACATCCAGAAATATAAGATGAAGAAAACCTTAGCAACTGTGATAGAAGCCTTTCCAGAATTTATCCATCTGCTTAGTAAATACTGTCTTAAGAATATTTCACAAAAATATAAATCCAGTAAGATATGACAAATTAAAAGATGTTAGAGACATCTAGATATGTCAGTGCCTTGTGTAATGTCACAGGAGTGACATTTTCTTGGGAAAATATTTATTAGTAAATATTAATAATCAGTAAAATAATTAGTAAAAAATTTTTTTTTTTACTAATTACTCCTTAGTAAAAGGAGGCAGCACTAAGGATTCACTTCAGAGGATAAGGATAACAAACTGTTAAATTACAAAGTTGGCATTTCTTTATTAAATCATATATAAAAACCCTGTAATGCACATGGAGCACTACTGAATTAATCAACCTACTATAATAAATTATCCTTCAAGTTAAACTAATAATGGCATCTATACTTTTTTCCCAAAGTATTTAAATTCAAATGCCAATGAACTCCTCTACCACAATTTTAGGTCAACTCATGAAACTAATTCTGCAGAGTATATATGTTATAGTTAATTCTTGATTTCTGCCCCTTATTATTCTTCAAAGACAGAGAATTCAAATGTTAAGTTTTACCTGACCAGGTTCTGTTCCAGTAACAGTCAAGTCTTGGATGGATCTACGTCTTGGCTGTCCGTTGCCTTTTAAAAGATAAAAAAAAGCAGAATACTGAGATCTCTTCAGACAGACAACAAGGTTGTTACTGCTACAGTAGGAAGCTGGAATTTGTTCCTCCTTGGATCTACACAAAATGTTTGTGGGAAAAATAGTTAAGTCAGTTTATTGTTAAAAAGAAGAAGAAGAGAATGTTGTAAGGAAAGGAAGAGAAACAGCTGCAGAATTTTAACTCAAAAGTTGCTGGCCTACAACAAAGTAGGTCCTACTCCTACCCCACATGAATAGCTGTTGAACTCTCTTGCACCATCTTCTGTCATGTATTTAAATAGAGGAATATTTGTGGGCTGGGGCTGATGATGGCATCTATTTCAAGGGCCTTACGTTACAGTGTCTACAGCAAGACAGCTAGCCAGCAGGTAGTATGACATGACTGCCTTTAACCAACAACAGTACCTTGTTCCTTCGGAGCCTAAAAGGATGCTTAGGCTTAAATTTATTATACTGAGTCACACTTACTTAATCCCATTAGTTTTTGTCAGAATCTAGTAATTTATTACTGGTGAACAACTCTATTTTAATTTCCTGCTGAAGATGAATGACTCTCATTTGATTCTCAAATGTACAGCTTGCTGAAATGGGCTATTGTGTTAATCCAGCTTTAGGAACACCAATGCTAATAATAATTTAATCTAAAAATTAGTTTATGAAAAATTTCTACAAATATAAGGAAAACAGAATGAATTAAGCAAGAGTTTCACTCAGTACTTTTATGTGGGCACAGAGTTGTTTATATGGTATCTTCTAAGATGAGAGATCAGTTGTCTAAAAGGAAACACCAAAATATTGTGAAAAACAGCTGAAACAATACTCAAAATTCTTTTGACTCTGAAAGCTATATTACATAATTTCTCAACTAGTAGGTAGCACTCAGAACATGCACTCTAACAGTTCTGGCCCGATTAGCAGACAATTCATTCTTAAAATTTTGTATTTCTATAATCCTCAGTATCTTATTTTAAACCAATCAGCAATATACCTTAGCATTTTAATCCATGTGACCCCATTATTTTGCATGTAAACTCAAAGGACCTTACAATAGAATAATGTTTAATGCAGTAATACGTGTAGTAAATATAAAAACTCAAGTTTATAGCCACACTCAAATTCATAAGACATCATCACTTTTTTTCATTTTAAGCTATGTTTTAGAGTTCTCTACATAATTTTAGCTCAAATTTACTTCAAATTTCATTTCATTTCAAGTTCCAACTTTTTAAAAAAATACTTTATTTATTTATTTGAGAAAGAGAGAGAGTGAGAGAGAGCACAAGCAGAGGGAGTGGCAGAGGGAGGAGAAGCAGGCTCCCTGCTGAGCAGGGAGCCCGATGTGGGACTCGATCCCAGGACTCCAGGATCATGACCTGAGCCAAAGGCAGACGCTTAACGGACTGAGCCACCCAGGCGCCCCGCAAGTTCCAACTTTTGGATACAAATTAAAATAACAAAAATAACACACCTTTGTTGAATCAGGCACACTAAGATACTTTTATGAAAATTTTTAACTATCGCTGTTTCCTGAGAACAAAAAGATCCCTACCACCATGACTAATAAGCAATTTTAGGCACACTTCATTCAACACAATCATTCTAAAATTAGCTTAGATGAGACAGGCTTATAAAAGTGTCTGGAATTCTCTTTTCAGATTAGCAACATTTGTGAATCTGGGGAACCACCCAGCACATGTGTCTAAAAATCATTACATCACCACTGCAATAACAAAAACAAACTAAAATCTAAGTGGGGTAGAAGGAAGGGGAATAAAAACTTTTAAGGAAGTAGGGTAAATAAGAGGTGACACAGTTAACAAATGCCATAAAAGGAGAAATCTTCAAGCTACAACATGAATCAAAGCAAGCAATATTAGGCAATGCATTTTAATTAGCATAACCAACGGCAGAAACCATCTGGCAAATAGTTTAGACAAAGCAAAAAAGGACTGCAATCAACAAATACTTGTTGCTCCAATATTAAGTTTTAAGTCATAATTTAGAAATGTGAATGTAAGAAAAATAAAACTCCTATTATCACAAATGAAAATTACTGGGTGTGTTCTCAGTAAATTTAGCTTGAGTCTGAACTTTTTTTGCAACTAAATACTAATTTAGAAACTCACTTATTTTACATTTTTTCAGTTCTTTGATATGTACATACCTATACTACACATGGTAGTGTAAATGAAAAAAGCAGAATCAAGGGCTAATACAATGTCTACAGATGCCTGATCAAGGAATCTGAAACCTGCAAATGATGTCCTGAGTATTTCATTTTGTAATAAATTCTGGAGCTTTCAGGACTTACAATAGGGAACAAGTGATACTTTTTAGAACAACTTGTCTAAGAGCAACAAAAGGAATATACTATATCCCTAGCCCATATACCCCCTTTTCCCTCCAAAAAGAAAGTATGGTTGAAATAGCAGCTTATAGGTCAGTTCAATTGTTCTTACAATAATGTCACAAAAACAGAATCCATCTCTTCAAAAAGCTGCTCTTTTAAGTACAACTTATTTACTGAACTGGTATTTGAACAGAGTCCTTCCTAGTCACTCCTGTGGTTTTTCTTATTGGTTTAAGTAAGCTCATTGTTTTCCTTACCTTAATTACTCTTATTTTTCTATTTTCCAAACTTCCTGAAGACTCTCTTCATGTAAAAATCAATACTACATTTTCCTGGAGACATCTCTTAACAAATATTGGAAAATATGAGATTCATAAGTTTTGAATATTAAAATATTCATTAAAATAATATTAATATTATATAGAAACGAATATTAATACATATTATATAGAAAATAAAATATTAATGAATATTAAACTATTCCTTAAACTATTTTTAATATTAAAAATGATATTAAAATTTTTAATATTAAAAATTGTGTTTTCATGTTTAAAATATAGGATTTAAAAAAATTTGTACGGCACTATACACTGTAGTATTATATCACTGCTTCATAGTAAACTGTGCAATTTAAAAATATATGTTCTCATTTAGGCTGCCACAAACTTCATACTCTTTTATTTATTTCAACAAATCCTACCTCATTCCTTAGAAGGCCCTTCAGGGTGAGTTTTTTTTCCCTCCTAACAAAGGAAAGTAATTATTATTGATGTTTTGTTTTCTAACAAACTAGATTTCATTAGGTTAGAGTTCAGTTTTTTCGACTGCAAAATGTGATCTTGATAGGCTACTATATGTAAAGACTATTAAACATTCTCTTTAATGTTGGTTAGATGAACTTCCCTATTTAATTAGCCACAAATAACAGAATTTTAGCAAGGTGAGGTGGCTACACACAACAGAAGCAGAAATATTTCAGCATAGCTCTCCTTGGCCCTCAGAGTCCCTAATTCAAAGGTTTATAGCTGCTAATGACACTATGTGTCCAAGGCAGAACTTGCCAGATCTAGGAAAGTTTCCTTATCTCACTGTCTCTTCACACCAGCACTGCACTATTCAGGGGGAAAAACTGCACCAGTAATTTATGTACTTACAGTTAAAGTAATGTTTATAAATAGTATCTACTGGTTCTTGAACCAAATATAGTATTAATAGGTTATATTCTTGTCCTGACGGGAGAAAGCCAAATAGTGCCCAAGTGTCTCTGAACAGTACTGCAGCCTCCAGCTGTCCAGCATTCTACAAAGCCCTCATTGCACTGCCCCCCTACCAGCCCAATCTGTTTGCCAATTACTTCAGGTATTTGAAACTTCGAAGGAGGAAAATACTTTAGTATGAGAAATTCAACTACCCATTTATTTTTGTTAAATATGCTTGGGCTCTCCCATACTCTACTTACTCTATTTAACTACTCATCATACTCTTGAAAACAACTAATATAGAGCTAAATGTGTCTGACTGAAATTAAAAGTGAATATTCATTAAATTTTTCTCAGTTAAGATACCTAATACAGCTGAAATCATAAGGACACCTGGAGTTTCTTTCAGCTTTAAGAACAGTATTACAAAATTGAAGGGGGAGATGAAACATGAGAAACGATGGACTCTGAGGGGCAAGCTGGGGGTTCTGGAGGAAGTGGGGTGGGAGGATGGGTTAGCCTCGTGATGGCTATTGAAGAGGGCATGTTCTGCATGGAGCACTGGGTGTTGTACACAAACAATGAATCATGGAACACTATATCAAAAACTAATGATGTAATGTATGGTAATTAACATAACAATAAAAGGGGGGGAAAGAACAGTATTACAAACAAAAAGCAGCTAAATTCAGGCTCTTCAGGGACCTAGGCAAAAACATTTTACATGACTGACTAAAAAGCATTTGCATATTCCATCTTTATTATTTATTATATCCTTAAGAACTGTATGTAAAGACAGAAAATCATCTTTGGTTAAAGCATTCTATGATTTTAAAATGCTATGCCATATTATTTTAGCCTTACAAAAGGTATACTAAAGCACCACTGTTCAAGGCTCTCAAATAGAAGCACATTAAGGCAATTTTTATCTACGGAATAAATGAGAATTTTCAAGTGTTTTAAATGAACTCAAGCATTATAATTTAGTCTGAACTAAGAAATTCAGAACTACTGAGCATAACAGCAAAGAAACTGTTTAAACATAAATATTCTTTAAACTTTGTAGGTTATTTTTTTAAAGATGTATTTATAATATAATTACGGTAGTCCTACAATATCAGTATTTGGAAAAATTTACTTTTGCAATATTTGGAAATATGTATCATTTTAGGATAGTAATCAATCTGGTCTAAACTGTATATAAGGAATTTCATTTTAGAAAGTAAGGAACTACAGAAGACTAATGTTTTCATTAAATCTTTTATAGGTGGTATATACGTATGTATTTGATAGTAGCTTTTCAGTGGATTGCAAAATGCATTATTATTGCAGTTGATTTCCTTAAGTGCTGTAACTATTCACACAAGGACTCCAGAGCAGAACTGCTAATCTTTTTTGATTACTGAAACTAAAGCCATGAACAAAATCTGCATTAACTACTCAGTCTCTTACCCCATGCTTTAAACGGGAAAAGGCTGTTGCTCCTGTTTTGTTAATTTTTGACGTTTTACCTGTTTATCTTTGACACTGGGATTTTTGAAAGAAATGTAAAATTTAGGTATTCTAACACCAGTAAATATTATCAGAATGTATTATATAGTTTCATAATTCATATACCCTATTTCATTTGAGTATATGAGATGAAGATGGGGGAAAAAAAAATAGAGCCTTGGAAGCCTGGATATAACAAAAATGAATGCGGGAAAGTCAAGAAAATCCAAGTAGAAGAACCAAATAAACAAAAATTCATATTCTTATTAAAATCTTGGAAGAAAAAAATTAGTAAATTTAAGCAATCTAATAATATGCCACTCATTCACCTTTTCTTTAAATAAAAGTAAAACAAATGAAAAGGAACTGGCTAAAAGGGAGAAATGATTATGCTTTTAAAACTTGGAAAATATTTAAGAAAGTCTATTTCCTCTTCTCAAAGTTCATTTCAAATTATCAGTTTATAATGTTCAATAAACAAACAGATTAGAAACTGGTAGGTCAAACAGTTTAAATCCTGAGCAAGAAATTTCTACATTTACATTTACTTTGCTTAGGTAGAACCCTGTTACTTGACAGGGCCCTCTCCACAAATGAGGAATTGGCAAAATGTCATACTCTACTGGCAATCTGCTCTTAACTACGTGTTGCTTGGTAATAAAAAGCCAGATTGATCTCCAGCCACTCTTTTTGGACAGTGAAAAGTAGAAGGGAGTCATTAGCAGCAAACTTTGCCAATACTTCTTCAGAGCCAGCGTCAATGGTATAAAAAATTGTGTAGCTTGATCCATAGGAACTCCTGAGGTATTAAAGGTCTATTTTTGCAGGACCTGAGTGACTATTACATTAATGAATGTCATTGTAAGCCTTAGATTGCTTGCTCTTCCTCATCTGAATGATGGCAGAATATAAAACAGTGCAAAGAGCAAGCAAAAAACAAGACTTGAATTTGTCCACCTGTGACTACATTAGGCATTTCAGTCACTATAAAGATGTATTAAAAAAAAAAATTCTTTTAGAGTAACAGTGTGTATTTCACAATTTAAACAACTTGGTAAATTTGAAAAAATTCAAGCAAGACACACCTAAAAAAGATGTATTTGTACATTGCCAATAAGTACACATAAAAGTTTTGTGATGCTTAAAGGAACACTTTTTTTTATGACAAGAGGCAGTTCATTCTGAGAAGTACATTAGACCCAGTATACTGGACTTGGCCAAAGAAAAGTATTATCCAAAATACTTATTCATTACAGATAAGATAAAAAAAAAATCGCTATATTTAAAAAAATGCTTACAAATGGGATCCAGTACTAATGAGTACCTGTTTGGGTATATCAAGAGGTTCTGTAATACTACAGGACTTGTGGGAAATGGACTCTGAAGAAAAAAATTCTAAAAGGTACTAAGAAATTTTGGGAATTAAGTAACATCTTCCTTTATAATTTAAAATGGCCGTTTAAGACCATTTGAAATATTCTCAAAGTTTGGGTTATATTTTTATATTTAATTTTTAAAAATACAACTTAAGAACACATTAATGTCTGGCTTTTATGTCCAACTGTTGTTAATTTCAGTGCTTGTATTCTTTTATTAAAGAAAACAAAACTGATTAGGTTAATGTTTGGATATCTGGGGGGGAAGTCACCAAGAATATTTAATAAATGTATTACTGAATACCATTTCTATTTGAACAGCATTGTTGCTCTGGCAATTAAGAGCAGACTTAAGGTTTCCTGACTCCAATAAGGACCCAGTGTCAAGAGAGGGTCTTCTGGCCAAAGAGCTCTCTTTAATGTGAACACTAAAGAGGAGCAAAGCAGAATTACTCTATCTTCTCTGACTCAAACGAAAGAGGAGAAAATGGACGTGATTTGGAGTCAGATCTAGGTTGGGATCCTGGCTATGTGCCTCTGGGAAAACCACTCAAAACTCATGAGATCTAAGTTCCTCATTCGTAAAATAGCCATAATTTTATCTGGTAACCCACTTATAAGACTGCTATAGAGGTCAATTAAGAATGTGTACTCTGAACTACTTTATAGGCCACACAAGAGCATCTAAGCAGGGTTTCTCAGCATTGGTACTGTTGACATTTAAGGCTGGATAATTCTTGGCTTTTGGAAGATTGTCTGGTACACTGTAGGATGTTTAGCAGCATCCTGGGCTCCTGCCCACCATATATATGCCACCTGCCACTTTTGACAACCAAACATGTTTCCAGATGTTGCCAAATATCCCCTGGAGGGCAAATGCATCCTGGTTGAGAACCATTAAGACTATTCTTTCTCTTTTCTCTCCCTCAGTATTTTGTATAGTACTGGCTACATCGTTCAATACATGTTGTGTGTATATGTTCTTAATGCTTACTCATAAGACATGGATTAAGATTATACTGCCACTTGCCTAAATTCTCCTGATTCATTCAGACATTGAAAGTAATCACACTTACAGTATGCATGTTTAAATGTTCCCACTTCTTTAGTCAAATATTATTCTCTTAAACACTGTACCTTTCAGCATGGAGGTAAAATGATCTCAAGTACTTTGTTAATTCTGCAAGCACGCCATGACTCAGTAAATGAAATTACTATGTGAGAAATGGGTTAACTCTTTTCTCTGAACAGCAATAGTGATGATGTTATAGAATAAAGCACTTTGAAAGAATAAAAATTAATTACTTTAATGTAAAATGGTTTTCTACAAACAAAATGCCTCCTAAGAATTATTTATGTTTTATGCATATTTATAATTTATACAGATTTTATATATCCTAGTTCCTAGCCATGGGAGGTCAATAATAGTTTGTTCATTTAATAGGTACATATTTATTAAACACTATGTGTGAGGCACTGTGTCAGGTAACTGCTAATACTGTCAACAGTAAGTAACAAAGACATGGTCTCTATTCTGTTTTCATTTTACTAGAGGAGAAAATGACCTCTAGGTATTCAACTATGATACAATACTATGCTAAAAGCACAATCACAGGTAGTATATAGAGTGCTGAGGAATTTACCCAAATCACACCCATGAATGTGTGTGGGAAAAACTGTGTATTTCTTTTTGGGGAAGAGGTGGAGGAAAACCCAAAGCAGGTGGAGAAATAAATGATAATTTTGATGACATATACTAACCGATAATGAAGGTCACATATGCCATTTAAGTTTCTGCCAAATATGGTGATTTAGAGTCATCTATGAAATTATTACTATAACAAATAAAAGCAATTTACCAATTAAGACTGAAGTATCATGTGTGAGTTAGGTGTAAAAACATGTAATGTGCAGGAAGATTCTCTTGATAACATACAAGAATCAGAATTGACCTTGATTCTTGGGCAAGATACCATGCAAAACAGCAAATCTCATTTTTATTTTGCTTCTATTTTCTAGGTTAAGGCAAAATGGTATTTAGCAATTCTTTTTCAACTTCAAATTTCACTTGCTACCAACAGAAAGAGGCTTGGAGAAGAAGCCTAGAGGAAACCCCAGAAGTAGAAACTAAGGAAGGAAAGGAGCCAAGGTCAACAAATATTTTTAAATAGTTGTTTCCTCTTTCTGCTGGGTGCAAATAAAGTCTTGGTTCAGCTCATCTGCTCACTTAAAAGCAGGCAGGAAGTTGGTAAAATTCTAGGCTAGTATTCTCCCTTCTGGGAAAAGGTTTACTTTGCCTTCTAGTCTACCCTCATTTTTGGAGACTTAAGGTATCCTGTCAAGTCTGCTTCAGTATATATAAATGTGTAGTTTTCAATCTGTCTTCCTAATCTCTGCATGCAAGGTATCTCTTTTTATGTCCTGAACAAATTGGAGCAAGAAGCATTTTATAAGTACTAGGGATCATTATTCCGGTCCCACAGCTATTAGACCAACTCAGGTGGTCTATGATACCTGATATGACGATCTCAGGGACATCCAGAATGTTGCCAAATGAAGCAGTTTTACGGTGGCCCCGTTTAGGCTTGGAATAGGCTGCAAAAACATATATATACAGTATACATGCAAACAACCACAAACAGTAACAAAGAAAACGATTAACTACAAAAACAATACTTTTCAAATAGTTATGTTAATAATACTTCATGCAAAATGGCATGCAGAACTATCTAACTTTTCATCCATGCTTAGAAAAGGCGTGATTTAGGAGAAAATATCAATAAAGAAGTCTCACATACTGGTTTTAATTAGCAAGAAAAAAATAAAAAGGACAGAGACAAACAAAGCTGCAGGGTAATGAGGAAGCTAAATTTCAAACATGTTCAGAGAAACAATCTACCTAAGTGAAATCGCTGATAAGCGATGGAGGGCTAGGATGAAAGTGGGAAGGGAGAGAGGAGTTAAAACGAAATAAGCTGCCATATTTGTTTTAATCACACAAACAAAGGAATATATGTTCAAATTAGATGTTTCTTGAAGTGTGCTATAAATAAAATTCGTGATTAAATGATAATTATTGAATCAAAGTATGAAATGTATATGCTTTTTAAAATAAGTATTTACACATACTTCTATTAAACTGAATATTTACTGTAGTTTCCAAAGTTCAAGGTACATTTCCATTAAATGTGAACAGTATTAAAAGCTGGAGAATATGAGTTTTTCAAAGACAATTCATAAGAAAAATCTTAACTGTACAAAATTCAGTGATGTTCAATGGCATCTGTTCTACATTTAGAGAGGGTGGGATAATTTAAATGTGTGTGGTTGTTTTTAACCTAGTGAAATATCACTTCTGTAAGGAATAATTATAAACCAATACCTGACTAGAAAATTGACACTAGCAAAGATATAAAACTGTTGTAACACCACTTCTTATTTTAGAGTAGCAATCATTATTTAGCACATCTAACTTGAATGATATCCTTGAAGTGGAAAGGTTCCCCAAGTGTGAAGATATGTCACTGTGTGCACTATTCATCTGCCACTACACTGAGATGCCCTCACTCCACAGGAAAACACTTGCGACTCAGAGACCAGGAGGGCTCGTTAGTGGCTGATGAGCTCCATTCAACCTGATCATTTATAAAGATCCCTCTGTGTGGCAAAGAATTCCAGTCTGCTGCCAATCTCTATTCTTCCCCTCTTTCTAGCAACCGAACCCTGACTTTACTCAGGACAGCAATGTCCCCAGATAAAAGATCACAGATCCTTTTGTCCCTTGCAGCCAGGTGTAGTCATTTGACCATATTACTATGGCCAAAGGCATCTATACGGAAGTTGTTGGGGGAACTTCTGGTAAAGATCCTTAAAAGAGCTTGAGTATGGGCCCTTTGGCCTTCACCTAATTTTCCTTTCTTGCTGCCTGGACTGTGGATGTGACAACTGCAATTATGGTAACTATTATGGAGCACAAAGTTACCTTGAGGATGGAAGCCACACAATAGGATTGTGGCCCAGAAACAGAGGAGCACAGCTGCCTAATGATCATGGAGCCTACCTTCAAATTTCTTTACGTGTGAACAAGAAAGCTTATGTGTTAAAGACACTGCTATTTTGAATATTCTGTTATAGCTAGCCGGTTCTAGTGTTGATATAATCAGTGTTCATTAGTAGATGAAGACAAGTACAATATGTTGGTCCTCTGGAAAACTTCTTTCTGAAAAGAGCTCCACAAAAAATGAGAATTTCTATTTAAAAAAAAAAAAAACAAAAAACAACCTGGTTAGGTTAGCTAAGTTAAAAAATATATATACTAATATACATGAAAATACATGTATACACATATATGGTTAAAAGACCAGAGGTAAATACACAAAATTGTTAAGTGTTTTATCTCTCAGTGGGACAATTATGGAAAACTGGTTTTTTTTTTTTTGGTTGTTTCCATTTTCATATTTTCCATAAAAGAAATGTATTTACTTTTATAATTAGCTCCCCTCTACCCCTGGAAGAACTGGAAAGAAAACAAACCAGCATTACTAAGCTCAAACCTGGTTGGAAAGAAGGTTACAAGTTCACTCAGGTAATAAAACATATACAGTTGACCCTTGAACAATATGGGTTTCAATTGCGTGGGTCCAATTATATGTGATTAAAAAAAAAAACAGTATAGTACTGCAAATGTGTTTTCTTATAATATTCTTCTTTTTTTTTTTTTAAAGATTTTATTTATTTGAGAGAGAGAGTATAAGCAGGGGGAGCAGCAGCGGGAGAGGGAGAAGCAGACTCCCTGCTGAGCAGGGAGCCAGATGTGGGGCTGGATCCCAGGACCCTAAGATCATGACCTGAGCCGAAGGCAGACACTTAACAGACTGAGCCACCCGGGTGCTCCTAGTTTCCTTACAACATTCTTAATAACATTTTCTTTCCTCTAGTTTACTTTATTGTAAGAATACAGTAAATAATACATATAAAATACAAAACATGTGTTAACTATTTGTTGTCGGTAAGGCTTCAGGTCAATAGTAGTAGTTAAGTTCTGGGGGAGTCAAAAGTTACATATGGATTTTTTTTTTTTTTTTAAAGATTTTCTTTATTTGAGATAAAGTGAGAGCAGGAGAACATGAGGGTGGGGGCGGGGAGCAGAGGGAGGGGGGAGAAGCAGGTTCTCCACTGAGCAGAGAGCCTGCCTGACACGGGGCTTGATCCCAGGACCCTGAGATCATGACCTGAGCTGAAGGCAGACATTTAACTGACTGAGTCACCCAGGCGCCCCTGGATTGACTGACTGATTTTCCTTCTTTCTCTCTCTTTCCTTCCTTCCTCTTTCCTTTTTTCTTCCTTCCCTTCTTTAATTTTTTTAGGTTTGATTTATTTATTTAGAGAGAGAGCATGAGCCGGGGGAGGGGCAGAGAGAACGAGAGGAAGAGTGACAATTTCAAGCAGATTCCCTGTCAGACGCTCAACTGACTAAGCCACCCAGGCAGGCGCCTCTACATGTGGATTTTCAACTGCATGGCGGGTCGATGCCCTGAACCTGGGCGATGCTCAAGGGTCAACTGTAATTGCTTTTGTGCTAACCAGTCCTTCTGTAATTAATCATTTTAAGAACTGAAAAAATGGAATTCAAATGCTAGCTTTTTCAAGATTGAATAAAATTACCATGATCTTTTATATAACAATTAAAAGAAATAGCTACACCCAACTTAGCTATTTTTGCTACTGGAAGGAAGAGCAGACAGTAAGGCCAAATCATATTTGGATCTAGAGTACATTTTTCTAATAATTTCAAAACAAAATATTTGCTATTATTTGAAGTCAGCACAAATTCTAGTAGAATCACTAAAAATCCTCTAAAACATTCTGGTTTTGGCAAAATTTCAATTTCCCACTTAAATTTTCAGTTCACATTTGAGCTGAATTACATTCGATAAAAATATATTTTATGATCCAAATAATTTTACAAGTCATACTTGCTTTATTTGGAACTGGAGAAAAACATAAATTATTTGCTAGAAGCTTAGAAAGTATATTGTAAGCCTACTTCTTGCTTTAAAAAAATTTATGACATAAAAAACCTGACATTCCCACTACTGAAACAATTAAAACTACTCTTTCCACTCCTTTCAGATTTTTATTTCCTTTTTACCTGTGGTCGCAGCAATCCTGGCTTCTATTTCAGACATGTCAGCACTCATTCTCTTGCCCTCGGAGGTTGGGGGCAAACTCTCCACACTGCTCCCACGGGAAGCTCCCAAGCTTAAACGTCCCGATTCACTCTGTTAAAATTATAGGTCAATTTGAATTACTGAAGCTCTTTAAATTGAAAAATCCTGGGCAGCCTAGGAGGAAGATATCACCTGAGATTCTTAATGGATTCTGTTCTGAAAGAAAAGGGAAGTTTTAGGGAGAGGGAGCTGCAGGGGTAAGGGAGAGAAAACTACAGATGCTGCTTTTAGGAAAGGGCAGTCACTGGAGTTGGGAGTTAAAGGCTACAATTATTAGTTTACCTAAATGCCTCAGGTAAGACGAATAAAATCACTTAAAATACTTTTAAATCAACAACAGCAAAAATATAATAAATCTGGACAATACAAAATGATAGACTTAAGACAAACTCCTTTAACTGGGTAGTAGAACCAAGAAATAACCATTTTACTTTTTTTTTTAGCATTTTACATTTTTAATCATCAACCATTAAAGTTAGGGAACATCACAGAGAAGGAGGTGCACTGTGGCAAAGGCAGCAATCATCAGGAGGGAAAACAATTTGGTGATAAACGGTAGGAAAATCTCACTTTATGTCTCTATTCTTATCTGTCTGCTTTAGGAACAAGATTCAGCATTGGTATAATGGAAGATGACAAATAATTAATTTCAGTTAGTATAAAGTTATGACTACTAGTAAGGTAATCATATGATTTTACTTTTAGTAACCAAACAAACCTGCTGCTTTGCCTGATTTTTCAACAATTTTGATTCTAAGCGTTTAATAGTATCATTTGTGGCAGGAACTTGCTCCATATTAGTGTCACTTTTATTACTGGTATTTGTAGAAGCGATGTCCATGAATGAGCCTAGGAAAGCAGAAATATTTATGATTACAGGTTGGAAATAATACAGATGCTTCATTCAATAATATGTAACTTAAATTCTTTTCTAAACTAACAAGACATGAATAGAAACAAAATAAGACTTTTTGAGCCAATGAAGATATCCAAACTCATTTTAAATGAAATTTAAGATAGTATAAAAAGGGAACCAAAATGCTCAGTCTTTTTTTTTTTTTTTAAAGATTTTATTTATTTGACAGAGAGAGCACAAGCAGAGGGAGAGAGAGGGAGAAGCAGGCTCCCCGCTGAGCAAGGCGCCTGATGTGGGACTTGATCCCAGGACCCTGGGATCATGACCCGGGCCAAAGGCAGCCGCTTAACCAACTGAGCCACCCAGGAGTCCCCAAAATGCTCAGTCTTGTAATAGCCAAGGATGACTGTAAGGTTTTTAGCCTGAGCTAGTAAATCACAGTTTAGGGATTAAATCAAATCCTTAATCAAGATGAGGAAGACCATGGGAGAAGTAAGTTTGAGGGGAATGTCAGGAGCTTAGTTTTTGGAAAATGTTAAGTTTGAGTTCCTATTAGATATCAAGTAAGTAGCTAGATACAGGAGTACGAGGTTCAGGTCAGAGGTTCAGGTCAGGTGTGAACAAAGTATCAGCAAATAGAAGTATACAGAGTTATGATACTGGATAAGATTACTTAGGAAATGAATGTAGAGAGATAAGCAGAAGAGCCTTAATGACTGAGCCCTAAGCATGCTGACATGAATAGGTTGGGAAGATAAAAAAAATTACCAGCAAAGGAAACTATCAGAGAAAGTGGCCAGAGATAGAAGATGGAAACCCAGACTAGTATGGTATCCTAGAGACCAACTAAAGAAAGTGCTACATATAAAGAGAAAGTAATGAACTGTGTCATATGTTACTGAAAGTCAAAAAAGATGAGAACTAGGTAGCGTAGCTGGTTAAGCGTCCGACTCTTGGTTTTGGCTCAGGTCAGGATCTCAGGGTCATGAGATCGAGCCCCAACTCAGGCTCTGTGCTCATCAGGGAGTCTGTTTAAGATTCTTTCTGTCTCCCTCTGCTCCCCCGCCCCGCCCTACTTGTGCATGCTCTATCTCCCTCCCTCTCTCTCAAATAAATAAATCTTAAAAAAAAAATGATGAGAACTGAAAATCATTTCAATTTAGTCATGTGGAGACAACTGGTGACCTTGACAAGAGCAATGCTGGAGTAGTGGTATAATAAAAGCCTGAATGGACTGGGCACTAGAGAGAATGAGGAAGAGAGAAGCTAAGAGGATGCAAATACAGACTATATATGTCCTGGGAATGATTCCAATAGAAAGGCTGATGATGCAAGAGACTGAGGGAAGAACTGCTGGGAAGAGCAGGTGGGATACAGTGCACAAGGAAACAAGCTTGCCTCTGGTGAGGAGCATGGAGAGCTCAGCCACAGTAACAGAAAAGAATGTAGAGCAGATGGGCACAGATACAGGTAGATGGGCAGATGGAGTAGGGGAGCTTCTGGAAGCTATCTTCTGATCGCTCCAATTTTTCAAAGAAATAGGCAAATAGGATCAGCTGAAAGTGAGGAGTGAAGAGGACACATTTGAAGTTTGAGGAGAGAGGCTAAAGTATAAAATTAAGTCATCTAGGCGAGAGGAGATAGACTGAACTATAGTACAACTGTTCAGCATCACTAAATCACTAAGGCATTTGAAGACAGTAAACATGTGCTGTTTCCAGCCACATTCAGCTGCACTGGTACAGGCAAGGGCAAGCCAAGTGTCAGATTTAACCACTTGTGGTTTAGCCAAATAAGCCTAAGACAAGAAATTATAATAACTATCTGGAATTAAGTGAAGGGAGGATGAAAGGAAAGATCTGAGAACTGTGGCTCAGTGAAAAGATGGAAGGATCAAAGGCCTGAAGGTCACAGTACTTAAACAGTTTGGAGGTGGTGGTAGAAACAAATAATGGAGAAGTTCGCTTTAGAATTCAGAGCAACTTAAAGCTTTTCAGTAAAAATAGAATTTGGGAGTAACTATTAAACCAGCTTAAAATAAATGTAATTATTTTTGAGGTGGGGGAAACAGATGAGCAAAAATACTTGTCAGTAAAAATAAAATTTTAAGTACAAGATAAATATATGTGTACATATACACATGTACCCTTTAGTTGTAATTAAATTAATAATGAATGCTTTTGCCATATATTTTGAAAAGCACAATTTATCTTAGAGACTTATTTCTACTTTTTGATGACCACAAAGTACAGATTCCACTACTACTTTGTATTTAGAAAACTAACGAACTTTGAACTAAAAATAAAAGTTCTTAAATAAGAGTTTCTATAGACTCTTCTATAAAGACCAAAAGGTAGAGTGTTCATGATGAAGAAATATGCTGTTTTTTACATTTACAATGATTCCTAGTATTATCTGATCTACCCGTATCTGTGTAAAAAACGATTTTATTTTTCAAATAAAGAATGACATTCCCAGCAATACAATATCCCATATCTTTTTATTATATTTAACCATGCAAGAATTCTAAGACTTGGAAGCAGGTCTTTAGTAACTCTTTAATCTGGGTACCTTCATGAAGAATGATGCACCTGGAAACCCAAATTGCAGTCAATCATACAAAATGAAGAAATTAAAATGCAAATGGAGACATCATTCATTGCCTCTTGATTATAATTTCATGGGAACAGACACAAAAAATTAGGGTTATTACTCTTTCAATCTACCCACTTACCTGTACTGGTGGCAGAGTTGCTCTGTCCTTCATCTGAATACTGACAAGGATACTGTAATGGCTCATCTGCTCCTGGAAAGTACTATGTATGAAAAAGCAAATCACATTTAAAATTTCTTTAATACAAAATAAATCCTGCAAGAATTAACTTGAAGAATACACATTATTTACTTGTCCTGGGATGTGGAAGTAGCAGAGATGGTGCTTTATTTTCCCTAAGGCATATACTGAATTTATAGATGTCTAAACTCAGTATATGCCTTGTATTTTTTTTAATTTTATTATGTTAATCACATTACATCACTAGTTTCTGATGTAGTGTTCCATGATTCATTGTTTGCATATAACACCCAGTGCTCCATGCAGAACGTGCCCTCCTCAATACCCATCACCAAGCTAACTCATCCCCCCCACCCCCCTCCCCTCTAGAACCCTCAGTTTGTTTGTCAGAGTCCATAGTCTCTCATGGTTCGTCTCCCCCTCCGAGTCCCCCACCTTCATTTTTCCCTTCCTACTTTTTTTTTTTTAATATACAATGTATTTGTTTCAGAGGTACAGGTCTGTGTGATTCATCAGTCTTACACAATTCACAGACGCCTTAAGTTTTTGATTTTACAAAGATGATGAT
This sequence comes from Callorhinus ursinus, assembly GCF_003265705.2. Taxonomy (NCBI): domain Eukaryota; kingdom Metazoa; phylum Chordata; class Mammalia; order Carnivora; family Otariidae; genus Callorhinus; species Callorhinus ursinus. Next base: position 11,979,908 of record NW_027397068.1, read on the forward strand.
AATGTGCTACTCTTATATTTCAACTGTGATCAATGCTGTGTATGTACTTAAGTATCTATTTTACACAGAGCCTAGAAAGTCCTCAAGAAAACAGCTTTATTTTTCTAGAGGAACATATCAAATATAATAGTATTCCTCGTAATTATGTAAAATGGATTTATGTTCTCATAGCACTGATACAAACTTCCAAATTGCAGAAATTATTGTCAGTCTGACAACTGAGCCTGGTATGCCATAGAATAATTATTAGAACCAATATTTTGAATATCAAAGATAGATTATGGCTGTACCTCTATAAAATGGAGATACAATATTGGAAACTTTTGCTGGACAAAAATTAGAATTTAGGGAAAAAAATAAAGGCTTTCTTTTCAAGTCAGACAAAGCACATGTAAGTACAATTATAACTTGAACAATTTATATATCCCAATGTTTTAGGGTATCTCACTATGGAGACTAAGTTTTCTTATGGGCACAACTTTAGGGCCTAGGATTCTAAATATAGCTGGTACCCACATATGATGTAAGTTTTAATCAGATTAGTTCAATCTTGGTTTCCCTAAATCATTTTCAATAGAATAAACAAATCTTTGGCCATTTAGGAAGTCTGTATTTAAGGAGACTGAAAGGTTCTTCTACTGAGAAAAATTGTTCTACTGTTCTAAAATTCAGGCACTTTCATAAGTATGTGAACTTTTAAAGTCAAAGTACCACTTGGGAGATTTTGTTAATGTACCAAAAACTAGAAGCCTAAAATTATTCAAATAATTCTAAAAGTGTTTGTTTATAGACTAAGAATTTTGATAATCATTTGAAAGAGTTCTTCTAAATTAAAAAATTCTATCTATAAATCCTAGAAGTTTAACTTTTTAATGGTAAATAAAAAGCTAAAAATATGCAGTTAAACAACAGAAGGTAAAAATCATTAAATAAACGTGTCTGGGAATACAACCATTCTATTGCCTTGCATAAATGATTGCTTGATGAAGATATGTACTCAAGAAAATTTAAAATTTAGTTTGGCAAGTATTAGAGTCAGAAAATACCTAAGTCCTATATAAAGACATCTAATTGAGCTTCTCTCACATTACTGATGAGGCAACAGGCCCCAAAACACATCTGTCCACTAACTTAGGCAGGAGGAAAAAGCAAGTTCAGAAACCTAGTCTAGCTATCTTTCCATTATAAAAAACTTAAGATTTCCCCCCCCAAAGTAACGTTTTCTCCGATTATGAGTAATAAATGCCAATTCTAATTAGGACAATACAGAAAAGTATAAAGCAAAAAAGAGCAATAATGTCTTTTCACTTTAAAACCCCATTCAAACTCAGTATATATCAAATTCCCCTAAATCCAAAGCCCCTCAAAAGAAGGATTATACCCGCATCAAGTGAGTCATTATTTTCACAATTTCCTCCATTGAAGGGCGCTGAGAAGGATCTTTAGACCAACAACGAGTCATCAGGCTCTCAATGGGCTTAGGTAAATTTTTGATCAGTGGTGGTCGAGTACCTATAATTGAAAATTAGAGGGGGGGGAAGAATGTATTTACCCAAAGAATGGTGTAAGCTTTTTATATGTATTTCCAATACAGTATTTATTTTATAGATCTTGTAATTTAAGATTTATTTTGGAATAATAAAAGTACTTTTTTTTGTCCATTAGGTTTACATTACATTTTCATAAAGGGGAAGGTACACCTCTTGCAAAGTCAAATTAAAATTTTTATATTCATTATAGTAAAAATAAGACTGAGAAATAGTATCTCATTTGTTCTAACATTGTTCTTTTAACAAATTATAATGGTTTAGTGGGTGCTTTATTAAGTAAAATAAAATGGTGGTTTGAGATAATCTTACTTGAACTAGATTTTCAGATTCACTGTAAAAATTTCAAATGTATTTGAAAAATCACCTTGGAGAAGTCATCAACTATGGTGTTATACTCACTGACCTCTAAATGACTCTTTTGTCAATGGCAGACCTTTTTCGCTGCTGTGAATCCATCACTTCCCCAACTGAAAACTGTCAACTTTTGTGTAATTAACAAGACTAATATAGCGAGGTCCCTAACTTAAAGAAAACCTCAAATATAATGAAATCTTTGTAATTCTACCAACTTACAAGTTAGTTCTTTTATTCTGTACTTCACTAACAGTCAATTATTTACTGACAACTGACAGAAAAACAAAACACACTGTCTTAGTCAATGCTCTAGCATTCTCTACAATGACATTAAAGGTGGTAAAATGAAAGGCAGTACAGGAAACCAAAAAAAAAAAAAAAACCACTTTAGGATTACTCAGATGATGGGACTGTTTGACAAGTCTATGAATGACCTAGTTAGGTAGGTATTTGTATGATCTGTGGAATAGTGTATTAAAATGCCATAATCAGAATGATTATAACCAACTGATAGAAATTAAATAATAGAGAATGATATAAAAATTAGGAAGGTTAAGCAATTTTCCTCCCTGAGTTTATTTTCCCAAATTAAATGTGAAATAACTTGATTAATGAAGAACATGTATTCTAACAACCTGAGTGGTTAGAAACATCACAACTACATGTTTAAAAGAAGCAGGAGGGATAAAGGACACTGAGTTCATAAGTCAATATAACTTAAAAATATGGACACTGGGAGTCAGAAAGATCTGGATGGGAATCCCAGCAATACCACTTACTAATCTGATGACCTTGGACAACTTCCTTTCCCTAAGTCTTGGTTTCTGTAAAATTGTTAAATGAAGCAATAATAGTAATGCCCTTATAAGGATGAATGAAAAGATAAAAAGAAAGCATATGTGAAGCGCTCTGTGTTTTGCCTTTATGAATAGCTGAATTAACAATTATTATTATTCTCTGCTCCCTCAGGAGAAAAGGCTATACCTCCTCAATTAACCTTAAGAACGTTGAGAAAGATTTTATTTTGTCCACAGAGTCCAATCTGAGGTTTCTCTATCCCCTAGAGAAAGCCAACCCAGGTAGTTGGCTCTGGCTGTCTACTGATGGCCTTTCCCTAATTAGCAGTATCAGCAGACCTCCTCAGCCTTGGGCAAAGGACAGGACCACTCTCAGCCGTGCCCTACCTGATTTTGGGGGCGAGGGGGGAGAGTAGGAGATTGAAGACAGCAGAGTATTCTGGTAACAAAGAACCGGACATTTTAATGTTAGGGATAAATGGTCTTTTTTGAGGTAGATACAACTGTCCAGACAGAAAATATAGAAAATATATTAAAGAAAAATGTCTTTTTAAACGAACCGTTATGAACAGCCCACATAATACGGAAAGCTGGGCCACCAATCTCATCAAAGGGTTTCCGACGTGTTATCACTTCCCAAAGGATAATACCCCAGCTGAAGACATCACATTTTTCACTGTAATTGCTACCTAGAGAAAAAGGTGGTATAATTTTAAGATTCTTTTCCACAACTTACAGGAACAAATGCCTACATAAATTTTTAAGAATGTGCACTGTGTACAAGAACAGGAGGATGCAGCATGTAGAGCTGAGAAATTACTTTCTAAAGTACCTTAAGTCTCTGCAACAAAACATTTATTTATGAATTAAGTAGTAATGATTAACTTTAGAAAGTCAGTCATTTTCTACCTTTTCATCGAGAGGCACAGGATTTCTCTTTTATTTATTCTGACTTATACTTTCCATGGGGCAGAATATGAAACATTTGTACTTCCCTTTCTGTGATTTTTTAATCTTAAATTTTCTTCCCCCATTCATTCTCTTGATAGAACTACTCTACTATCACAGCAGAAAAAACTTCTAATTTAATGATAAGACTTTCTTTTCAGTATCTGGCAAGATAAAATTCTTAATCTGCGGAGAGCCTGGGTGGCTCAGTCGTTAAGCGTCTGCCTTCGGCTTAGGTCATGATCTCAGGGTCCTGGGACTGAGCCCCGCATCAGGCTCCCTGCTCCGCGGGAGGCCTGCTTCTCCCCTCTCCCACTCCCCCTGCTTGTGTTTCCTCTCTCGCTGTGTCTCTCTCTGTCAAATAAATAAATAAGATCTTTAAAAAAAAATTCTTAATTTGCAAACTTAAAAGTTGTAAGCAATGAAAATTATGGATAACAAATTTAGAGTAAACAAGTTATGCTGCAAAATTTACATTATCACTAAATTGGGTGAACCAGCACAATAAACAGCCAAAAAAAACCAAAACCCCAAAAACCCACTGTATGAATGATTATAGTGATAGTCACACAGGTACTTAGCATGTGTACCACAAAGGCACTAAGCAGTGCACTGTAAGCATGAAAATGATATTACAATCGAATTTGGGTTATAGGGGCTGACATCTTTCAGAAATGAAGAAATCTGCATAGTCTTATAGTATGAACTTTTTTACTCTAAATTTTAAAAGTTATTTCTGGCCTCTTTTGTATAAAATAAATCTTTTTGCTCTTAGTACACTAAGTAATACTATGTGATTTTAACTCACAGAGAAGCATTTTAAATGAATTGTTTTAGGGGTGCCTGGGTGGCTCAGTCGGTTAAGTGTCTGACCAGCTCAGGTCACCATCCCATGGTTCTGGGATCGAGTCCCACATCAGGCTCCCTGCTCCATGGGGAGCCTAATTCTTCCTCTGCCTGCCACTTCCCCTGCTTGTGCGTGCATGCACGCACTCTCTCTCTGTCAAATAAAATCTTAAAAAAAAAAAATAGTTTTAAACCAATGTATTCTGTATATGAACTTAAAAATAGGAAGCATTATTTAATTTTGTATAATTTAACAGTTGCTGGTTTCATTCACTTTTTAATTGAATTTAATGGCAAAACAGCTCCACTCAAGTGACCAACTGCATGGCAAAATTCTTTCTAGCAGGTGCTAAAAACAAAGAAACAAAAAAACTTTAAATTCATCAAAAATAAAAGAAATAAGCCATAATCAGAATCTGATTACTAAACATATCTGAATTTTATGGACCGTCATACTTCCTAACATACAAATCACACATCTTCAGTTCAACTTTTCTCACTTAAAAGATAATTTGATGTTTTCATATAGAAACCTATTATGAAATTTGTGGATCATTCTTTTAGCACTTGAGTGAGATATGGAGATGTAAAAGAAATTAAACATAAGCTTATCCTTTACTTGTCTTTCTTAGTATTGTATTTCTGCCAAATTACTTGCATTCCTTCTAAGGCATGCTCATTTACACTGTCAATTTTTAATTGCTAGGAAACCAACACAAAGCACCGTTATTTTTGGTATTTATGTTCTATAAAGTTTCTGTGAAGACTGGACTAGTGAATGCGGAGTCATTAGCTCGTAGGGGCAATCAGGGTTAGGTTCCTGTGAACCTCTTAGTGTCAACTGATCAGTACATAACCTTGTTTTATATGTGTTTCTGTTTAAGACACCTTATTTAATATATATTATAGGGTCATTAACATTGAACTTATGGAACACCACTATAACTCATGGCTGAATAAAGATTAGCTAGCTCATGTATTTTCTCTGTTAAGATATATCAGAATCTTATTATACTTAGGAACACTAGAAAGCACTTCAATGCTGCCATTGGAGGCCATCTTAAACAGTGAAATCACCAACAAAAAGCACATAAAAAATGAAAAAAACAAAAACAAAAACACGGCACTAAGTAGATCATTAAAATGACACAGTATGAAAGCTGAAATAAGAAGGCAGTGTGTTGTCTTGTTCCTCAGCTGGGAACATGTGTTGGATGACTCAAAATTCTCCCCTGCTCTGTACATGCCTGCAAAAAACCATGAAAGCACCATGAATACTGATTTTAGGGTTAAAAATAGGCACGTTTTACAGCTGTAATAGGTGGAATATGAAAATGAGGCTTGACTGTACATATACTTGAACTTGTATAGGACGCTGCTAGACAATAGAAATCTTGCTATGAGATTTAAGATCTAGGGCTGTATTTATTTACTACCTTCTTATTAGACTTTAGTACAGTTGACCTGTGACTATTGATTTGAAATGCAGAGGTCCACTTAAATGCCGATTTTTTTTTTTGAGAAATACAGTACAATACTATAAATGTAGTTCCCGTACTATTTTCTTAATAACATTTTCTTTTTTCAGTTTATTTTATTGCAAGAATACAGTAATACATCTATAATATATGTGTTAAAAGATTGTTTATGTTATCACTAATGCTTCTGGTCAACAGCTGTCTATTAGTAGTTAGGTTTGGGGGAGTTAGAAGTTACATGTGGATTTCCAACTGCATGGTACCGGTCAGCTCCACTAACCTCAGCATTGTTCAAGGGTCAACTGTATATCCTTTTTCTAATATGTACTATGCAGAAATAAAACCACTGAAACAGGATAAAGCCTTAAACACACACTGGATGTACATGGAGTAAGAAGGCAGATTATCAATCACAACATGCTTTTGTCATTTACCTTCAAAAACTTCAGGTGCCATCCAAGCAGCACTCCCCTTGTTATTGGTCATATGAGTCTGAATATCACAGGCTGTACCAAAGTCACAGATTTTTAATACTGTCCCGCCTGCAACCAGCAGCAAGCTATTTACAAAAAACAAAAACAAAGGTTGTAAAACCAATACTTGATATCTACAATAAAAGAAGAGACATTTGTGGTTAAGCAAAATGTCATCATTCAACTCTTGTCAAATGCTTCCTGGTCACCCAAATAGCTAAATGGTTAAGAGGAATATTAGCAAAAAATAAATGACCTTAACCTAGTTCTCTTAGGGAGACTGCTAGATCCACATTTTGATGTCTCCATCTCTATCTCCATAATCTTTCCTGACCATACATCTCCCTGGGCCAAAATAAAACATAGGGTTTAAAAAAGTCCTAGTAGGTCAACATTATGTGTCCTAAAATGGAAGTAAATGGATATCAGTACCTTCGTAAATCACTTGTCCCCTAAACTCAATCTACCTACTGTAGTGTTTTTCAAGCTGCAGGCAGAAACCTAGTCATAAAATTTAAATCATAAAAATCTAGATCAAAGATCTGGAAACTTAAGTCACAAAACTCATTCAGCAGACTATAACAGCATTTAAAAAAACAATAGAAAATATCAAAATGCATCACAACTAGTAAAATTAAATACTGTTTGATGTATGTTGTTTCAGTTTTATACACATTAATATGTATACATGATAGACTGTGAAGTATTTCTTATTGTGGATCATGGTTCAAATGTTTGCAAACCTGTTTTGTTCTTATTAACCTTATGGTGAATAGAGATAAGTCTTTAGCCTACTGTTGCCAGACTGGTTAGCTGTTCACTGACCCCATTTCCTTTCCCTCCTGGGCATGAAAGATTACCCTTTCCAGACTTCTGAGTAGTTAGATGGCTATATGACCATTCTATCCAACGGGTTGTAGGTAGAAGTGATGTACTTCACTTTCAAGCCTGGCCATAAAAATCTCCCACATACATGTATTCCTTTTCCTTTCCTCATATGCCACTGAATGCAGAGGATTTTGAAACTACAAGGAGCCTGGGATCCTGAGCCACCATGTGAGAAACTATTTCATTTTGGACTTCATATGACTAAAAAAAATAAACTTGTATTTTGTAAAGCCATGAGATTTTAGAGCTTACCTATTGTAACAGTGCCACTCTAACCAATATAAGAAATTGGTATAGAAGTGGATGCTGCTATAACAAAAATCTAATATATTTGATATTAGCTTAGCAGTAGGCGACAAGAAAGCTAAAATTGGAGGCTGGAAAGATAGAGATCCATGTAATGACATGGCAAAACATCTGGTAAAATCTGTCTCCTATGATAATTTGTGACCCTGAAGGACTGGAAAAACTGACTGCTTCTAAACTCCAAATAGCAGGAAATAAGACTGACAAAGGCCCTTAAGACTCAGTACTGCAGCAAAGAACAAATTAAGAGAAAGAACTTCCCACCTACACTTGATGATTTCACGGTGCCTCTGTTCAGTTGAGAAAAGGCAATGTGGCCAGAAATCAAATAAACCAGGTTCAAGATTTTGTCTAAGAATGAATTCTGGTAAAAGTCACAGGCACATGAAACTGACTGGAACCAGGGAGATCACAAGTCTACTTTTGAGGAAATCAGTATTGCCAAAGGAACCACAAATTTCTAATTAAAAGACTTTTGATTATTTTGAGTCTTACAACAATCCTCAGGACCCCAGATCTACACAAGCAAGGTGCAGCTGTGAAAACCATACAGCTTCGGAGGAGAGTATATGCCAATACCCACATCTGACATGGTATGAAGAACACACAAAGAGGAACCTACAAAAGGGTGAAGCTTGGAGTCATGAGCAATGGATAAGGGAGTTCCTTTTCAAGGGCCAAAGGAAGATCTGATCAAGACCCCTCTCACAAATCCAGGGCAGAGGGACCAGACAATGCCAAGACTTCAACCCTATAGACTAGTAACTGCTGTATGCTTCCATGCTTCCCTGTTCCCAGTGGAAACTTTTACTGATTGTCCTGTCTTTCTGCTATTATGCATTGTTTGGGTTGGGAGAGAGGTGACAGATAACTTGTCCTTTTAATTCATTTGTTTCCAAACTATGGGAGGCCACATCTAGACCAGTTGGAGGACCGCATGTCATCCTGAGATGTTCATCCTGGATGAACTGGATGGTGACTGCAAGAGCCTTTGGGATGTTTAACTGGCAAAGAGCAATGTGTGGTTCTCACCTGTGGTTAGAGTAGTACATACTCTGGGTGACTGGGACTGGCCAGTTGCTCATAAAAGCCATCCCCTTCTTCCTCTGGGGCATATAAGACATTTCCCAACCTCTCCTGTAGGTAATTATACCTAAGACTGAGTTGTGGCCACTGATATGTGGGTAGCGGGAGGGTCACTTCTGGCTCAAAAAACCTCTCGTATGTGATCTCCATTCTCTTTATCTGCTGGCTGAATACGTAAGTTCCCAAAGTCCTGGAGGATGGCAGAAGTACAAGACGGAGGGAGCTTAACTGGGTCCCTGAATGACAATATGGAAGATCATCTGCCAAACAGGAACACCTGTTTTGGATTTCACATGCATGAGCAATAAATTTCTACTGTGATAAGCCCAGTATGAGCTACAGCAGCTGGTGCTCAAACAATATTCCTATTATGATTCCTTTAAAGAAACTGATACTCAGAGTCTTAGTTTTTATATCCCAATGTAACTTATTACTCCTATAAAAACTGAAATCAGTATAAGGCATTTTAAAAGTGTAAAAAGAACTATGAAAGTAAAAGACAATTTTATTAGCTTATTAAAGAGTTAAACGTTTAAAAATAAATGTGTAAAACACTTTCTATATCATTACCTAAAAAGCTTACAGTCATGTATAAACAAGAAGTAATTCTACTTGTTTTCTGTAAACAAGTAGAAATAATTCTTTATTTTGAATCCCCTTCAACCACCTTCTCTTATATATAGCCAACATTTATCTTAATGTATGTTTACTTATTTTGTTTCACCATTCCTTCTTGAATCTTATACTTGTCTTATGTAATCATTTTCTTTCTTCCCCAAATACCTTCAGTTAAGGTCCATTTATAGTGAATTCTCTTGTTTCAAAGCATCTTTAACTCACACCCTCCTCCTTAAAAACTAATTTAGGGTCGGTACACTATTTTCTCTCAGCTCTGTGAAGTTATGATTCCAGTTTTCTAGCTTCCACTAATGGTGCTGGAAACTATACTTCAGTCTGTCAATCCTTTGTAGGTAATCTCTTTTCTGATTAGCTGATTTAAAAATCTCCCTTTTGTTTTTGTTGTTCTGAATCCTCACTAAGGTGTGTCATAGGGTAGACTTCTTTTCATTTATCCTGTTTAGAAATCATACCTTTGTTCAGAAAATCCCTGGCCAATCCCTCTTGAATTATAAACTCTCTCCATCCTATTTTCTTCTACTGGAGTTCTCTGTTGTCTGTCCTGTCTTTCCTTTCCCTGTGATCCTTAACCTATCATTTTTCTCATTTATTTATTTGTTTTTGTTGCATTCTGGGTTGAACTGTTTCCTCTTTTTCCCCAGGTTCCTTAGAGGAGAAATAAGGTACACTAGTGAGAACAGTCATTCTAAGAGCTGAAACCTATGTAGAATGTATCAGATTAGACATGAGAGTGACAAGTTGTACCCAGAAGGGACACTTTAAAGCTACCTGTATCGGGCGCCTGGGTGGCTCAGATGGTTAAGCGTCTGCCTTTGGCTCAGGTCATGATCCCAGAGTCCTGGGATCGAGTCCCGCATCGGGCTCCCTGCTCCTTGGGAGCCTGCTTCTCCCTCTGCCTCTCTCTCTCTCTCTCTCATGAATAAATAAAAATAAAACCTTAAAAAAAAAAGCTACCTGTATCAAGAGAATGCAATACTTGAGACTGATTTCCTAGGGGAAACCTCTTATATGAGGACTGATGTGGTGGCGGGGGAGTGCGGAGAGAGAGAATGGCATGTGGACTTTTTTTTTTTTACTCTGTCACAAGTGGATAAAGAAGAAAAAAAATCAGAGAGGAAAGGGGACAATATCACATGTATGTTTTAATTGAGTACTTATGCAAACAAAAAACCCCCAAAGTTTCAGCCTTTTAAAGTACTTATTTAGGGAGTTTTGAAGTTCTTTCAAAGTCTAATATGAAGAAATACAGAATATTTCAATTTCTACCCAGATGCCGGAAATATTCTTTTGCCTTCCTCTAAAATGGCAAATAATAACCACTCTGTAAATTTTAACCATTCTGTAAAGAATGTCTACTACATGTGGACATTGTACTAGCTATTAGGAATATAGTGGGGAATAAGACAAATTTGTTTCTGTTCTTATAGAACTGTCTGGGGGCAACAATATATACAGCAGGCACAAAATAAGATTTCGAGGCTAACCAATTATAGAAGTATGCTAATCTACGGCAGGAGTTATTAAAATAAAAATTTGATTAAAATTAAAATCCTACTAAAGACATTTTAAAATGCAAGCTTAGATAAATAAATAATGAAAGTGAGTTAAAAATAAACACTCTCAAGCCAAAAGGGAAGAGAAAAGAGAGTCAAGTGCCAACAATTAGCTTGAATTAGGAAGTGGGCGGGAGGTTTGGGGGGTGGGAGAGACAGAGATAGACACCACACTATTAGGACTTACTTTGGTGGTTTCAGGTCCCTGTGAATTAGAGCTTTGGGTTGCATGCTGTGAAGATAAGCCACTCCTTGGGAACACTGTAAACACCAACTCATTGCATGGGCAGCAGTGTAATATGGCAATGGTTCAGCACCATGCAGCACTGCAAAAGAAAGGCACAAACTAAAAAGAACTTTATTGCATATAACAAAAGACACAAGGTGAATGCGAGCACTATTGGAACACATGACTGGGTATTTTTCTACACATGCTCCCATCAGTCCTGCTTTTAATTCTTTTCTAAATACAAAGATGGAAATATCTAATAATTTCAAATGGGTAACTACCACATAAGTACCTAAAATGTAATAGTACTTCTATTAGATGTTATACATACACTCTAGCAAAATTAATATGAATTACCACATTTTTCCACATTGACAGTCTTTCACACAATAATATAAATTATAAGCAATGTGATGGCATGCTACTGTAAGAGATACAGAGAAGTAGTACAAAAAGAAATAAAACAATGTGTATCAAGATGTTTACAACTATGCTTTCTACATTAGCTAAAAACTAGAAATAGTTCAACTAAGTAAGACAATGGAGTATTAGAGATACCCATTAACAATGATGAACACATGAGCAGTAAATATAAGTAAAATTTACGTAAAATGTTAATTTAAAAAATAAAATGCAACCATTTATTTCATATAAAGGCAACAATTAATATACTTACTATATGGCTGGTGTTTCTTAAGAGTGAAAAAGTTAGTTCTGTTCTATAAAAATAACTAAATGACCTAGTTTCTTTCGTTGTTATAATTAAAATGTTTTGTGAAGTGAGTTTTCACAATTTTATTTTTTGTAAAGACAGCAAATTAAGCAAAATGAAATGGAAGAAAGTATGGCTAAAGAGTTCTCAAATGAGGAGGCTCAAAGCTAAGAAAGGGCAAAAAGAAAAACATTAAAAGTATGAAGAGATTTTAAAATTTAAAAAGCAAATTTTACTTTACTTAACTGCTTTTAACATCATGAAAAATACCATCAATTGAAAAGATTGATAGACTTCTAAATTTCACATACTAATGTTGTAACATCTCATCTTTTCATTTCTAATTTTAGATTTTTTTAAAATTACCTCCTTTTGAGATTCTGAAGGTAAACTGTGAAGAACATTAAGTAACTAACAGTGTGTATTAAAAGCTTTTCAATGATTTTACTCTGTTAGATAAAGACAGGTCTAATGACACTCACCATTATATAAAGAACCCCCTTCAGCATATTCCATCACAAGACACACCTAAAAGAAACATGTGTCAGTATAATAATTAACCACAGGGCTGTAACATCTTAGGTGACTTGAGAGATAACTGAGTTCAATCTTTAATTTTATAAATGCATTAAAAATTATTCTTTTGGTCCCCACTATGTGAATGGTACTAACGGAAAAAGAAGGGGATCTATGACCTAAGGCCTTATCTTGTAAGGGCCTACTGTCTTAAGAGTGGGGGTGTATGTAAAGACATAATTGCAAGTCCTCTGAGAACATTCTCCAGGGCTGAGTAGATGCTGTCGCAGAACATCATAAGCCTCATAAGATGAGGTTATTGGATAAGACCACCCAAGATAACTCCTCCAATATATTGTGCTGCTAACAGTAACAGAAACAAATATATAAAATCTAATTTTTAAAAAAATAACAACAGATCAAAACAGTTTCATAAACTACACACCTGCAAACATTTACTATGTCAATGCTTACAGACAGGTGACAATGAAAAAGTGACAAACTTACTGGATTCAAGCAGGCTCCATATAGCTTCACAATATTAGGATGGTTCACACGGGATAACTGTCGAAGCTGTAACAAATTAAGGTTTCTTTTAAAAGATGCTAACTTTTGAGGAACTGATTACATTACATCCTTACAATTTTAGGGTGTACAAAACATCAGTTTAATCATTCAACAATCATTATTTACTATGTAGCAGGCACTGTGGTATAAATGGCTGCCCAGAATGGCAAAGATTCCCTGCCCTAGAGCTCTCACAATTTACTTGGGAGATAGGCATGCAAACAAATAATTAAGCCAAAATGCAAAGTGCTGTAACAGGAGTTACGAACAAGCCACGATAAGTACAAGTAAGAAAAAATAAACTTTAACCAGAAACATTAGGACACCATCCCAGAGATGGCACTGAACTTAGTTAGCCAAGGCAGAAGAATCTATGTCACCGTCATCACCTTCCGAGCTATGGCTGCAAAGTCCACCTAACTCTGTGCCAGGCCCTGGTGGGCACTTGATAGATTGTGTTTAATTCTCACAACTCTGCAAGAGCGGTATTGTCATTTCTACCTTTAAGAAAAACGGACCTTTAAGATAAGGCTCAGAGAAGGTTAAGTGAGCGGCTCAATATCCTACAGCTACCGCCAGGGTTTGAACTTTGGTCCATCTGACTTAAAATCTGCACTCTTTCTGCATATGTGTATTGTCTTCTCTACGTCCTTCTCCCATCTCTTGAATTAATTGCCTTCTGTCCATTCCCACGATCACTGCCTTAGTAATTCTTCCAACATGAACTGCTGCAGTAATTACTAGGGTATTTTCCCAGCTGTATTCCCTACTTCCTTGTGGTAGTACCAGGTACCTAAGCAAATAATCCTCCCCAATCCAAAGAATCACACTGAGGTCAGTGAGGGTTTGGCTGTACTGTTTCTCGTGCTCTACACCTGAAACTTCTATTAATGTGTCCCTCCAAACTGCACCTTACTCTTTCTTCTCTCTCCCCTCTCTTCCTCTTTTTCTCTATTATCCACACTATACTGCTGGCGTATATGCTAAGGTAAACCTTTTTATTATTTGCTACTAGAAAGTTGTATTTCTCTACAGTCAACATTTGTGTATTTTCAGTCCTAACACAACAATTAATATCACTATTTATTATATTCATTTATTATACACATAATTATTATATTTCATCTTCTAAAGGTTTAGCACTGAGCTTCGGATAGTAGATTATGTAAGCATTTATTTCTGCTCCTTCCCCAAATCCCACCAAGATATTAAAGGCATTTTTTCAAGGCACAAATTCAGAAGGATGAAGAGAATGTGAAATGAGAAAAGAGCACACATTTTTGGAAGTTGGAAAGCAAATGACTAACAATAACTGACACAGCACACCTAAAAGAAATGAGAAAAAGTGAGCAGAAATTAGATTAAGCTCATAAAACCTCCAAAGGGTTGGGAGTGGTGGGAGTGGTGGTAGTACCAGGTACCTAGGCAAATAAGCCAACAAAGGAACAGAGAGATTAGTTGAAAGGCAGACCAGATTCTCTCCCTTCCTGACTTCAGTTTAGTGACTGCCTATTTATCATCCAAACAATTAGAGATTGATTCTTTGTTATAACAAAGAGTCTCTGGATTGGGGGACACCAAACGCAACTAAGGGATGAGCTCAAAGTAGTTGCCTCTGAGAAGCAGAAAACTTGATGGGAGGAGGTCTAGAGAATTAAAGTTTTTAAAATAAGACTATGTGGAGAACTATTTGACAATCTGAATTACCTGTACATATAACCTCGATAAAATTTTTTTCATCCAAGCTATTATAATCTTTTTGACTCCTAATTCTTAGCATTTAACACATATGCTTCTAGCTAGTTTTGTGAAAGTGCCAATGCACTTTTAGACCTTATTTAAACCATAAACAAAAATCATGAATAAGGCAAGGCTGAGGCCACTCTAGGAGCATATTACCAGAGATGATCTTTTCTTCATGGGACCCCAAATTATCAGCATTTCTCAACTCATTTAATTAATTACAAAAATCCACTTTATCGTATCCTAAGTTTTCATTCTCCATATTTTGGATTTAAAAATATCATAAAGTATATTTGCAAGTTATAATTAAATACAATCACAGATATAAATTTAGAAAGGTTTGTAAGGTAAAGACCACTTATCCATTGGCCAATGAGAAAAAAAACCCCAAAATTTAAGGAACTGCCATGATCTAATATACAAAATAGTATAAAATTAATAAAGAATAAATCTGACAATACAATTACTATTGATTACTGAATTCATGATTATTGAATTCTCCTTCATCAAATCTGTAAGAGAACAGAGTTCTAGATTTTCATGCTAAATGAGAAAAAAATTAAATTCGAAATTATTTCCCTGTAAAGTGATCTCATTTGAATTTCTAAAAATATTGTCAAAAATGAATGCATAAAATTTCCCTTCTTAATTTTAGATAATGGGAGAGAATACCATTTCCTTTCTATTTTAAAATTTAAATCCTATGCCTTGAAATAGATCTGAATTACACGGATGAGACTGTATTTTAATTCAGGGATGAATTCATTTATGTAGTTAAGAGTCTCCCCCCCCCAGTTTTTAATCAGAATTAAGAGTGTGAATGAAAAATGTTTCTATAGCATTATCTTTGGTTCAACCAAATTGCTGCGGTTCAAGTATACAGAGAAATGACAACTGGGAAACAACTTTTTCATAATATTAAATTCACAGAGTATCTTAGGTGAAGAATTATATATTAGAAATATTTCAACTTACCTCTACAATAAAAGCTTTCCTCTCAGATTCACTTTCTATTTGTTTAATAGCAACATCTTTTGCTCTCCAGTTAGCTTTGCAAACCACTCCAAAGGCTCCTCTTCCAACAACCTGAGTTAAAAAACAAAAAACAAAAATACCCATGAGAATCAGAAATAAATAGATCCTGCCCAACATATAAACACTGAAGCCGACTTGAAAGACTTATTGAAATCATCACTATCTGGATTTGCCACTGAGCAAGTACAAAGTTTCATTAAAGTGAGGAAATAATGAAATGAACTTATCTCTATCTTTTTGAAAGTTTATGGTCTAGCCAGCTCTTCAATGTCAGGTAAAACCAAACAACAGACAACAAAGACTCCTGGAGCAAGAAAACAAATTAAAACAGGCAAGATGAGGGAGAGGATAGAGAGATGATGTTTGGGAAAATAAATATAAAAAGCAAGAACATACAATCAATGTTTTTAAGCTATTTAAAAACAGCTTTTGAATAATTCAGTAGGGGTATGAAATGGAGGTGAAAGGATAAAAATACAGATGATAAAAAGACTGGCCACTGTGAAGGCAAACAAAATATGGTATCACCTATACAACAGAATACATTCATCAAGAGAAAGAAATGAACTACTAACTGATACATGCTACAATGTGGATGAACACACTATGCTAAGTGAAAGAACCTAGACATAAGAAACCACATACTGTATGATTCCATTGACATGAAAAGGCAAATCCATAGAAATAGAAAGTAGATCAGTGGTTGCTTGGTACTGACAGTGAAAATTGGGAATAACTGTAAATGGGTAGGATGAATATTAATTAGGGGGATGAAAATGTCTGAAAACTGATTTATGGTGACAGTTGCATAACTTGGCAAATTTGTACAAATGGCTAAACAGATCAAGTGAGTGAATTTTATGATATGTAAAATATCTCATTAAAGTTATTTTTGCAAGTTCTAAAGTAAAGATCGGCCATATGTTGTATTACCGTTGACAGCTAAGTGATGGGTACCTCATGGGTTCATTGCTCTCTCACGCTATGTTTTCTACTTTCACATATGTTTGAAATTTGCCATAAAATAAAATCAACAAAAGAACAGTTTTTGATCCGTGTAAAACAAAATCATTAGGTTTTTATCACTGTAAAGGATCTTAATTAAGTGTCATCTACTCCAATTTTTCAGCTTCTAATGTATCTAAGTACTTTGTGTCAATGTTTTTTCCTTAAGTGAAATACCTACCTCTCTGTACATCTCTCATTTATGATGTACTTTCTATGTAGTGCTTTACATACATTACCTCATTTACACAACCACAGGAGACAGGTACTAATGCTATTCTTTTTTTACAGATAAAGTAACCTAGTTTTAAAGTAAACTAACTTGCCCAAGGCTATATTAGTAAAGAACAGTTTGATGCCACAGAGTTTAACACCAGAATGTTAAGGATCCTAATATACACACATATATCTCTAGTCTATGTCAGAAAAGTACCAGTTATCTTTCCTTGGAGAAATTTTCACTTTAGACAAACTTACAAGAACAAATCCCTGGGCACAAAGCTCTTCTGTAACAAAGCTGGCTATATTTACATCAGAACTCTTTTTAGAGTAAGAAGAAAGTGCTAATAACTACTGGGACAGTAGCTTGAAACTGGGATGTATGGCTACTCTAGCCATAGCTCAAATTCTGTTTCATACATTACACAAAGCAGTATGGACATTTCTCATGTTAAATAATGTATAAAACTACCCAAATGGTTAACCATGTACCAGGTACTAGTCTATGCACTTTTCAGGCATTAACACATTCTTCTCTATTTTATTTTGTCATCTCTAAGTATTTTTTTAAGTTTTTAATTCCAGAATAGTTAACATACACTGTTATATTAGTTTCAGGTGTACAATATAGCGACTCAACAATCCTACATATTATTCAGTGCTCATCATGGTAAGTGTACTCTTTAATCCCTGTCACCTATTTCACCCATCCCCTCTGGTAACCTTCAGTTTGTTCTCTACAGTTAAGAGTCTGTTTCTTGGGGCACCTGGGTGGCTCAGTCGTTAAGCGTCTGCCTTTGGCTCAGGTCATGATCCCAGGGTCCTGGGATCGAGCCTCTTCTCCCTCTCCCACTCCCCCTGCTTGTGTTCCCTCTCGCTGTCTCTCTGTCAAATAAATAAAAATCTTAAAAAAAAAAAAGAGTCTGTTTCTTGGTTTGTCTTTTTATTTTTCCTTGGTTCATTTGTTTTGTTTCTTAAATTCCACATATGAGTGAAACCATAGGGTATTTGTCTTTGACTGATTAGCTTGGCAGAATACTCTCTGGCTATATCCAGGTTGTTGAAAATGGCAAGATTTCATTCTTCTTTATGGCTGAATGATATTCCTGTGTGTGTGTGTGTGTGTGTGTGTGTATGTACACACACCACATCACCTTTATCCATTTGTCAGTCAATGGACACTTAGGCTACTTCCATATCTTGGCTATTGTAAATAATGCTGCAATAAACCTGGGGGGGGGCATGTATCCCTTTGATTAGTGTTTTCATATTTTTTGGGTAAATACGCAGTAGTGCAATTACTGGATCACAGGGTAGTTCTATTTTTAACTTTTTAAAGAACTTCTATACTGTTTTCCACAGTGGCTATACGAGTTTGCATTCCCACCAACAGTGCATGAGGGTTCCTTTTTCTCCACATCCTCACCAATACTTGCTCTTTCTTGTTGTTTTTGATTTTAGCCACTCTGACAGATGTGAGGTGACATCTCATTATAGTTTTGAACTGCATTTCTCTGATGATGAGTGATGTTGATCATATTTTCATGTGTCTGTTTGGCCATCTGTATGTCTTCTTTGGAGAAAGGTCTGTTCGTGTCTTTGGCCCATTTTTTAATTGGGTTGTTTTTGGGTGTTGAGTTATATCTCTTGTAAGAGAAAGAAACCAACATCAGTCATTTCCACTAGTCATCCAGTTACTTTAACATGAATGGGTACTGGCTAAACCTGGCACCATCAGAGTAAGGGAAAGAGCACATCTGGGCTCTAAACCCCAACAGACTTGAGTTTGAATATAGGTTCTGTCTACCTATTAGCTATTAATGCTGGGGAGATTAACATCTCTGTGCTTCTGTTTTCTTAAAAGGGAGATGCTTACAGTGTCCTCCGTGATATTTATAGGGTTCATAAGAAAGCCAAAGCCATGCATTTTCTTAAATCCTACAAAAGAATAAGTGCTTAGTGTTAGGTATGAATCAGTGTACGGAGCTATATTACTCATTTCTCTTACAATTAGCCATAATGAGTAGCAAACAGGTCCTGAAACAAATTTCAACTTTATGGCAACATTAGGCTAAGAAGGTATGGATGGAGACCAGACATCTATTGATATTACTATGAGATAATGATTATGAGTTTAAAATATTCTTCAACCATGTATTTAAAGGTGCCTCATAGCAACTGGTACTTAGTAGGTCTCCTCCTGTTTTATTTTCCTATTCTCAGGAGTGTCCATGAAGGAATTCCAAACATTACATTTGTGGATCATTCACTTGTCACAAAAACTGTTAGGTGTTGTATGACTAGCTGTGATCCACAAGTGCCATCTAGTGCTGAGATAATGGCTGAAATCATGTGGACAAATGAGGACATGATGAACTTTCCTCCATTTGCTTCAGGAAGCAATTTTTGGAAACACTTTGAAATATAAAACAGGCATATACATGTAAGATGAGAGCCCATGGCTTTAAGAAGCCACCACTCATGTTAGGGCTATAAGATACTTCACATATATAGTGAAACAACAGATACAAAATGATAGTAAAGAAAGTATAAGATGCCTAAAGGTTGTATACATAAACTGAAATGCATGATAAAAAAAATAACTGCTATGAATTCAAAGGAGTGACATTAGAAGCATAGAGTCAATGCTTAAAGAATTAAATTTCTGTGTATCTAATGATTCTGATTGCCAATTCCAGTGAATGAAGGGGACTTTCTCCACACCACCAAGCAATGCTCAGACACCAGCTGGGTTTCTTATAATTCAGTATAATTCAGTCCTACCTGGACATAGTATCAGATCCTGCAGGTTAAGGGCTCAGTTCTGTAAGACTGCCCCTTCCTCCCACAAACTTCAGATGCCAGTCACAAGCCCAGGTATCACTTGTGCTTCTGACCAATGGTTACAGATTGGAGGTTCCAATGACTCCCTCCTTGGGTTCACTTAATTTGCTAGAGCAGCTCATAAAACTCAAACATTTTACTTACTAGATTACCAGTTTATTATAAAAGGATATAACTCAGGAACCACCAGATGAAGAGAACCATAGGGTAAGGTATGCAGAAAGGGCGCAGAGCTTCCGTGAGCTCTCCAGGCAAGCCACTCTCCTAGCACTTCTATGTGTTCACCAACCCGGAAGTTCTCTAAACACTGTTCTTTTGGATTTTTATAGAGGCTTCATTAGACAGGTATGATTGGTTAAATCTTTGGTCACTGGCAAGTGATCTGACCTCCAGTCTCTCTCCTTGAATCTCCTCTCCCCTCCTTGGAGGTTAGGGGGATGGAACTGAAAGTTCCAACCTTCTAATCACAAAGTAGGTTCTCCTAGCACCAGCCCCCATCCTTTGGTAGGGTTCAAAAGTAGCCTCATTAACATAACAGAAAGAGAGAAGGGAGAGAGAGAGAAACATATTTATATCTCTCTTCACTTAGGAACTTCTGAGGGTTTTGGGAGCTGTGAGCTAGGAACTGTGAAAAAGGCCAAATATATGTAAGAAATATACTATTTGGTCATTCAGAATGCAGTAACAAAAAAACCTCCCATTTTCTCAAAAGGCATAAATGTAGAGACATTAAGAGTAACAAGAAAAAAAAAATAAAGAACTGACCTTGTGAGATAGAGAAATAATTCAAGACAAAACAACAGTGTTAAAATAATTTTTTAAATACTTAACAGCTGAAGTGAGCCAAAGTTGAGTCTATGATGGTGGCTGAAGAAACACCCCCTCCTCTTCAGGGATAGGCTTAGGGATTCAGGATAGATTTAGGGATTTGAGGGCAGAAAGAATTTAACCCTCCCACTTCTCAAAGAGATCCCTAAGAGAGGGCAGCCTCAGGCAGCTTAGCTAACAAGGGAAGCTACAGATGATTGAGAATGCAAGGGAGACAGACAAAGGGAGGCCCTACTCAGGTTCTCTCAGCCCCAAGAGAACAAGGAAATGATACAAAAAACTCTTGCCAAGAGAAAAGTGAGGCAACTGAAAATAAGAATTTTCTGAACTGTTGGAAGGAGGCTATTGTAGAGCAAACTGTTGGAACCTATCATCACAGGCTGTGGGATGGTAGATAACTCAAACACAGGGAGCTAAATGCAGAGCTCAGCTGAGTTTTGGAGAATCAATGAAAGCCAAGGGGGGAAGGCCTAGTCAGTAAACAAGAGAGAAATAGGTAAGTTCTCCTTTCAAAATGGGTAAGGGTGAGGTTCATGCCAAGAGAATAATGAACTTAATTTGTTTACTCCTTACACTAGTAGTTTTTGAATGTCTACTATATCCAGCTACAATTTAGGATACCAGAGATACAGCAATAAATAAGACAAAGGCCCTGATCTACATGGAATGTGCTTTTAATGAAGGGAGGTGGGGGGGAAGACAGTCAATGGACAAAAAGATGAATGAGAAAAATATCAGATTGCAAAAAAATGCCATGGAGAAAACAAAAAGTGAGGATGATAGGACAAAGAGACTAGTGGAAACTTTGAGATGGACAGTATGCAAGGCCATCTCAGGAGGTTACTAACTTGATATCTGAATGATACAAGGAACCAATCAAAGAAGAAACAAGTAATGCGAAGGCCCTAAGGAGGGGTGGAAATAATCCCTCATTCCCTATTCAACAATATTTGAACTCCATCTATAGACTAGGTGGTATCCTAGACACTCAGGATACAGAAGTGAACAAAATAAACCATAATCCTTGTTCCTACTGCTTATATTCTTGTGGACAGAGACAAAGAGGGAGCAAGATATACAAGAAAACACATATATTTTAGTAAATAACAAGTGTGCTAAGAAGAAAAGGAGAAAAATCTTGTGTGTACACACGTGTATGCACTACTCACCCTGCCAATTTTAAACAGGGTAGTCCTGTAAAGCTGCACTGAGAAAGGTAACATTTTAGCGATGACCTAGAGAAATACTTGGAGGGTTTGGTGTGGGCAGTGCATAGTGGGAGAAGGGATGAGTGATGCAAGATAAGGCTGGAGAGACAGGCAGAGTCTGGATCCTGAATGGCTCTCTGCATCACAAAAAGGAGTTTGGATTTCAGTCTAAGTGCAATGGGAAGCAAAAGGAGGAGTTTAAGAAGGAAAGATGTGATATGATTTTTATTAAAAAAATCATTCTAGCTCTTACATGAAAAATGGATTGTAGGGAAGCTAGAATATATAGAGAGACTAGATAGGAGGCTATTATCGCAGCTTAAGCAAGAGAGAGTAGCTGTGAGGACAAGACTGATGGTAGTGCAGAAAAATGGGCGGATCTGGGATATGTTTGACAGGGTTAAACGAGCTTGCGAGCACCTGAGTGGCTCAGGTGGTTAAGCTCCTGCCTTCGGCTCAGGTCATGATCTCAGGGTCCTGGGATTGAGCCCCCCATCAGGCTCCTTGCTCAGTGGAGAGTTTGCTTCTCCCTCTCCCTCTGCTCCTCCTTCCCCGCTTATGCTTCTTTCTCTCTCTCTCCATCTCAAATTAAAAAGAAAAAAAAAAGAAAGAGCTTGCTGATGGTCTGCACACAGCAGGATGGGTGGAGAGAACGGATGAATCAAGGATAATGTCTAGATTAGGCAACAGCTTTATGAAGGAAAACAAAGAATGGAGCAAGTAGATTTTTTTTTTTAAGATAACACATTTAGCAACTAAATAACAGCATTTAGTTGGTTATTTCTAGTCAATCAACTGGTTCAGATTACCAAAAAATAGTATCTAAATACTGGGGCCCCGGAACTGAGTTCTGAAGAACTTCAACATCTAGAACACACAGGAGAAAGAACCAGCAAAATCTGGGAAGAAACAGTCAATAATGTAGCAAGCAACCCAGAAGAGTGTCACAAGAAGCCAAGGGAAGACTTCCAAAAAGAAAGCAAATGCAAAAACAGCAAAAGCATTAATTCAATGGCTCTCAAAGTGTGGTCTCTGGATCAAAAGCATCAGCATCACCGGGGTATTTGTGAGAAATATAAATTCTAAGGTTCCAACCCCTAAGTACTGAGTCTGAGGGTAGGGTCCAGCAATCTGTGTTTTAATAAGTTTTTCAAGCGATTCTGGTTTGAGAACTTTAGGTTATATTAAAAACATAATTAACGGTGAAACAAAATACTCTGGTGGAAGCCATCACAGAGACCAGTTGATATTATCTATGAAAAGTTGTCCAGAGCACTAAGGGGCCATCTTGGGCATGAAGAAAGGAAAAGGGGAATTCTTGTGAGCAACTCAATGTTTTTCTTGACATACAGGTCAGCAGAAATGAGTGGCATAGATGGCAAACTGAGACACATTGGCAACTGAAGTAAACAATGAAAACCAAATATTCAAATTACAAAACAAAGAAAGGAAGTCACTTTTTACTACCAAATTTCTAATTCAAGTTGACAAATCAAATATGCTTTTTGGATTGCATTCATATCCAAATAACATAAGTTTCTTTGACACAGTATCATTAACAATTATTTTGAATGACTTCTTTCCCCAAAGATCAATTTTCAGCAAGGGTGTAAAAAAGGGCACACATCCAAATTACAAGTATCTCCCCCATCACACATATCCATACAAAATGGCAAACCCAGAAATAAATACTAGATATTTTTCACAGTCCCTCATCTGTAAAAATAGAACAGAGGAATGCAAAGAGGACTTTGGTTTTAAAAGGGAAGTTAATTTAGAAATATTTCCTCCTAAATTTATGAATGTTTTCTAAATTAAAATGTTGTTAGATTAATTCTCTTATGATATGCATCCTTCCCCCCCTGTGGTGTTCTGGTTCTGGGTCCAAAACTTTAGTTTCATAGAGTAAAGCAGATTTAAATGTAATTTTTAGTAAAATATACAACAGAAGAATATGAGAGAAAGTGTGAATATTTCCATGCAATTTATATTAAAAAGCACAAATATCAAAATCAGAATTCATTGTGTGTGTGTGTTTAAAGAAAG
Organism: Callorhinus ursinus; assembly: GCF_003265705.2. Taxonomy (NCBI): domain Eukaryota; kingdom Metazoa; phylum Chordata; class Mammalia; order Carnivora; family Otariidae; genus Callorhinus; species Callorhinus ursinus. The sequence goes on from NW_027397068.1 coordinate 12,003,778, forward strand.
CAACTCCTTTAATAACTAATTTCTTTAGGATGGGAGACTATTCCTTCATCCAAGTCATGTTATTAAAAACAAATGAACAAACAAAAAACCCACCTAAGTTATACAAAATGGAAAAGGATGCCCATATGCTCTTAATTTACTATGAAATAATTCTTCTTAATTATCCCCAATTCATGCTATTTTTAGTTCAGTGACTATAGTTGTCACTTTGATTTGGCCCTGCTCGGTGGACTATGTGAATGGACCCTGACTATGCTGCCACTGCTCTGGCTAGAAATATGGAACATGACAGAACAAGCATAGATCTTGCATTTATTCGTTAGAACTTAGAGCCTCCAACTATTTCAGAACTTAGAACTTCAATATCTATTAATAAACTGTGGCAGAGCAGAACTGCCATCTGCTGACAAGACAGGCTTGATAAGATAAAGGTAAAGCTTTGATTATTCAAACTTACTTTTGAATTTTCACGCAGTCTTTTAAAACCTGCCATAGACATCTGACCCAGTTAGTAGGCCTTTCTTTCAAATAATATGCTCATGTCATCTTTTAAGCCACACACACACAATATAAGTTATCGTGTGCTTATCTCTTCACTGTGCTAACAATTTCAGATTTCTAATGAAACCAATGATCATTAAGTTTCATATGGAAGAGTTTATTAATTCTGGATATCCACAATTAAATACACATTTATAGACTCAGTTTTTTCAGGCCACTATAAACAAGGTTTTTCTCCATTATCAGTTGCCCATATACTTCTAAATCTACAAAATATACATCATTGCCAAAGTTCTTTCTACATTTCCCTTTAAAACAAAACCTTTGGGTCTCTATAATGAAGCTTAACAACATATAAATACTGTAGTGATTATATGTGCCTTGCTCATATTATACTTGATGTATATCAAGTATAATCCTTTTTAGGATTTTAGTGAAAGAACACCAATACATAGTTTACTTATAGCATCTACCCTTTACAGCACTTTAAAAAACCCCTGCTAAACAAACTTATTTGCTAGGTATAATGGAGTATAATGGAATCAACATTTGGATAGAGAATCAGATTTCTAGTTTAAATGCTGCCTTAGCCAAATCACAAACTTACTGCAACCTCTGGTTTTATCACATGCAGTATAAAAGAACTGGATGAGCACTAAATCCTCATGATTATGCAGTGATAACTTCAACTACTCATTCAACAAATATTTATAGAAAAACTAGGTTCTCTACACATTGGTGTTACAAGTGTGAATAAGGCACCTTACATTTTGCTGGGGGATACACAATTTTGCTTACTGGTTAAGTGCCACAAAGGATAACAGAACTGATGAAGATCTAGGTTATTCAGGGCAAGTTTCCCTAAGGAAATTTCCATTTGAGGTGGGACTTGGTGAGAGGAACCAGCCAAGTGAAGTTCTTGGGGTAGAGAATTCTAGGCAGAGGAACAAGTGCAAAGACATTCACCTTTGTGCCTTTACCAATCTATGATGCTTACCTTATTCAAAATCTGGTTTTAAACTATTTTCCATTCAATGCAGTCTTCTGTGATTAACCCTACTTTCAAATTATGGCTTCAGTGCTCAGATATCTATAGCCACAGTTTTAAATTCATGGTTCTGAAAATGTTAATTATTAACTGTTCTGTGTTTATTCTAGTCTCACAATAAGTCAAAAATTTCAAGAGAATCCTAGCATTCTTCTATTCATCTTCCACAGTATCTCAGCTGTATTCTACACAGAAGAGAATGCTCACTAAATGTGTAGGACCAACCACCGTAAAGAAAATCAGTATTTTGTTTCTCGATTCCCAGAGTAAGGTTTGGTCAGAGTGCTTCAAAAAGAACTAAAGCAACACTGTAAATCTAGTAGAAAGAGCACTGACTCAGGAGTGAGAAATCTCAAATTCAATTCCCAGCTCTACCATTTACTTAGACATGAGGTTTCTAGTAAATCAAACTCTATGACCATTTGTCAATATCTGTAAAATGGCGATATCTGTCCCGTCTAACCAGGGTTGGTTGGTCACCAACTACATTCGACAAGAGATCATGTAGAGCTTACTGTGTGAACAGAGCAAAAATACTGGAAATAATGAATGTGTTTTCATTTTAGAACTGGAAGACACCTTAAATGATCATGTTTAATCTTTCATTTCACATGAGAAGTCAGACACCCAGAAAAACTAGGTTACCTGCTCAAGGCTACAGAAATATATTATGGTAGAATCAGTATGGCATTCAATTCTTTAAAACACCCAGCCCAGTACACTTTTTACCACACCGCACTGCCTTACCACTTTTTGCAACCTAGTCTTCAATGTACACACCTCACAATTTATTCTAACATTCTCTTCCAGAATGGTAAAAACTAGGTGGCTTAAAAAAAAAGTACTTATATAGGTTTCTGAGGCCTCACATAATTTGGTATCAGAACTGAATTTAGGAAGTACAGCCCTGATATTACTGAGTCACAAGATTAGGAATGTAAGGATTACAATCAGCTGATGTCTTAAAAATATGCACTAAAATATCTACTAAATGACTGCATATTTGGTCTGTGGTTAGAGTATTTTTCTTACACAGTTTCTAACTGAATCAATATAATGTTGCTTCAATTACAGTTATTTAAAAAATACAGAATATAATTTATAGACAATGTATTTGTACTATTTAAAATACTAAAAGCAATGTAAAATACTTTTTGTTTCTGGTCATTTTCTTCTCTTATTTTTGATTTTAATCTAGAAGCAAAATCTAAGTTGAGAAATAGTTATTAACTGAGTGCCTATAGTACACTCTGGATTATATAACACTGTTTTAATGTGTGCAAGTAAATGTAATGGGAATTATATAATGTTTTCGACATTAGAAAGGTCCAAATTCAATCTTTAAAGTGAAAATAAATGGGGTATTAAAAAATGAAAACTAAACTAAATAACCAGCTAATTTTAGAAATTTTCATCTGAAAACAAAAATTTACTCCTCAGGAATGACCTAAGTATACTAATAAAGAAAGGTTGAAACAATATCTAAACTGAAAGAAAAATCTTTAGAAACATAAAACTTTACCAGAAGTTAAATAGCTTTCTGCAAAGAGCAGTAAAATGATGTCTCCTCAGTAACTTCCATTCTTCCAAAAGGCAATAATGTAAAATGCTTTAGAAAGTAGTGTGAGAAAATGAAGGTTGTAAGAATCAAATGATGTAAGTCTGTGAAAGCATTTGGTAGTACAAGTTATTATTATATAACAATTTGTAGTCTACAAGTACAGCAGTTTGCCACAGCGTAGACGTAAATGCTTATTTAAAAACTGCAATTCTTTTATACTGACTCATTGAATTTTTCTTAAAAAAGAAAGTTAGCCATGAAAGCGGATCAACTATCCACTTCTGAAAAAGGAATTTATCATAGCCTCAATAGAAAACACACACCCCCATACACACAAATAAATTCCCTCCTCTTTCCAAAATATGGGTCCTTCTTTTAGCCATGTGACCTTAAAGAGGGTCACTGTTCCTCTGTGGAACTCAGTTCTCTAGTAGTAAGTGTCAGATACCATGTTGGGTGTTTTGATTTTATTGCCTAATACGAAGTATACAGATAAAATTAAATAGAAATTATTATTCCTGTTTTATAGTTAAGGAATAAAGCTATAATGCTCAAAGGGATTAGTTAGGAAACTCGCTTCAAATCACACTGCTAATAAGTAGTACACCTGATACGTTGAACCTTCTAACTCCAAAGGCCTTGTTTAAGCTACCTTTTAAAATGAGGCTGTTCTCAATGATCACTTTATGCCATAAAAAGATATGATTAAGGAATCCATTTTCTTCCAAAATATACATACAAAAGAAATTATTTGTTGAATGATAATTATCTCACTATTTTAGCTTGCCACTGCCTAAAAATAATTTTGGGTTTTTAAAGTAGAGATAACTCATTGCAAGTCTATAACATAGGATACACAGTATTCTTTATGGCATATATACCGCAAAGTATTTAATAAATTTTAAAAATGAAGAAAAAATGGTAACTGATGCTTTCAACTAAAGCTTTAACACTTTCTAAAGTGTATCTTTAAAATATATATAGTTTTTAATTTTCTAAATTTTGTGGTCCTCAGAACCAATCTACTCTGTATATTTGAAAACAAACATGTTAAAAGCACATTACTATCTTTCTCTAAAATAACTTATTACAGAATAAAGAATGTATTTGGATTTTCTAACAGCGATTTCTGGTTTGGTGTTATATTGTGGTTTTCACCGAAATCATTAATTATCTCTTCGGAATATACTACCTTGAAACATTTTTTCATCGCAGTTTACATTACTAATGGTAAAATTTATCCAAATTAGTCCAACTGAAGGCAGAACATTTAATATTATGACTACTGCTCTATAGAATCGGCGAAACTGAGAACCATTCGGTAGTTGGGGAAACACTTTATTTAGACATGATGATATATTTATCAAGCATTTATTGAACACACATTACGTACCAGGCACTGAGCTATAAGTCGAACATAATACAGTCGCTGGCCCTTCAGAACACCAAATCTCAGTGAACTGCAACTCCAAAACGACCATGGTCTTCGATGAATTTACTACATGTATATATTTAAGAACTGGTGGACCACACCATCTCACCAGTTCATTCTGCAGTTTCAGATGATCGAACTCCAGACACCGGACCAAACACAAAAGTGCCGAAGCGAGGAAAAAGCAAGCTTTCCCAGAGCATCTGAAGGCAAAGTCCCCTCTATAACTAGCCTGTGTGGGGACTCCCGGGGGGACCCGACCGGGCCCAGAGAATCAGACGGGCCGGGGGAGGCACCTTAAGAGTCGGGACCACGCAAAGGCCGGTTCCGGTGCCCCAGTGCCGGGCCTCACTCACCTCTTCCACCTCGATCTCCTTGTAGTCGATCTCTTCAAAGTTGAGGACTTGGGAGGGGGCTTCGATCATCTCACCAGCCGAAGACGAAGAAGAGGAGGAAGCAGCGGAGGCTGTAGACATGATCCCTCGCGAAGCCCGGGGGGCCCGGGGAGGCTGCCACCCGGACACTCCGGGGGAGCCCCGCGCCCACCCGCCTCCGGACCGACCTTCAGACTGAAGCCACGGCTATCCGTGGCGGGGACAGGGACAGCGGCTACAGCCGAGTCCCGGCTCCGGCTCCGCTGCGTTTTCGCCGCCGGGCCCCGCCCACTGAACTTCCGGTTCCGTCCTGAAATCGGAAATTGGAGGGCTGTGAGCTCAAGAAAGGGGAGGGGAGAATTTTGTGACTGAGACAGAGAAAGGAAGGACAGATTGGGGGTGGGGTGGGTGAGAGTGAGTGGCGGGCTTGGAACTGCAGAACAAATTTCGCGAGATCTTTATTAAAGGGCCTCAGCATCGGGTGATACCGCGAGAGCTGATGCGCTGACGTAATTAAAATGCGCGAACGGAAGCGGCGCGGAGTACGAGGGAATATTTAATGCGGTTGGTCGTTCAGAGACTAGCGGGAAAGATAAAAACTAAGGTTTCAACTCTGGTAAAGTGTGTTATGGCTCCGCTCCCTTTTCTCTCAGAGACCTGCGGACGGATGGGCTAGTGTTGGACTAAGTTTTTGTGACGAAGCTTTTCAGTTTCACCTCTAAGCTAAACAACTATTTAAGAAGCCTTGGGAAATGTGTTTCCCTCAATGCGGTGTATGGAAGGAAGCAGTTGATACTGTTACTTTGAGCCAGTCCCTGATGGTATGAGAGATTCTAAAGAAAATAATACAGAGCGAGCCAACGCATGTAACCTGAATAACACTGTGTAGGCTGAGTGCACACAAACAGAAGTTAATATTAGGTAAGGTAGATATTTATAACTTGGCATAACTTGTATTCATCTGAAGTTGTGGGTTGTATTATACTTATCGAGTGCGGAGCACTCAGATGCTTTACGTTTATAATTTAATCATCAGTATCCTTGCAAATTAAATATTTTGGCTACCATTTTAAGGACATGAGAAAATAAGCTCAGAGAGATGAAAAAGATTATGAACCTCACAGGCTAGTAGAAGCTGGGTCAGTGTAGCTCCAAGGTGAATAGTGTTGCCTGTGTTGTGCTATCAATACAATTTTTAGTTTTAACCTAGCCTTTAAGCTTTATTTAGTCGATTTGACCTAAAGCCTAACTGGGGAAATTGGAGTTAGAAATGAAGGCTTAAGGACCAAGGATGAAACCTTATTAATGTCAAATTCTAAGACTCAGTAGGGTAAGAGACAGAAAAGGAACAGTCAGGGAAGTGAGAGGAATGGTAATGGGAATATCACTGGAGGACAGCTTTCCAATTAAAGAGTAGCCAACCCAATAAATGCTGTACAGAAGTAAGTTAAACACATTTGGGATAGCAAATGGATCATTGGATTTGGAAATTAAGTTTTGAACTGGAAAACATCTGTCATTTTTTTGTAGTTCTGGTAATAATGATAGTTTGGTGAATGGCTATAAAAAGAATGAAAGAATTTCTTCTCCATATACACTCTGGGTGATACACAGTGTCTTGAATACCTAGACCACTTTTATGATGACTCCCAATCTCTCCCAATGCTCAAATATTACCTGAATTCCCAGCCTATTGAACATCTCTCTTTAGGTGTAGCATAAACACGTAAACTTCAAGATTCCAAAAGCAAATGCAAATGTTACCCACTAAAATATGTTTTTCCGTGTGCATTTTCTATCTGTGAAGGATACCATCCATCTACTCATTTGTCCAAGTGCGAAATCAGGGCTTTATTTCAACATTTAAAGTGATGTTTAGTGCACTAATAACTAAACAGAAGTAGATTAAGTCAATAGGATAACTATCATTTTCACCTGTCATTTCTAGATTTCTCAAATTAAGATGGTCACCTCTTACCTCATGCTATCACTCTGCAGGTCGTTACTGCATTAACAGTAGTGATCTTAAATCAGTGCGTCTACCAAGTGGAAGCTCAAGAAATGTTTGTTCCATGTTCTGGTTAAATGAATAGCTTTTGCTAGTTCTCCCTTTGCCTGGAGTGTAAGGTCTGTTTTCTGTACCTTCAGTTTAGAACTAATATCCCACTGACAAGGGACTAATCCTTACAGCCATGATGCTATTCTGTTTGACCTCCTCTCCCCGCCCCTAACGTATTGTTAGGAAACAAATCAAACAGAAGAGTTGAAAGAATTTTACAGTGAACTCCTATATACTTACCATCAAGATTCTAACATTAACATTTTACTATACTTGCTTTATTCTATATTTGTCCATCTATTTACCCATGCACACATACTTCTATCATTTTTTTGTTGGATGCATTTCAAAATGAACTTCCTACATGATTTTGAAATCTCCAGTATTTCTGCTTCTATAGTTTATCCATTGATTTGGACTTATGAGACTGATACTAAAGTCAGTTCTCCATTGTGCTTGCAGACTGCTTTTTTTGTGGGGGGGCGGGGAGGCAGGCAGGGAGGTCTGCCTGGAACCTTTTCACTAGCTTCTGATAAAGTCCCAGCATTATTCATGTCTGCATCCAGTCATCCCCAAAGTCCAGTTCACCTCCTGTGATTTGATTATGTCAATTCCCAGTTTTCATTTAAGCTGAGTCAAGTTGTATTTTTGTCACTTGCAGTCAAAGATTCCTAAGTAATTCAGTTTGAATCCAGAGAAATGAGGGAAGGGGGCTGAACTTATCTTAATTCACCTTAACTTTTCCCTTTAACTTCTTTAACTTTAATGAGTTAAGAATGGAAGGTTGAACCTCACATTTTAAACTTTGGTTACCAGTCTGTTGTGTCTACACAAATTTCCAGAGATACAAACAAGGCTTTTAAAGAGTCTTCTTGAAGTCCCTCCCAATTTGAGCACTCTCCACCAACCACCCTCATGTCAGTGTCCTAATAACTACTCTTTAACCTTCAATCCTGTCTTCAGTTTTAACTCTTCTGCACTATCCATGGGATGAGGACCAAGAGTTTTGATATCAATTTCCCACTATCTCTTTGAATTTTTTAAGTGGGATTCTCATCTTACTTGGCTCATTTTGGATATGAGGATATCTGGCACCTATTTTCATGGAGACTTAGCGGAAACAGACTAAAATAGTTCCACTTTAATATTCTGTTGCATCGGCATGTATAATACATCAGATAACGAGTTCCATATTTTGTCAGTTAATATGTTTGTTATGAATAACAGGAGCTCAACACATAATGGCTTAAACATTAAAAGGAATTTATTTGCCTAGTTAAGTGGAAAGTCAAGAGCTAGGACAGATTTTAGGTGTCATAAACTTTGATTCATAAACTTAACGATAGCATCAATAATTTAGTTTCCATTATTGTCATCTGCCTTTTGTGGTATTTGCCATTACTCTAGAACAGTGTTTCTCAACCCTTTTTTCTTTATTGCTTCCCTAAGAGCCTTTTAAGATTTTTTTTCTCAACGCCCCCCGCCCCCCAGTTTTAATACCACCGATATGGTACTTACCTGTTTATGGACTTTATGCCTGTTTTATGCTTTATACATAAAAAGAGTAAGATTTTTTTTTTCTCTCCCCAATTTTCACCCCCACTGAGAATATAGGCTCTAGCAGTTTTGCTTTTCATGTGATATACACACTCTCCAGTACAATGACAGAGAGTGTCTCTTTTGGTAGCTATTTCAGAAGAGCAAGGAACTTCCATTTTCAAAAAGCCCTTGGCAACTGTACCCTTGAGTAAGCAATAGGAGACAGGAGGTTTGAAGTTGAAAATATCTTGTGTAACTTAGACTGAGGACTCCCAGGAATCATGGGCTTTGAGAAGGAGGAACTCCCAACCAGAAGAAAAATCTGAAGACTCCTAGGAGGAGCAAAGCAGGGAATGTTTGTTTGGTTGGCAACCAACAAATGTTCATTATTCATATGTCTATTCTGGTTGAGCTGTAAATCTAGAAAGTATTATCTTTACTGCCTGTTCTAGAACCAAACTAGCCCAACCTGATCAAATATTATTCTTTCCAGGAAGTTCAGAAATAGTTTTCTGTTCAAATATTCAAAACTGCAATACACGAAGGATAGCCAACTCCTTAGCAATTCAGTGACACAGCTGGAGAGCAGCTCCCCAAATTCATGTATTTCTCAAATATTTGAATTTATTCCATATTTGTTACTCCCCACATCTTTATCCTAGGTCTTTTGCAGCCCATGGGATGCTGAAGGGGTTTGTGTTTCAGATGCCCATTATATGGATGGTAAAGTTAGGCCTGTGAAGCGGGGGAAGGGGGGAGTAGAGGCGTAGAGTTCCAAAGCATTCTCGACATTACGTATAATGGACATTTCTGTTTGTAGCTAACTAATGTTTTAGTTTTTACTCCCTCAGCTAAGCTGGCTGCAAGGCAACTGCCTTGATGGTGCCCTTGTGTCCTGCAGATAAAATCTCCATTGTTTTTGAATATTTGATAAGAAAAAGTTCAACTGGTTTCAAAATTCATTCATATTATCACAAGAAATTTGAACATTACATTTGCATTCAAAGAAGAGGAAGAGCTGTTAGAGTCTTAAATATGATTTCAACTGTTGCAAATTTTAAAATGGTTCTAAAAATATTTAAACACTTTTTTCATTTCTTTTCATCAAAGAGAACAAAGTTTCTCTTTGATGATGACTATCAAGAGTTTGAAGGGAACATCCTTAAAGGTCTTGATCAGGAATTGATAGTGGGCATTTTAAGCAGAAAATTTTATATTAAAAAGTAAAATTTATGAAGGAAAATGTATTAAAAATTCTTATTAAAATTTTGAAAAATATTTGATATTTATATAAATTCAATGCTTAATGTCATCTCTAATGTTTATTTTTTAAAATTACATAGTATGAGAAAAGCAATTATATTCTTTTATTAAGCCCCAAACAGATACCTCCAAATTCTTCACAGTTCATCTCAGAGTATCTTACAGTGTTATTCTCCACATGAAAAATTTGAAGAAGCACTAAGTTAAGAGGCTGTTAAAGTAGTTAAAGCAAGAAATAAGTAGTTTGAACAGTATAGATAGTGGCCATAGAGTTATAGATAAATGGGTAGATTTGAGAGATACTGAGGAAATGGAATTGGTGGAATTAGTGATTGACTGGATGTGGAGGAAAGAGGGAAAGAAAAGAGCAATATAAAGAATGATTCTCAAACTTTTCACTTGTACAACTTGGATAGGAAGGATGCTATTTACAGAAGCAGAGAAGACTGGGACAAGGTTTGGGGAGAAAAGAATAAAGAAATCAGTTTTAGACATATTGAGCTAGAGGTACCTGAGAGACTTCCAAGTGTAATTATCAAACAGACAGTCTTAGGGAAAAACATGGCACTAGGGAAACATCCTGGCCTGCTAACAATAATTTAAGTCATGGAAATGAATAAGGTCACCTAGGGAAGATGTGTCAAGTGAGAAAGAATAGGACTTAAAACAGAACCTTAAGGAATAAAATATTTAAGGCGTGGGTGGATGCAGAGGAATTGCTAAAGAAATTTGTGGAAAACTAAAAATTATGATGTTGTGGAAACCAAGATAAAAGGATGTTTCAGTGTTCAATACTTCCAGGAACTTAAACATGAGGTGTCCACTGTGGGTGTGTAAGATTCCTTGCAGTATGGACTTGAGTCCAAAATAGGAGAAGAGGGGTCTAGGTCAGGAGCTGAATGCAGGCTTTGCTTATATTACCACATTCTGGTGAAGGTAATATCATCAAAGTAGGAGAATGGAATATATTTACCAGCTTGTTGTCTTGAGTTAGAACTTAAAAATATTTAGACATGTAGTATGTGAGCCTTTAATTGTATTCTTGCCCTGGACCCACAAATATTAGGAGAAGTTCTGTTTTTTGTGTGTTAGGTTTCTATTCCTACATACTAGTCTAGAGGTAAGCTGTTCTCAACTTGGATTTGCAATTTTCCAAATTTCCCACAATGTCTCTGCTCAGTCACCATCCCAGAGGTAGTGATGTTAGCCTCCTTTCAGCAACATACCCCTTCACTTTCTATCCATTACTCAGTTTTATTTCTAGCCCTTTACCTATCTGACATCATCTTATTTCATTATTTGCCTCCTTGTTTATTTTCTGTCCTCCCACCCCTCCCCATTCCTGCTCACTGGATGTTCTACTTGGGACAGGGATTATAAGCATTGTGCTCACCACTGTCTCAGGATTGAGAACAGCACCTGAAATGTAGTAGACATTTAAAAATTTTCTAAAATGTAAATGAGTATCTTTAATTCTAAGTAAATACTATTTAATTTATTTCAGGTATAAGGAATGAGTTAATCACATATTTTTTATAGTATCATCGAGAGAAGATTTAATAAACGGCTAAATTGATATACAAGTATCATATCAATTGTTTATCATGGAGATTTCTTAAGTATTTGAGAGTTTTGAAAACGCTTTGTTCTCCTGGTCAATTTAAATCTTTCTCCAATCTTAAAATTATTCATTTTTAAGATATTTCATTTTCTAGATTTTGCAAGGATAAACTTTAGTTCCTCTTCTTTCCAAATCCTCATTAATATTTAATGCATTTAAATTGCTTATTGAAATTGAAATGTTACTGTGATGCTAATGATTGCTTTCAGAAATAACTGATATTTTAACTAAAATAGTTGTAAAATCAGGAGTGCCTGACTGACTCAGTCAGTAGAGTATGAGACTCTTGATCTCAGGGTCCTGAGTTCAAGCCCTATGTTGGACGTAGAGCTTACTTAAAAAAAATAAATAAATAAAACAGATGTAGAATCAAACAGAATAGGCAGATTTTTATTTTTTGAACTTCTGAGGCAAGCTTAAACATCATGATATATTTTAGCATTAGTTTTTAAAAGCAAAAACTTAATCAGATAAGAACATACTTCAGAAATAAAAATAATCTTCATAGAAGTACTGCTCTTCACTACAAAAGTGCATTCATTAAATATTTTATTTCACAGACTAATATGTCAAATTAGTGTTCTCAGATGGTCTATCTCAGAAGAAATTCCAGAAACAATTTGGCTTCATTTACAGGAATAAATAAGGGTGGTTTATTTCACACAGCCTCAGGGAATCACAAATTAAAACTTTCCACTAAAATGAATGCCATCTACTGTTCATTATTTCAACAAACAAACCACTCCACTCTGCTGAAGTTGCAATCAGGATAAGGGATATATAGTGCTTGAAACCTGCAAGGCTGAGAGGGCCTACTTTGCATTCTTATTCGTAAACAGCCCATTTCACATCTTCCTCTGAGTTCCCCAGCACCCCACAGAGCTACTCTCAGTGGTGCAAATCTCCATTAAGTAAACAGACTCTGTATTTAGAAGCCATCTCTGGGAATTCATAGTGTTCTGAGAGGGAAATTGGTATTATCAAGATTAAGGTATTAAGAAAAGTTCTGTTAAATTTTTGTTGGGATGCTAATTTTCTAAAAATTATTAATTCAATTATGTCATGTGCTTAAACTTTAACACATGGTACAGGAAAAGAAACAGGGTCTTTCAATTATGCCCAGAGGCATTCAGAAAGTTAAGGGAAATACGTCTAAACGAAAATCATCCCCCAGTGGTATTTTAGCTTGATGTTCAATATTCACTTGTTCTGTCATATTTGTCATCTGTCATATCTGTCATAAGTTTGGGAAATCAATATTTAAAGCTCAGATAGTTGAAGAAATACTGGAAATATTAGAAAAATTCAGGAAATGTAATTATGACGATTATTCTTTAAATGGAATCTCCTACTTGTAGTGCAATTTTAACATGGATTATTAAATTCATGCCGGGAGCTTTAGCTTGAATTGTTAAAGAAATAATCCAATAATTTTTTATTATTTGAAGCCTGACTGACCACACTGTCAATATTGAGCTAAATGAGTTACCTTGTAAGTTATGCGATATTCCTATTAATATTACAATATTTTGTTCATGTTAGGAATATGAATCATATCAAAGTTGTTAAATATTAAAATGTCAATCTATCTCTAAATCTTAATGTATATGAAATGGTATGTGAAAGTATGTAGTACAGTGCCTAGAAAATATGTGGTGTTCAGCAATGTTAATATGAATGAAATACTAGATAGAGGAACAGAAGTAGATGACATGATGTGACAACAAAAGTTAGCCACAGCCTACAGTTCTGTCAGTGAGTATTACTCCTGGAGAATCTGATCAGGTAGGTCTAAAATGTGACTGAGGCAGCCTTAGTTTCTGTTTCCCAGCCTGGTTGGAGTTGAGAACGGTTAAGGTCACATATAGGTAATAGCATGTATTTTAATAATTCATTTTGAAGAACTAAAAATTATACAACTTTAATCTTGGGCCTATTTTTCTATTGTTGAAAAGAAGAAAGTTGGTGTTAGTGATTCTGTTCTGTTTGATAATACATATCTTTTGGCCACAGTTGAAGACTCTTTCCAGTAGCATCTATGGAACAATTCACCTTGGTGAGGACACATTGATCTTGGCTGAAATCTTTGGTTTTATAAATTTAATAAATCAATTTTATTGGTTCACTCAAAGGCTGATTAGGCTTTAGATTCCTGCTTGTCAAAACCACTAGTGACCATAAGAACTAAAAAGCCAGTACTATAGTATGGTCCTTGTGAGTGAGGGGCTGGAGAAAGGGAGCCTAGTTAGAGCAGGGGACTCTAATAATAGAGTAGATTAACAAAAGAAGCTTGAAAGGGGTGGTGTATTTAAAGATTATGGTGCGGTTGTGATGAACTCACCAGTGTCCCATGAAATCATTTTACCAACATTCTCTGAATACTTTTATAAAGACAGTAACTGGCATTGTAACCGTAGAAAGATTTCTCATTTTAATGGACCCTTGAGGTTCTTTGTAAAATCACCAAAACGTATTTACCTGAAAGTTTAGAGCCAGATTACTGGTCCTAGCTTCTATTGAGCTATTGAATTCGATTCTACTACTAGTAGCTGCTAACAATCCAGTTCTAGGCTTTTGCATATTGAACTATCAGATGATCAAATTGCTTTTGGGTATATTGGGGTCCCTTAAGAAAAATAGATTAATTGTAACCTTATTTGTTTGCAGGATGTTTTTTGAATATGGGCCTTCTCTGGAAAAATGTGGAGCCTTTTCTATTTATTTATTTGATGAGATAATTATACTTTAGGATTGCATCACTATGAATTTTCTAATAGTATTTCTTTTCTTATCTGATCATTTATGGATGTAAGGCCAACTATGCTTAAAACTTGGTGGTAGTGTGGTGAGATTCTTTGGTTTCAGGGAGAAGAAATTAAAGTTGAAATTTAAGCAGAGTAAAACATTTTAAAGAGTCCAAGTTCAATTAATCATTAAGAATGAATCTTCAGGGATGTTTAGGAATATGGTCATACTGTAATTGAGTATATCAAATATAATGTTTTACTGCATGGCCATTAAGTAGAAATTCGTAATTTGGAGAGGGTGAAAAATATTATCATTCAGTTTATGTTAGAGCTTTAAAATCTTTAATTTTTTAAAACTTTCCTAGTAAATACTTGTGTTTCCTTGATAAATGGCACTTGCTTAAGGTTAGTATGTCATTACCCTGATCAAACTGGATTCACAGCCTAAAGGGAAATTTCATTCTGAAATCTAATGAAGCAATTCTTGATCAATCTAAATGAGAGTGAGTTTTATACCTTCTCATATATCCAGACAATTCAAAAGTTTATTAATCAATATAAGCTGTCTTCATTAAAAGAGAAACGATAGCATATTTGAATTGACGTATGGTCTTTATTAAACTAACAAAAATGGAGTCATCTTTGGTTTCAACTTCATATAATATTGCTTACCTTAACTTTCTTGCTCAGAATTGATTTCTGCTTTTTCTAAAGGACTCATTATCAACTTTAATAAACCTCAGCTTGATCCCCTTTGGAAAACAAATAATACATTATTTCCTGAGTCTCTAGCTTAATTTACCAAAAAAAAAAAAATTGCATATCATCAAAATTGATAATTCAGCTCCAGTTGAAGCATATTGAACTGACATACAAAAGATTTCTGAAAGCAGCAAAATTTAGCTGTAGGACTGTAATAAGATGTAAAATCTGGGTTAAAAATTTAGTCTTGAAATGCCATTATATTTTGAGAAAGAATGTGGGAGATTTAGGACATGTAGAGAATAAGAAGTTAAACAACACTTTCAAGATGCTTTTTTACTTTAGATTTTTAATTGACTTTATAATTGTGTTTATATTAGGAGAAATTGTTGGGGTTTAATCTATTTTTATTTTTGATATTTTATGGCTAAAATAGTATATATAACTATCTCTTAGAAGAAAAAGTCCTACGTCGAAGCCATCCCCTCTTAACTAGGTGGTCAAAAGTAAAGATTAAAAAATAAAATTGAGAGCTCACTGCAAGTGGGCTGCTGTGGCTGTGTGTAGTGTTCTGGTGTATCTCTTCCTGGATAGCTCAGTCCTAAATCATTAATCCACTCCTCCATCAAGCAGCAGTGATTTACTGAGTATAGGCAGTAGTAGCTACTATACTATAGTGTCCTTAAAGGCTAGTTAGCATGGTGCTATGAAGAGTTTTATTTTCATATCTTCTCTTTTTACTCTAGAGCCTCTTCAGTTACACATACCAATTGCCATTTCTTGCCTGTTGTAGCAGACACTATGAGTGCCATAGTCATACCCTCTCAGATTCTTTTTGTATTTCCAAACATGCCAACTTGATTTTTAAGGGCCAGCTATTACATCTTTGTTGGGGCTAACTTTGGGTTAGCAAAACTCACTTTGTTGACATGCTTGGATGGTCTGAAAATGCATGAAAAGTAATATTTCTAGGTAATGGCCCTTACCCCAGTGAACATGGTATAGAGGGATAACCACAAGGCTCTTCACCCCTTTACTGGAATAAGTCTAGAGCTTTCCTACGGTGTCCACTGTGGTATTTGGCTTATGCACCACGTATTAGCTGCCTTTCCTTTTCTGTATTATGTTCTCATTTCCCTGTCAAGGTCACTATTTCAAATAAACCATGTGCACTCAATCCCTGTCTCAGGGTTTGCGTTTAGGGGAAACCCAACTAAGAACTTGGTATTCTCTAAACAATAAAGATAGAATCTTGGTTGAAGCCATGCAAGTCTACAAAATTCAAATAGTAGGTACGATTGTTTTTTTTTTTTTTTACTTTTTCAGGACTGAAAACTTATATACCCCAATATACAACTGGCAGAATCTTACTGGGTATATTTGATTTTAAATTCACATTCAAGTAAATGCTGTATTGGATTCACCAAATGATCTACCACATTGTTCACTTTAATTAATGGAAGTAACTGAGTGGAATGATTACATATGCCATTTTTTTAATTGAACAAAATACATAGAACATCCACTATGTGTCAGGTACTCTTTGAGGCTTTAGAGATACAGCAATCAATAAGATTATTGATTAGTCTTTTTTTTTTTTTTTTGATTACTTAGTCTTAACTCTCCACCCTTTTATGGAAGCTTAAAGTTGAGCTTATTTTGTTGTTTACATACTATTCTTACAAACCTTAATAGTTGTTAATAAATTATTGGTTTTACTCAATGTGTTTAATACTTTTCCCTAGTACTTGCATTGCAAGACTCAAAGTTGTAATACGTTTCCTCTGTTATGCTTTTCCATATTGATTGCTGCTTACTGATTTTGCATATTTGGTAGGTCTACTTAATCAGTCCTTTTTTTTCCTCTTCAGTTTCAGACATTCTTCTCTTTCAAGAACGACTTCATTACTGTAGACTCCATTTCGAGGTCTTTATTATTCCAGTAATGTCTTACTGCAATTAGCATTTTTCAATGTTATATTTGGTTCAGCCATATTTACACTTAAGATTTTTTTAAAGTTTTTGATTAAGTATAAAAATGCTTACAGCTGAATACATTTTTATTAAGTAAATAAGTGGTCCAAAACACAAGTAATTCTTAATACTCTGCAGAATAGCATACAGCAGTTTGAAATAAGTGTCACATTTAGCTTTTCACATTTCAGCTTAATTTAAAAAATATTAAGTTAAAACTTCCTTAGAAATGCATAAAATTATTCTTGTAAATGGTTATTGCTTTCCTGTCACATGTCAGGGTAAACATTTATAAATTAAAAGCTGTGGTTTTTTTCAAGTGCATGCGTTGATTGGAGTGTTCACCTGAAATTTGCACTCAGCTGAACCTTGAGGAAATAGCAGGAAGTTTATACACATAGAGTATGTTATTTAAAGGTTTGTACTCATATAATATGTGTGTTCCTTTGAAAAAAGTAATTATTAGTCATTCTCTGCCTTTAATATTTTTTGCATATAGAAATGATTCTTAGCACTCTGTAGTTGGCTTTTTACTTGTCCACCTAATACTCACTTCCCTTTCTTCTGGCATTAGCATCTTAGTTCTCCTTTGGAGAATGACCCATCTCTGTACTTGGGTTTCAGGTGAGGTTGACTACTCCCCCCGCCCCCCCCACCCCCAACTCTCAGTGATGGGAAAACCATCTAGGTGTGGCCATGAAGAAAATACCTCCCTTTGGTCACAGTGATTCGTTCAGTAGATATGTAAACCAAGTCAGGCTAATCAGAACCAATAGACTTTGGCTAGAACTATGGGAAAGAAGCATTCTCTTTCTGCTAGGGTTGCTAGACTGGTAGTTTGTATATCCAGAGCTGCTACTAACTGTTCTTATGACCATCTGGGGAGACCTTGCTTGAGAACAAAGCCTGTAAGGGAATTGGAGCATGGATGGAAAGAGATGGGATCCTAATGACAATGCCTGAGCATCTGGGTTCAGAGGTGTCTGGAGATCCACCCCTGAACTATTTGCATTTTTTCTCACTTGTAACAGTAGGTTTTATAATACTATATATACTATATGAAACCATTGTTCTCCTTCCCCCAGCAAGACTTTTGTGATCAAATCACCAAATAAATGGACTTATATTTTAAAAATCTTTTGGCTCTTGGGATATATGCTAGAGAGTTAAGTTTTCTTTTCTGTGAAGCAATAAGAAGAGTCTATGATGTTGAAACCATAGTTAGATGCTTAAAGGAGAGCAGAGCTACTGAAACTGAATATGACCTGAATCTGCAATCATAAAGAAGACCTATTATCCTTAGAGATACACTGTTTATTCAACAAATGTATACCAAGTTCCTGCTATTTTAGGCATGGGAATAGAGCAATGAGCAATACAGATAAAAATCTCTGAACTCTCTGAGCTGACATTCTTGTGTTATTTCAGAGGACTTGGTACCCAGAACTGGAGCCATTTTGGGGGCAGGTGGCACTCAGGAAGACTTAATTCCTCTGCCTAAAACCCAATGGTTTCCCACTGTACTTACGTAAAATCTAGAGGCCTTAACAAGCTTACCAGTACTGCATGGATCTGGCCCATGTTCACTTGTCTAAAACCTATCCAAGAACTTACACTTCCTTACTCATGCTGCTCCAGGCAAACAAGCTTTCTTTCCTCCCTTGAACATTCATCTTTCTCACATTCACATCTTCTCTCCATCTCGTCTATCCCTCCCCTGACACTTCACATGGTCACAGTTTAAATGACACTTCTTCAGAGAGACATTCCCTCCCCACCCAGCCTAAAGTGGGTCTCCTTAATATTTGATCTCTTTTTTCATAGTATTTATAATAAATTTAATATGTATCTATATTTATATATATTTTTTAGTGTTTATTTACCTCTCCCTCTCTGTGAGGTCAGAGACTATATTTGTTTTGTTCACCACTGAATTACTCAGTGCCTGGCATAGTGCCCAACACATTGTAGGGACTCAAATATATTTATTGCATAACTATGTGGCTTGACCCCAGCCTCTTTAGATGTAGCTTTTACTGTCTTAACCCTTCTTCGAGCCTCATGCTTTCCAAGTCAAGGACCCTTTGTCGCCCTCTTCTTTAAGCTGCTTATCCTAGAGGTCATTCTGGTATAGCAGTCATCATCTATTTATGTGATAGGCTGGGCTGCAGGCACCAAACTGGGAGAGTGACCACAGAAACCTGATGAGATAACTGGAACCAAAACAGAAACCCCGCCCTTTCAACTAGAGTTTTTGAGTTGGAATTGAAAGGGGCAGGGTAATTTGGTCATTATGGGAGCACTGAATCCCAAACCTGACTGTGGGCTAAAGAGGTTCAGGCAACAACATGGAAGCCAGTGATGAGACTGGGAATATGGGCAAGTGTGTCAGCTTCTAAACTTGTTTGGAGTGTGATGTTTGTGTGAGTTGGAGGTGGTGTGGAGGACAGCTCTAACTACTTACATACTGACTGCCTGACACACACAATGGCTGGATAACCAGGCAAAGGTGGGGGAATCAAAATAATCTGAGGTGCTGGGAGATGCTGGGGGAATTGGAGGCAGTAGAAATGATATGAGCCGACATACATACATACGACTTTCCTATTCCCATTCTATACTGGTTATTTTAGATGGAGTATAAACAGATCCTATCAGCTTACTCTGATCCCTTTTAGACTTCAAACCTTCTTAGAGCCAAGGTATTAATTTTTCTTCCTGATGTTTCATTATGAAAGTTTTCAAATGTACAGCAAACTTGAAAATATTTTACTGTGAAACCCAAGTATTTACCACCTAGAGCCTAACATTAACATTTTTACTTTCCTTGTTTTATTACATCTCTATCTATTTAGCCCTTCATCCACCTATTAATATATCTTAACTTTTGATGTATTCACTGGTGAAAGTAATTGTAGACATTGGTACATTTTCCTTTAAGTGCTTCAACATTCATATCATTAACCAGAGTTCAGTGTTTTTTTACATTTTTTTTCTTTTGAGGTAAGTTTTACGTATAATAAATGTACAAATCTTTAGTATCCATTTGCTAGGTTTTGACAAATGAATACCCCTATATAATCCAAACCCTATTAGGTATAAAACATTGCCATCATCTGTGTAAATTCCCTTATACCCTTACCAGTTCAAAGGCCAGGGCTGTTCTGTTTTTTCGGTTTTGTTTGTTTGTTTTTATTTTTTCCCTATCATAGTTTGGAGACATCAGCTTATACAAGTTAGGGTCATTAATGAGCCCTTAAATAATCTTTCTTTAGTAGTCATTTGTTCTTCTCATGATTCAAATAAAAATTCTGCTTCCAAAATTAAAAATCAATCAAAACTTGAAAGAAAAAACTTGGCACAGTGTCTGCTTCATAATGAATTTCATCGGTTGGGGCCTAGTGTTGTGTTATCTAACTCACATTTTCTCAGGGTGCACCAGATACAGAATAAAGATAGGATAAAGGGTTACAAGTTCACTTTAATAGAAAGGAAACAGTATTTCTATGGTTATCACCTCCCTCCATCCTCCCCTCACCCCCTGCCCCAGGCCACTCCAAGGTCATTCTGGTCTCTTAAATTCTTACAGTGCTTTTAAGACATCTCCATACAGGGGCTCCTGGGTGGCTCAGTCGTTAGGTGTCTGCCTTCAGCTCAGGTCATGGTCCCGGGGTGCCGGGGTCCTGGGACAGAGCCCCGTATCGGGCTCCCTCCTCCATGGGAAGCCTGCTTCTCCCTCTCCCACTCCCCCTGCTTGTGTTCTGTCTCTCGCTGTGTCTCTCTCTGTCAAATAAATAAATAAAAATCTTAAAAAAAAAAAAGTCTCCGTACATGTCATATATAATCTTGCTAACATGACTGAAATCATCTCTCTGTGTTAACACTAGCTTATTACCCTCACTTGGTTTAAATTGGTACTCCTAAAGTCTCTGCTAAACTAAAGATGTATTTCCCAGGAGCATCCTTGGTCTCTTAGAAATAGACCTTTGGTAACCAAATCCCACTTGTCTTCTAGATATGTATACTCAGACATGTCTGAATTTTCTGTGGGTTCATAGCTTAGCTTTATATTGGTGTCTGCTACTACTATTACAAATGATATCCTTGAAAACTAAACCACTGAGAAGGGTACACCTTTTTTCTAGTTACTCCTGTAAGACCATGGAAAACACTTTATGTTTTATATTGGCCTCTAGCTTTCGTACATTCCTTTTCATGTATTAAAGTGAAGACTTAAGACATTTAAACATTGACACACCTGAACTACCTTCTGCACATAGAATTTGGGCTCTTATACACCATCTTATCAGCAATGATTTAGAAATCAACCAAAAATTTAGCTTCGCCTATCTCCTTGGCTTTATCCAAGTAGTGGTATTTATTTAATAGTTGAATATCCAATTATATTTTATCTTTATTTGAAAAATGAATTAACAATAGAAAAATGAATGAGCTGGTAAAAACAAAGGCCTAAGTATCTTAATAAATTTAGGACAAAGACTATAATCATTAAATGAGATGAAAGCAATGATTTACCAATTTCAGTCAACGATTCATTAGACTTAAAAGTGGCTTGTCTTTATGTTGAGATATATTTTTTTTAAAAAAAGAAAGAACAGGGGCGCCTGGTTGGCTCAGTCGTTAAGTGTCTGCCTTCCACTCAGGTCATGATCCCAGGGCAGAAAGCCTGCTTCTCCCTCTCCCACTCCCCCTACTTGTGTTCCGTCTCTCTCTGTGTCTCTCTCTGTCAAATAAATAAATAAAATCTTTAAAAAAAACATGTGGGATGTTTTAGAAATATACTACCAAAGATTGGGTTTAAAAGGTAAAGAAGAATGGGAGGTTTTATAACATTTTGCAGCTCTTTGAGAAGAAAACCCAATGTTAAAATAGTTTATCATAATGTAATTTTCCTATTACTATTTATCAAAATTAATAATGACACACATACTATATGATTATTTATCCAGTGCAGATTTATCCCAGTATCATATAATCTTCCCTGGGTTGTTGTCTCTTTCTCCTCCCCCTTCCCACCCCCTCCCCCACTCCTCCTCCTTTTTCTTCTTCCCACTCTTTCATGAGAACAGACATCCACATTTTGAATGTTGATAAGGTGCAGCCAAATTGCTCTCTAAAGAGCATAAATCCCATTCTTGAGGTAGTAGGAAAATCTGAAAAGGATAAAGGTTTATTGTTTTCATGTGAAGAAATTAATACGCTTTAAAAAATCCTGTATTTTTATTGTGTTTAAAATGTTCAGATAGAGAAGATAAGTATGTTGTATTGAGAAACTTTGTCTTAAAATTTTGAAATTGTTGCTTCTTAGAGGTTGGTAGTCTGGTTACTCTGAGGTAACATAAAAAACTGAAACTTGTATGTGTAGGTGTTGGCCAGGTGGAGTGTAGGAAACATTTTGGATACAGGGAAGAGCAAGTGGAAATACATGATATACAAACAAAAATCCCAATATTCAACATTTGAGATGAAATTAAGTATATATGGTGTCAGTTATAAGATGGAGTCAATTATAAGAAATGAGGCGGTTCTGTAGGTACTGACACAGAAAGATATTCTTTATTATATTATTTAGGGTGAAAACACAGATGATAAAAGCCTGTTGTTTTTGTTAAACAAACACTGTATGTATGTGTGTGCTTGTGTGTGTGTGTGTGTGTGTGTGTGTATCCACACATATTTGTATCTCTGCTCACAGAGATAAAGTGTCTGGGAGGGTTCAAACCAAATTGTTAATTGTGTTATTCTTTGAGAATTGAGTGGGTTGAGGTGGTGATACAGAGATTTTTTATTTAATATACTTATGTTTTAATTGAAAAAATTTTAAAACAGCCAAACTTTTAAATTTTTGTTCATTTTGTAATGAACTATTTTTTAAAGAAAAAGAATGTTTTAAATGGAAACATGGTGGACTGCTCCTAAAATGCATTAGTTAATAAATGTGCAGGAAGCATCAGGACATTTCCTGTAGCAGTTCTTTACTGATCTCTTACAAAATAGGCTTAGTTAGTTTAGTGATTTTCTAACATTTTTAAAGCCATGGAGCCTGTTGTTTAAGTGATGAAAATCAGAGTGAAAATGATGAAATCAGAGTCAGTTGGTGGAACCTGGGAGTAAGGGGCCTCTGTTGGTATTCTCCTCCCCTTATAATCTTTTCACAGACCCTAGGGCTTGCCGAACACAGTTTGAAATACACTGTTCTCTTCCCTGGATGCTTTTGATTTAGTCCTTCCTGAAGGTCAGAGGGATATACTAGCTCTGTGATTCTAAAGCACAGAGAATAAAGAATGCTTATAGGTAACCCCAGAATTCTCTCTTGCCTTGCAGAAAACACGTTTAGAAGCAGGAGACATTCATGTCATGTAAGATAGTTCCAGATGTATAATAGAAGAGACACAGTTTTTATTTTGCATTTTTTGGCTTTGGAGTCTTATAATCTTAGAATGCAAGCTTTATGATCTATGCCCTTTTTATATCCACTAAATGACTAGGAGAGTTGTTAAACTAACAAATATAGGTTCTATACATGTCTGGCTTCTCTGCCAATCTTAAATGTAATGAAACAAACAGTTTAAGAAGTAAAACATTATTTTGTATTTGTCTAAGAATATCCCTCTTTCAAGTCCAAGCAACTGAACAAAGAAATTAAATTTAAAAGGCATAAATACTATTTAATAGTGAAATTTAAACCAATTTTGAAAGAATTATTCTTCTTTTGGGATATGTACATAATGTTATATTTAGTGTTTCATGCCTAACATTTGATTTCTGGGATTAGTATTAGAAGCAAAATTTCTTAATGCCATATATTGTTATGCTAGTTTGTTAATAAAACTTGAAAGTTATTTTGACATAAACATGCTAGTGTGTTTAAAATAATAGAGAAGGCATAGTATCATAATTTATTCACATAGGCCCAAGTTTTTGTTCTGTGCTGTAAATGGTTTTATTTTTATTTAAAATTTGTATGTGTGTGTATGTGACTATATAGTGAAGGGAAATAAAACAGCCATAATATAGATGAAAAAAATCTCAGTTCCCCACAAGGTGGTACTGTGGTTCTTTTACTCTTTCAAAAATCTAAGCACAGAATTGGTATTTCTCTACTTGTCTTCCTTCCCCCAACATTTTACAGGTGATCTACAATTAGATTCTAATAAAAATGAGAAATAATTTTAAGGGAAACTTGATACTTTTAGGCTTGAGGTAAATGGCAAGCAACTAAAAATTCTCTAGCCTTCTTTAGAAGAGTTTTTCCCCTTTGGTTTTTGCTTTTTTTAAAAAAGTTCATATACAAACTTTGGTTATAGTTTTTGGTATTTATACTTTTTGTGCTATATATACTATGATAGTGTACGTAGTAGCAGTTTTGTTACAAAAAATAGCATTATCAGACATCTTTAAAATGTTTCCATAAATGAGTATAAATGTAACTCCTCATTTTTAGGCAATTCAATTTTCTCCCTCTTCTAACCAATCTCAATAAAGAACTTGATCTTAAACCTCAGTTCTGTAGGTAAAAATTACAGAACATGGCTTAGAAAAAGACAACAAAACACTTGAATAGATCTTGTGCTATTTCTTTTTACACTTTATCTTTCAGCTTATTTGAAGATTTGAAAAATATGTTCATATATGAATATGGAACATCATATATGTTTGTTTTTCCCTGTGGTAAGAAATCAAGGCAAGTCAGTACAAGACTGGGTTCCAGTTTCAGCTTCCCGGTTCAGCCTGCTGGTAGCTTGTGTCGTTGTTGAGTCCTTGCATAGATTTCTGGGCTTGGCAGAGGGGACACAATGACAAAGATGCCACCGTGGCACTTGCCTTTAGGGCAGCAGTGGTCTCAGCAGTCCTGCATAGCAGAAAATTACTGTTTGGAAGTGGGAGAGGGCACGTGTATCTTGAGACCCCGTTTACATAGTAAGCAGAGCTCTTCCTTGACTGCCTGATTAGTTGGGGTGGCCGGGGAGCACGCCAATGGAGATGATAGGGATTTGTCTTGGGAATCCTAGAGTCAAGGAAGTGGAAACAAATCTTTGATGAATTTGTTGGCTACAATAATGAATATGGAAGAAAAAGGAGAAATGAAAAGAGAAGTAAAAGGATTCTGGGAGAGATTGGGGAGACAAAATCAAGGGAAAACACGGGATAAAAAATGACAGCAAAAGCCAGGGAAGAGAGAAGGAGAACATAAAGGAGGAAGAAGAGGAATTGAACGAAGACGGGGCAGGGCACTAGGAGTTCGAGGCTGCGCATAGGTCCTCGCGTTTCTCTCAGACTCTCAGCCCGCGGAGAAGGCATCTTCGGTCCCGTTTAACGGGTGGGAAACATCGACCTTAAGAGGCTAGATAACTGCTCAAGGTCACCGAGTTAAATACCGGAGGCAGGATTCTCACTCCTCCTCCACCCGGATCCAGGGTCTGGCCGGATCGTGCCAACGGGCCAGAGAAAAGGGCGCGCAGAGCGGGCAAAGCGCAGAACCCGCCGTGCTGGAGTCGCCGCTCCGGGAGCGAGCAGCGGAGGGGGCCGGGCGGGGAGCGGTCAATAACTCCCGAAGCAAGGGCGCTTTTCAGGGGCGCAGCCGGTGGGCATCTCTAGCCATCCTTTCCCCAGCCGGAGTCTGGGCAGAGGAGCGAGGGCGAGCGGCACTGGGCTTCTGCAAGGGGAGAGGCGTCCCATCCCTCCGCTCACCGTCGCATCCAGGTTCTTATCGCTCTGCACTTGGGTCCCCCAATCAAACCATCGCGGGGTGCCCCCGCTTTCTCTCTCGCGGCCTGCACCTCCACCCCAACCTGGACCCACCGACTGGCTGGCTGCGGACGGGCGCTGCTCGGGGTGGGTGCCGAATTAACCACACGCCTCAGGCCGGGCTCCAAGGGCAGTGTTTCCCAGCGCCTGGGCTCACGCTATGGTGGAGCATATCTGTCCATGAGACCAGACTCAGACACAGGGAAGCCAGGGGTATTTACTAGCCTCATGGTAACTTACAAGAGCATACACAGATACGTGAGTAGAGACTTGTGCACCTCATAGGAGGTAAAAACAAAACAATCACAAGGAAGAATAATGCCCAGTTTGTATTGTAAGTCAATGCAGTTTCAGGTTATGAGCATCCCATTTGATGAATAATAGCTCCTGCCAATTCTTAGTGATTATTCAATGATTATTAATTGACGAGACACCTTTCACCTGAAAATGGCTTGTCTGCATTGTCTTCGCAGAGAACTGCGAATTAAAGTTTCTTTGTTAGGGAGAACAAAGAAGAATCCAAATTATTTTAAGGAGGCTTTAGCATTTGACTTGGCAAACCGTTTTTGCTAAAAGATCAACCTTCGCTCTTTGATTCGCCCCCTCTCTGTCACAGCCTCAGTGCAGGGTTGTCTTTGCAAGGCTAATGCTCCCAGTTGGTTTGGGGCCCCTCTCTTTCAGAGTTTAGTAGTTTAGAAGTAAGAGGAGATTTAGAAGCCTCCTAGCACATACAACCTTTTACTTTCACCCAGGAGGTAAAAGAGGCCTGGAGAAGTTTAGGGCATCTTGTAAGTTTGCGCCAAAGCGTGGGACCAACACCAGGTCCCCACCCTTGTGCTCTGCTTCTGTTGGAGTGGTGGCCAGCTGTTCCCATTGTCTCCCTTCACTTGGCCCCCCACCCTATGCTCATCCTCCCTCTTGGGAGCCCAGTAAAACTCCCTTCTTGGAGGTTTGTCAAGAAGGCAATGTCTTCTTCCTTTTCATCTTAAAAATTATTTTCTTTTGCTGTCAGATTCATTCTGACATAGATCAGGGGTGGAAAAGTGTGTGGTATAGAATAGAGTCATTAGTAAATCCATCTCGTTTTTTGTTTCATTTGACAGCAACACATTAAATTAATCCCTGTCCAAAAGAATCACATTAAGGGAGCTGTCAATGCTAATCCCCAGCTCATTGTTGCTACCTAGCTCAGGGTTGACTTTAATAGGTCGTGCTGACATTTGTTTCTTCAGAGACACATCGGTGACTTCATCCAGACCCAAATCTGTTCTCATCAAAAAGTGTAGGCACTGACAAATTTTTACAGACCCTGAATTCTCTGGGTTTCTAGCGTGGGGTTTGGGCTCTTGTTGGAAACACTGATTCACATTTACACATTTAACTGAGTAAAGATGCTTCTAACAATAAAAAGAAAAGGTAGAAAGCCTTGAGAAAAACAAAGAGTTGATTTACAAAGAAATTTAAAACTAGAATGATACTTTTATTCTTATACTTATTTGTAGCATCCTGTATTAGCTACTACTGTTATCTATAGATCTGATTGTATACAAACCAGATTTAACATGAGAAAAAAATGAGAAAATGGTTGAGAGAAGAATAGATTATGTAGACTAATGAAAAGGGGAAAAGAAGCAAGGATGAGAAAATCTGGAGAAACGTAAAAATCTATAGAAAAGATGGAGAAAAAGGGAATTTACTAGCAAGGAAGAATAACACTTAAGCAGTAATTTGAATAGAAAGAATTTGGGCAGTGTAGAAAGTAGGAAAAATACATTACAATGAGATTAAAATGTTCCTTTAGCCAACATTTAGAAACTATGATCATAAAATTTTTTCTTTAAATGTAATCTCTCTGCCTCTCTATCCTCTGTTTTTCACACCTTCCCCCAACCCCTGCACACTGATATGGATTATCCAGCTTTGTGCTTATGACATTTATGGATTCCAGATCTGACAATCATATATTAGCCTTTATCTGGGTGGCTGAGGAGAAGCAGAGGACTGATCCAATCTTAAATCATTTAACCTGTTCTTAGAATATGCCTCTCACCTGGTTATTATTTTTGTAGATATTTGGCAAGGTTTTGAAGATGAAATAGGAGCTAGAAATTGAGAAGGTGGGATACATTATTTAACAAACTTATGTTGAGTAAAATGTTATAAAAACTGCAGATTTGCTATATCCATATATACCAGAAAATAAGCATGTATATTCTATTTTCACTGATTGAACCACATACTTTATTCATATTGGAAAGTGATACTGTAAACTTTTTTGTCAAGTGAAAACTCACCTCTGCTTCAATTCCCCCCTCCCCCTGAAAATCTGTATTTTCAAGTAAACATGGCGCAGTTATATCTCTTACTTTCAGGATTTTAGTTATTTTAATTTTATTATAGTTTTCATCTCCTTTTGCTCCCTTTATCTCCTCAGAATTACCTTTGAACATAACCATTTAAAAGGTTACTTTTAATTTCTGTAAAACACAGAACTACCTATTGAAGGCAATTTCATTTATGTAAATGGTTGAACAACTGAGGTTCCTTCTCAAAAAATGAGCTAGGGTTTTTGTGGTCTATATAATAAGGCTACCAAGGGTCAGTAAGAAAAGAACTATGCATGCCAACAATCTCTAGACAAATACCAGGAGCATGAGGAATAAGAACTTAGGTTTAATTTGCATCAGTGGACTAAGACCTGGTTGACATTTTAGAAATTGGTGGGTTAGAGAAGACATGAATGAAATGCTAAAACTCCAGGTACTCCAATGCTTTGTACTCAGCACAGTGTCTTGTACATAGTAGGCATTCAGTGAATAATTTTTACATCAATAATGAATGTTTGTGTAACACATGCATGCAGGAGGGAATGTAGGACAGAATGAATACAGATAAGAAACAGAAAAGAGAAGGCCAGAGGAGGTGGCAGAATTGGACATTGTTAGTTGTAGAAGTGGGCATAATTGGTGGTACTTTACTGGTTTGCAATGACTGAGGAACTGGCTCTGGGAATTAAAGCAGAGGGTAAAGCCGGTAGGCAATAATGCTGTGGAGATATGAGTGCTTATCCTTTGGAAATGTATACATATGCACTGGTCACTTTATTCATGCTCAGATAAGAGCTTTGCCTTCAAGGAATATGTATTTTAAAGGAAAAACATGTTTTCGAATTTAGATAATTCACTATGTGTAATGATGTATCAGGAAATGACTTTCAGCCATTGAACTTCACGGTTCTGTGCAGTCAGGAAGAGCTCCTCCCTTTCTTCTCTGCTGGATGGTGGAAACAGGGAATTTCCTAATGCCAAACCATTGGTGGTAGATCCCAAGGCCACTAGTGGAAGCTGGGGTGGGGCTTGGGGGATGTTATCAGTTTGGTGGTGACTGCAGTGGCCGTGCGGTTATAGGGTGGGAAACTTTTTAGTAAACTCCCAGTCACTCTCCAGAGCCTTAGACCATTTCCTAATACCCCTCCCATCCACCAATCCTCCTGTTGTTTTCTTCACTGGTCCAAGTGTCAGTCTGTCTGCTTTCCTTTTCCACATCTGTTTCCTATGGTTTTTGTGTGGGTTTTTCTTCATCCCATGGTGGAATAGAGCCCTGATTCACTGCTTTTGCCCTGTGACCCATCTGACCTTGAGGCAAACACAGCATTTTTTATTTTTAAAAAGGATTGTTTTTATTAGTAATGATGGGAAAGGAGGGGGCAGCTAGAGGTGTGAGGGTATCCCCATTTTTCCTTTCTTTTTATACAACTAATTTTTTATGGAATAAAAAATATATATAGAAGGATCTAAATCAGAGGCTAAGTTTCAGACTTCACTTTAGTTATTTGTCACAGGAGTTGGAGACGTCAGGGAAGGACATCCTTCTGAGAGGATGGTGAAGAATTGGAGCAGGTGTGGGCACTGTGGGCAATGTCGCAGCTTGGACTGGGTGGGGAACGTCAAGGATAGGGAAGAAAAAGTCAGTTCTGGGCCTCTACTCTCCACTCACCTCTCTTCACTTGTCTCTGCTTCTGAATACAGGCTCCCCAGCAGGTTCCCTCACCCTGCCGCCCACCCTCAGACCAGGACAGCAGGGAGGAGGGTGAGAAGTCAGACACACAAGATTGTTTCTAAGTGTTGATAATCTTCTCTGAGCTCTTGATGGCTTCTCTGACCTGTGGCATGTTTCCACGATATGGTTTTCTGGGTTAGTAGACCAGGCTGTGAAATAGAAAGAAGGCGCAAGGGGGAAAAAGGGATGAGCAGGAACTTACATACTTTTAGTTTTCTTCTATTGCTTCTAAGCTTTTGGAAAAGACTGTAACTGACAACTACAACCCATTTTCAAACTTAAATTATATCTGTGCAATTTAGGTAGAAAGCCCCTGGGCAGATATGGTACCTTTTTTTTCTGTGCCTGCCAGGGTACCAAGCACATTGAAGGCATTTAACAAATAATGATAATAATTTAAAGCAATGGGAGCATTGGGTGTATAGGGAGATAAGAAACTGGAAGACTGGGCCCACTAATAATTAATAATGTCTCAGGAGGTGGTCCTACTGTTTTTGGATTTTAAATCCCCTTGTTCAATTTCTTGCTGGAGTGAATTCCACACAAAAAAGAATAATCTTTAATTTGATACTTAGTCACTTCAGTGTCCTGTGCTGAGCTGCTAAGATTCATATTCTTATGAAAATATACGCATTCATAATCAGTCTGATAATGTTGCTCCCCAGGGCTTCTAAATGCAAAAGCAAGAGATCATATATTCAGATATGTGGCTTCAAAGTCATAGATCATCTGAGAAGTTCGCATTTCTCATTTTTTACTTTTTATTCTTGGAATTGAAAGGAAAACAACACCGTGAAAACTTCTAATTAAATACATAATGAAACAAGGCCCAGCACCCGTGAGTTTAGGCTTCACCAGGAGTAAATTCTTGTCCTTTTATGTGATAGGCTGAATTGACAGACATTGTAATAAAATGACAGGATAACTAGAGTATGCTTTTGATTAAGATTTGATTACCAATTATTTTGTTGCTCCCTGTGCTTACATCCTGAAGTCTGCATTTATTTATTTAGGTTAAAATATTCAGAGGCCATAGGAAAAGCTACCCCCAAGGAAAGTTCGGAAAGAATGCGAAGTGTGTCTTCTGTGCCCGTCCTTTCTTCCAGTGTGTTCTTTTTCCTAGGTCTCTTACACTGTTTAGCACCTGCCTTGGGTTTGGTTTAGACTTTCATTCTCTTCTCTGGGTCAAAGCTTGTTATTCTTTGCTTTTCTGAGCTGACTCCGTTTCATTTCAGATTCGGCTTTCATAATATTTTTGAATCCTTCCTCTCCTCTATATCCTCTTTGCCACGGTCTTGTTTTGAGACTGTGTCATCTCTTATCTGAATTACTGCAATAGCTTCTTTTTTAAAAATTTATTTTATTTATTTATTTGACAGAGAGAGAGAGACAGTGAGAGCAGGAACACAAGCAGAGGGTGTGGGAGAGGGAGAAGCAGGCTTCCCGCCGAGCAGGGAGCCTGATGCGGGGCTCGATCCCAGGACCCTGGGATCATGACCTGAGCCGAAGGCAGACGCTTAAAGATTGAGCCACCCAGGCGCCCCTGCAATAGCTTCTTGATTGGTACATTCAGGTCTTCTTGTAGCCCATCCTTCACCTGCTGTTTTTGTTTTGTTTTATTTATTTTTTTCTTAAAACATAGGTCTGCTTTTGTCTCTCCTCTGGTTAAAAATTTTGACACCCCACTTGCATTGGCTTTCAGATAAAAATCATACTCCTTAGCAGAGCATAAAAAGTACTTTGTTATCTGGCCCCTGACTATCTTCCCAGCATCATCAATTGTTACCTGACCATGGTTCTTTGTACATGTGTCTTTAAAAGGGCTGCTTTGCTCCATCCACACCTTTGAACATGACAGTCTGTCTGCTTGGATTGCATTTTTCCCTTTGTTTCTCTGAAAGACACCTGCCTTTCCTTCAAGGCTCACCTTGTAATTTACCTTATTGAATTAAAGGTGGCAGTTATTTCCTCTTCATTCCCACACTTCCTTTTAGGAGACTCTGTACTTGGACCGGGGTGGGATTAAGTCAGATTCTCTTTCCAAGAATTGATATGGGGATAGAGAGTGAATTAGTTGGCTATGCATGTTGGATGAGTAAGGTCTTATGGTCTCAATGGTTGATGTGGTCATATGGGCAAGGCAAGAAAGTTGATCTATGGGAAAAAGTAGGAAAATGGGAGCAATTGCAGGAAAAAGCACATATGAAAGATGTGCTAAGAAAGAACAAGTGGGGAGCTGTCTTGGTTTCTCATTGGTTTATCAGTTCTTATTGGAGTCCCTTTTGAGACTGTAGTTGCCTTTTAGAGACTCTTAGCTATTTATGTAGTATATTGTTTATTTAACTTGTCCAATTGAGTTTCCGTTTTTTGTTAAAAATGATTCTTTATTAAGACTAATATATGCAGTAAAATGATTTTATATATATATCCATCTTCTCTAATAGACAGTAAGCTCCCTTATGGTAGGGATACTGTCTTATTTATCTTGAAATCCCAGCCATTAGTCTAGCTGTGGTAGATTGACAATATATATTTGAATGAATGACTACTAACCTCATTTTTTCAGTGCCTTTTCTAACAAAGAGCTTATGAAATTACAAAGTTGGTGTTGCTATCATAGTGGATGATAAAGTGTTAGGTCTTCCGGTAACATATTTGTATTTTAAGAAGGGCTTTCTGGAATCAGTCCTTTGAGGTACAGGAAGAGCCACAAAAGTGGGAATTTATCAGTACCGGATTTCTTGGGGAGGTATTTTGGGAGCTTTTCAATGCCTGAAATTATACCATACCTTTGTTCAGGGCCAGTGGGGTATAGGGCCAAGAGCAGGAGGAACTGTGTGAGGGACAGAAGGACTCCTTTCCTGCAGGGACTGATGAAGTGGGAACCAGGACTGGGACCTTACGGCCCAGAACTGCATTTACTGCCTTCCAAATGTTTTTATATAAGCAGATCATCCAGGAAAAACAGACAATAGTCTTAGAGGAATGAGTTAAAATACTGAGTTATTTGAGGTAATATCATGATATGGAAAGCTCACTTTGTGAATCAGTATATTGTTCTTTAAATATTGTTATTTCTAATAATACACTCTCTTACACTTTCTGCATTGGTATTACTGATCAAAAGACACTTAACAGACATCAAATAAACAATTATTTTCAATGGCATAAGTTAAAGAGGATGTTGTCATATAATAGCTGAGACCTCACTATAGGAAAATCAAATGGGACAGATTATTGAAATTAGCCTGAGATGAATGTTTCTTTCTCCCAAATTTAACCTTCCGATATTTTTAGGTCATATAATTCTTGATCTCTACGTTTAATAGTGAGATGTACACTTTTACCCTCTTTTTTTCCTGACTTACAGTATTACATTAATAAGCCTTCTTCCTTTTTGGCTACACCAAGACTCTTTTTTTTTTTTTTTTTTGGTTGATTAAACCAGGGCAGTGAAACTGTCATTTCTCAAACTGCCATCCTCATTAACTGGCATTTCTCTTGGTACAGATACCTTTGAGAACATCAGCCTGTATCAGGCCAAAGCCTATTTAAGGCAAGGCCTCTTCTATACAAACCTTTAAACGGGGAAAGCATCCTTCTTAATACTATTTTGGCAAATGGCGCTAGGCATTAGAGGCTGGCTTTATTTGAGAACTTAATAAATTCTACTTGTGGTTTAAGGTGATGTTCCTTTTAAAATTAAATATAATTATAATAGGGTAGAGGTGTAGAGTAGGCATGTTGTTGGATAAACACATAAATTTATGGATGCTTAACAGATTCTGTGCTTATTCCTCCCTAGTGAAAATGTTTCTCAGCTCTAGTAAAACATATATGTACTATCCTCTAGAGAATCTAAGAACATAAATGGAAGTTAAACAGCTGGACAGAATGCCAGATGTTTTAAAATATAGCTGGGAATCAAAGTTAGAAAGCAAAAAGAACTCTTTAACTTCAAAGGTAGCCAATTAAGTTGCAAACACTATTGATAATAGTTGCTTTATTCAGAGCCTTATTATATAAAACACCATGCTGTCTTGAAACTGAAGAGGTTGCCATGTAGTTGTCTCCATAATCCATAATTGAAAGAATCATAAATGTAACAATTATTTCCCTCTATGATTGCTTTCACAATTTCTTGTTCTCTGCAGGATCCTTGTGTTTTTTTTTTCTTTCAGCTCATTGCAACAATCAAGCAATTATAGTGTGATTCATATTTAAGATTAAATTTTGCATGTCTACTGAGGTATATAAAAATCTCTATTTTTCATAATTGTGAGCTATGTTTATATAATCAATCAACTTTTTAAGTAAGTAGTATTGATTGCAGTATATCCTTTATAAGTAATATCTATTTGGCCTAAATTTTTTTTTATCAATCAATGGCTTATAACAAAACAATGTGATTAAAGATGGACATAAATAGTATAATATTCAGATTGGAAGAGCTACTCTGTATGATGAAAAAAAGATAAGAAATAAAAGCAATTCCCATATGTTGTATTTTAATCTAATCTTTAAAAGTCCTGTTATCCTCCAGAAGATTTTTCTGGCTTTCAGTACTTTAAAATGTTAGTAATGAACTAAATGAAGATGTTATTACTTCTTGGGTTCGATATTATCATTCTGTAGATATCATGCAGTGACAGACGATGCTTACAAATCTATTTTTTCCTTCTCTATATTTAAGGAAATTCAGTTAATATTTGTTTAGGAGTGATCACTTACCAGGCTTGGGTTACAGACTGGCCAGCTTCTTTGAGAACCCCAATTTAACAGTTGAGTTTAAGGAGAGAGGAAAAGCCCTCTTTCTTCTTGCCCACTCCCCCTTCCAACTTGTGTCTAGTGGGAGAACAGGGAGTGAAACTAAGTAGGGAAGAGGAGAGGAAAAATTAAAGGGAAGGGAGGGCATAGTTCCAGAGAGGTTCTCATGCTTTTTGAATAAGTGAAATGAAAGTAGCTCTCCATGTGTAAGTTCAAACTCTATTAAAAAAGAAAAAAGCCTTCAAAGTATGTCATCTTAACCAAAGTTAATAGCATTTTGTAATATTTTAGACTTTATTTATAAAACATTCAAATATTTCTTTTCATTTATAACCTATATATTTTAATGAAAACACTCATATTTTACTTAACTTCAGAGGCCATCTAATTCATTCTCCTAATTGTACAGGAGAACCACTGAGTATTCTATATTATAATTAGGGTGGTTATATAATTTATTGTCCAAATCTGGACACTGAAAATAAAAGAGGTTGCTATTAATAATTACCCTAGGACGACAGATATAAACTGGGGAACTAGGATTTATGAGCACCTTTATTATAAAAAATAGAAGCTAAGATTGAATCATTAAAATTAATTTAATTGTTTTTTTTATTGTTCTGCCATTATGACCGAGGAAAAAGTTAAATTGGCTATTCTAATAACAGCTAACATTTTTTATCACTTATTATGTACCAAGCAATATTATGAGTATTTTATTTGCAAAAACATGATTAAGCCTCATGACAACTCTTTGAGGTAGCTATTCTCATCCCTATTTCATAGATGAGGAAACTGAGGTTAGAGAGGTTAAATTACTTGCCCAAAGCCACAAAGCTACTACTAAAAGAGGTGGGATGCAAAGTCAGGTATTTTGGCTCCAAAGTTTATGCCTTAATCATCACTTTATTTTGCCTCTCATGCATCCAGCACTGTTGGTGGTGGAGGCAGGTCTTGAATGCAGTAGTTTTTGAAGGGCTAAACAGATCTCAGATGTTTGCAATCCTAGGGGCCATAAAAAACTGGAAATCCAGGGTAGGAGGTTGTGAAGTGGATGCTTAGAGATGAATAAAAACACCTGGTACTATAAATCAGAAATTATAGAATGAGACTGCAGTTATGGATGACCCTTGGTGTGCTTTCTAAGGTGTGGCTCTTACGCATGCTTCAAGGAAGCAGGAATGATAACCACACGGTGGACCCAGGGCAATCAGAGGCAAAAGGAATATCTGACTTAGATGAGGAATAAAGACAGGGAATGGAGACTCCTGACTATTCTTTTGTCTATACATGAGCTATATACACAAACTTGTCTTCAGTTTTTGTTGGTAGAAGGGAACGACTTGCTCTTGCTTCCAGGGAATAAAAGAATGAAAGAAAGCTGGTGAAAACAGGGACAAAGGGAGGTTTTCAGTCAATGCACTGAGGCTCCTTGGCACAGCCTCCAATCCTGGCTACCACTAAACTGCTGGAAACCACAAGGAGGTTCCACAATGCTGAGTTTGTGTGAGAAATCACAGAGAAACTGCTGGATCCATTTTTCCTTGATTTCCAGCCTTCTTTATAGTAGGAAATTATGACATTCAAGCACTGGGAGCAATGTACTGCCAGTTGTAATGTGGGTTGTGTTGATATATGTTTTTAATTAAAAAAAATTTTGTTAAAGATTTTATTTTTTAGAGAGAGAGAGGGAGAGCACGGTCATGGGGGAGAAAGAGGGGAGGAGGGACAAGCAGACTCTGTGCTGAGCGTGGAAACCATCTTGGGGCTCCACGTGGGACTTGATCCCACAATCCTGAGATCATGACCTCAACCGAAATCAAGAGTCAGACGCTTAATGGACTGAGCCACCCAGGCACTCTGGGTCGTATTGATGTTTCAGACAGTTATTTCCATTCTTATCAACCAAGATATCTTTAGTTCTAATCATTTATTATCAAATTGATTTTGGTGCAAATATATATTTATTACATATACTTTTAAAGCCTTTGACATATTGTTTCTAAGTTTCTTTAAGAATATGAGAATACATTCATTCACCTCTTTTATTGACAATTTACTCAACTGGTCTCAGTTGTTTTATTCATTCAACTGCCAAACTTAATCTTGATTGTGTTGGTTAATCTTATTGAGGATCCTTTTATTGTATAATGATTCCATGAGGAGAAAATAATTCCTGTCTTCAAAATATAAGAGCCAAAAAGCAAAACAGAACAAACAATAAGTAACATAATCAAAGCAACATAAATAAGGGCAGATGATAATAGAATCACTCATATTAAGTCTCAGTGGTTATAGTTTAAAAGGGCATTCACTGGATATTTTCTCCTATCCTAATCTGTTTGAATATTATTGAGTATTTTTGCAAAATGGTCAAGTACAATGATGAAAATCTGAAAGAAAAAAAATCATAATATCTTAAAAAAAACTAAATAAAATCCCAAATTTTAGATTATATTTATAAAATGCTTGTCTATTTTTTTCATGTGCACTATTTAAAAAAGCCCTCTAGTTTTAAATTAGTAGAGAGATCAGAGGTTATGTAATTCAGTCTCCTTCATAGGGTGAGCAACTGAGGATCAGAATTTTTCAGGTCTTTTTCAAGTTCACTTGGGAGCACAGGGTCTCTTAGTCTGTAGCCCTTTCAGTAGTTTGGTATTCACTTAAAATAAAAAAAAAATTAATATCATGTGAATAGGATATAGAATGTACTAATCTAATTCAGGAAAATGTAATTTTTTTTCTCTAACAAAATAAAACATTCTTCTGATACACACAAAGCACCAGCCAAAATCAGCAAACTGCATAAATAATTCTAAATTCTAATCTTGCTTTTGTCACTGTCTTTGTGCAGGATTTGGTAGGTCAGTTCACCTCAATGACAGTTACCCTATGTATACAATAGGAAGGCTATCTTTTTTTTTTTTTAATGCATCAACAATTGGAAGGGAGCTTGAAAATTCCATGTGAGGGACATACTATCATGTTTTGATAAGAAGCAAATTATTTGAAGTATTAATAATACATAGTTAAGCAAGGCAGAAAATCTTTAAGCATGATATTCTTTGTTTATGCCTTTGATGTCAATTCTACTTTTTAGATAGAATTAAATGTATTTTCTGTATATGTTTTTCTGTCTTGGCCAAAATCTTTTTAGAAATAAATTGTGTTGTAAAACTACAATAACTTTTCTGAACTTAGTAAGCCACGCTAAATCATTCAAGCAATTTCTCCCTGAATTCCTGCCTTAGCTCAATGGACTATGGCTATTGGTCGTATTAACTGGGTAATAACTGACTCTCCATCACTTTCTGACATTACAGCTGAACCACAAATAAGAGAGCACAAACACTGAGGGTAAATTGTGAACAAATAGCACAGCTATTTAACTCTTTTTATGTACATATGTTTTATTTTTTTTAGAGGCTGGGGCAGGCTTTCATTTTAGGTTAGCGAAATAAAAATGAAGGAAGGACCCAAATAATCTGTTTTGGAGTAGTATCTTTCTTAAATTATAATATTAGAATAGGCATAATCCCAATCCACTTTCAACTTCAGTGCATGCAAGACTTAATTATAGACATTATTAAAAACACTTTATGCTTTTTTATGGGAACTAACATTTAAATCTTTTTGACAAAGTTCTGTTTGCTGTACCTCATTTGCCTTGTCTATTGTACAGAACAAATAAAATGCATAATCATCTTGTTCTTTATTAAAGGCATATCCATTTTAATCTTGAAGACATGGGTTTGAGTCAAAGAACTATCTTTTAAATAGAATTATTCCTTGGATTTAATATGTTGGCATTTCTCTTATGGTTCTAATTGTATTTTTATTTTAACCATTAGAGGGCACATTAGTCCAAGAAATATTAAACAAAAAGCATAGCAACAAGGAAATATAAGTAGTAGGCAAAGAAAATTTATGTATTTAACTATGCTTATGTTCACTCATTGTCATTTACAACATAATTTACCAGGTTTTTTTTTAATCTGAAAATAATTCAGGTATATAGAGTTTCAAGCAAGAAATAACTCTTCACTTTTTATTGCTAGCTACTACTCCTAGGAGAATGAGGTTGGCCTAGTTAAATTTGGCAAGGTTGACCATTATGTGACCAAGGAGGACATAATAAATCATGGCATTTGAAGAACATCCTGAGTTCAAAGTTACATATGATTAGGTTATTATGTATTAAGTAAATGCCAGTCCCTGGTTTTGTAGTTAAAAAAAAAAAAAGCACCTAAGTGTGAATGAATGCAGTTCAGCAACTATGCTTCACTGCAAGTATTTATAACCTTTAAAATTTGGTACAAATTACAGAGAGAACAATGGATGGCTCCAGAGTGAACAAAAAGCTTTATTTCACTAGAAAGGCTTGGCTGAGGTCATAAACTGCAAGAGGGCAGGCAGCTCAAGAGGCTTATGGATGACTGCGGAGTCTCAGAATGAGTTCATTTGTTTTCAGTCTACAGCAAACTGTTATTATTTCTAATGGTCAGTCTTTTGCTCTAATGGCTGCAGGTTTTAATCTGTAAAGCTGAAATAGATACCAGCTAGTATTTAATAATAATGCTTTTATGACATTAAGTTAAAGGAATACTTTAAATGATTAATTCATTAATTTATTTAATAAAGCTAATTGAGCACCTGCTAAATTTCAAGTTCTGGGCTAGGTGCTAGGGAATAAAGACATTAATACATTGTCCCTGGCTTGAAAATACGCTTTTCTTTTAAATTACCCTGTGATTTACAGAGAAATAAATCAGCAAATAGCTGTAGTATATGATAACTTTATATATGAGTAGGAGAAGAGATTTACCCAACCTATTACAAAAAATATTTTACATTATATTTCTAAGGAAACTGAAGGTATAGGCAAAATCATTAGTATATATTATCTTCAGTTTAAGGCTGCAGAACTGCTCTGGTGATATTTTTTTCTGAGAGTCAATTATATAATAAATCATAGTAATTAGTTGCATAAAGCAAGGTAATAATGTAATTAAAACCAAAATATTTACTTGCTATAGAAGATACTTTTATGCATCTTAATTCTGCTCCTTGCGAGCTAATAATACTCTATAGGAATTTCTGTGTGGCTTTTACATCTGGTGGTTGTGGAATTAGCATGTACAAAGAGAGCTCAGAATTATGCTTTAATTATGATTTAAATGATGATTTGAGTCTGAGCATGAGTTGTCAACAGAACTGTGAGCTGGGGGAAAAAGAGATAAGGACTGTTAGTGGGATTAAAAAGTATATTTGCAGTCTCTTACTTTAAAGTGCCTTTTGTTTTAAAAGAAGTAATTAATGTTAGGAATTAATTGGTTCAGATTCTTGATTTTAAAGTTATCACTTGGTTGCTAAGATGAAGCCTTTTCAGAATTACTACACGATATGCAATGACAGGAACATTTCAGTTGAAAGGTAGAAAACATAATTGAAAAGCTAGCTTTTGAGTGCCTGCTTATCACCCTAATTGATAGCAGATGAGCCCAAGGAACTAAATGTAGTTCAATAAAAAATTTATTTAGCTGGATTTCACATTATGATGCATGGTTTCCTCTAAGAGCCAAATATTTTTGCTGATGTTTTGATATAATAGTAGGCTTTAAGTGGAGCCTGGTTATGCATTAACTATTATAAAGCAATTAGTAAGTAAAAATTACATGCAAAAATGGATCTAGATATAGAATCTAAAAATCTTTTAAGGTTTGGGTAACCAAATTGGGGTATTCATAAAATGCAACCATAAAGAATGATATTTCAGGTGTGTATTTATTGACATAGAAATCACATTACAAAACAGGCTATATAGTATGTTAGAAAAAACGACATATGTAAGAATGGGGAAAACCAGAAAGGGCGTATACCAGTGTTAACAGTGGTTATCTCAGGCAGTGGAATTGTGGGAGATTTTTATTTTCATTAGGCATATATGTATTTTCCTAATTTTTCCTACAGCAAACATATTTAATTATGTGATAATTTACAATATATTAACATCATATGTTAATATGATGTTTAGCAGGAAAATCTTCATATGACTTTAGAATATAACTATGTACTCTTGCTGATATTTAGTTGGTCCTAACATATATTTACAATTCCTATTTGTTTATTTGTCCTCTGTTTTTGTATTTATACATTTTACTCTAACAAGTATTAAAAATTTAGCAAAATATATCATCAATAATACCTAATTAGTCTCATAAAATGAGAATATAGAGTGAATTCATAACTGGAAAAAAGGACAATCAAACAATGGACCTAAATTTAAGCTTTGCAATATAGGAGAAGGGAATATTTAAGATAATATGAAGGAATTATGTATAGCATGTGACCTGGCCATATAGAAGGAATGAAATGAAAGACAATAGATCCAAATTGTACACATTTTGAATCTATACGTGGGGAAGAGGCTAATAGAACTATTGGTAGTGATTGATCAAACCAGTCAGGAAAGAAATTGTCTTTCATTTAAAAAAAGATGATCGTTGGCTAACACCCTGGCCTCCTTTCTATAAGATTGTATCCCTTTGAGGAGAAAACATGGTCCAGTTGATCTGCTCAAGGAAAGTTTATTTTCTTCTATTTAAAACTAGCTTTTAGCAGGTGTATTCTCAGGATACTGTAAT
This sequence comes from Callorhinus ursinus, assembly GCF_003265705.2. Classification (NCBI taxonomy): domain Eukaryota; kingdom Metazoa; phylum Chordata; class Mammalia; order Carnivora; family Otariidae; genus Callorhinus; species Callorhinus ursinus. Next base: position 12,044,838 of record NW_027397068.1, read on the forward strand.
TCAGACAACACATCAGTGTAAACAGTTGAACCACACATACAAAATCAAATGAGGTGGGTGGATTTAAGTGGAAGTTAAGCAGGAATTTCTAATTCAGGAAGAGGAGAAATCGCCTCTAAACGATATACTTTGAAAACCCCCACACAGACATATACACACACTCACACACATAGATATACATATTATAGTGCTTTGTGGCATCTCTGTGACTCTAGGTCAAGGAGGATCAAGCTATAAAAGAAAAAGATTGCTTTCGTAGTTGAGATTAATAGTTAATCATGAGATAAGCTTTATTAAGTTGTTGCAAGTAAACGTTATAAAATCAAAGTTTAAGGGAAGGGCGCCTGGGTGGATCAGTTGGTTAAGCGACTGCCTTCAGCTCAGGTCATCATCCTGGAGTCCCGGGATCGAGTCCCGCATCAGGCTCCCTGCTCAGCAGGGAGTCTGCTTCTCCCTCTGACCCTCTTCCCTCTCGTGCTCTCTCTCTCTCAAATAAATAAATAAAATCTTTAAAAAAAAGTTTAAGGGAAGAAGTTATGTTTCTGGGGACACAGTATTAGGCTTCTTTCTCCCCTTTGTGATTAAACAAGATACTCTAGTGGGTGTTTTATTTTTTCTGCTTCATAGGCTGTCTTCATTCTGATATGTGGAAAACAGCTTTTAACTACTAGAGAATAATCAATTTCCATTACAATTTTATTAACAGTAAGTAATTAATCAGTCTCACAATTTTATTTAGAATGTTGGTTCAAATATCTGGCTGTAATTTTTTTCAGCCCAAATGATAATTTGTAAACCAACCATGTTTCAAATTGGCCCTTTATCTGATGAACTGATTTTCGTGAGAGAGAAAGCTTAGAAAAATTTCTAATTAGTGCTAAGACCTGATTTTCTGTGGCTCACTGCTTCATGTATTCTACTTCTTCAAATTATGCTGTAGGAAATGTCTTTAGAGGTTGGTGTTTTCTATCGATCTCTACAATTGTCCTCAGTAATTTAGAAGTTAACTGTGCAGTGATTTTTCAAGAATGTGCCAGAGCTTTGAGTCAGCACACACTTCTCTCCACTGAGCCAGGGGACAAAGATCCTTGTAGCTCCTCGTGGGCTCCAAGCATAAGGGTGGGATGCATGGACTCCAGCTGTCAGTTTATTTCCTCTGTGTAACTCTCCTGTTCTTTCAGCTCACAGTTCACTCCTTAAATGCCTCTTCCCTTATAAGCTGAGAAGGGATTTGTGCAGCATGAGCTTACCTAAGAAACTAAAGATCATTAATTAGAAAGGTGCTTCTGGGCAACAGGAAATTTTCCATTGGAAAGGTTTCAAATCTAAGAAAGTAATTAATTTCTCTGTGGAAGAAGATCACGTTTTTGTCTTCTGATGTCCTTCCCAATTGCAATTGAATGGTTTAAGGCGCAACGGAGGGAATATGACTCCTCTCTCATTAACCCTCACAGTTTGGCTTCCTCTTTTCTGTTTCTTTCCTTTCCTCTTCCTTTTTGGTATTAGTGGTGCCTTCTGGGGATTTTGGGTGACATTTTATTTTATTTTTGTGAGAAAAAGTTAAGGAATATGTTGGAAGGAATACAACACAATAAGTATTTTTCTTAATGTGCATATATTGTCAGAAGGAGTTCTTAGACTGAAAAGTTTGTTTATTAAAAATGACAAATTAGGAGAAATAGTTGCAATAAATACGGTAAAGTTTTGCCATCATATATGTATATATGAAAGAGAGAGAGAGCTAATAGTCTTACAAAAGATACTGAAACTCCAATCAAAATGAAAAGAAACAACATGGGCAGACATTTCAAAGAAATAGAAGGATCTAAAATTTATTATTAGTAGTAATCATTGAAATTAATATTGAAAAACATTAAAGATATATGAGAAAAGTTTATGTATATATCTACCTACCATCTATCATCATTATTGTCATTTAGTATCAGTATGAACTCATGGATTCCTATTTTATTCATTGGGTTATAATTCTTACTGTTTTATTTTCATGCTCAAATTGCCCCAGAATTGGTCAGTGGGAGGCCCTTTAAGCTGGTTTTACATTTTTCTGACATGCTTCTGTCATTTTTTGAGTGTTTTTTTACTTTTTGGCATAAAAAGATGTTTAAGGCTGGTCTTAAACTTTTCCTGCCACAGACCTGGACTCAGCTTTTCTGCAAGGAACTCTTGTCCTATTAGTAGGGAATGACATTTAGAAACCAAGATGAGATGTTAAATGTGCTCATGGCTCTGAGGCCCGTTTAGTGGGTATAATTTGTGCATGTGTGTTTGTATATTAGAAATCATGAGCTCATACTGATAACTCTAATTTCAATCTAAATTCATAAAGTTCTTTTTTTTTATAAGATTTTATCTATTTATTTGACAGACACAGAGATCGAGCAAAAGCAGGAGGAGAGACAGAGGGAGAAGCAGGCTCCCTGCTGAGCAGGACAAAGTTTTTTATTTGCTTTTCTGTCTTCCATAGTTGCATATCTCTTCTACAGGAGAACTCTGGCTCTGGCCACATCAACACATTTGCTCATTTGCTTAACCCTTCAATGCACATCAACTTGTTTAAGAATTCATATAATTTCCAAAGAAGACATCCAAATGGCCAACAGACACATGAAAAAGTGTCAACATCGCTCAGCATCAGGGAAATCCAAATCAAAACCTCAATGAGATACCACCTCACACCAGTCAGAATAGCTAAAATTAACAAGTCAGGAAACGACAGTTGTTGGCAGGGATGCAGAGAAAGGGGAACCCTCCTACACTGTTGGTGGGAATGCAAGCTGGTGCAACCACTCTGGAAAACAGTATGGAGGTTCCTCAAAAAGTTGAAAATAGAGCTACCATACGATCCAGCAATTGCACTACTGGGTATTTACGCCAAAGATACAAATGTAGGGATCCAAAGGGGTACGTGCACCCCGATGTTTATAGCAGCAATGTCCACAATAGCCAAACTGTGGAAAGAGCCTAAATGTCCATTGACAGATGAATGGATAAAGAAGATTCTGTTATATATATATATATATAACAGAATATTATGCAGCCATCAAAGGAATGAGATCTTGCCATTTGCAATGATGTGGATGGAACTGGAGGGTGTTATGCTGAGTGAAATAAGTCAATCAGAGCAAGACATGTATCATATGACCTCACTGATATGAGGAATTCTTAATCTCAGGAAACAAACTGAGGGTTGCTGGACTGGAGGTGGGGTGGGAGGGATGGGGTGGCTGGGTGATAGAGGGTATGTGCTATGGTGAGCGCTGTGAATTGTGCAAGACTTGAATCACAGATCTGTACCTCTGAAACAAATAATGCAATATATGTTAAGAAAAAAAAAGAAGAAGATAGCAGGAGGGGAAGAATGAAGGGGGGGAAATCGGAGGGGGAGATGAACCATGAGAGACGATGGACTCTGAAAAACAAACTGAGGGTTCTAGAGGGGAGGGGGTTGGGGGGATAAAAAAAAAAGTACATAAACATTTGGCAAACCTAAAAAAAAGAGAAAGAATTCATATATTTACCACCACAAAAACAAACCTACTAAGATGAGATCCAGATTTGTTTGCAATTCTTTTATTCACTCAAAAGTAATTTTGGTTAGTTCTCTATTTCTCACATGGTATGCTTATATTATTTATTTAAAATACAGTTTGGATCACTTATTTCTGTGAATTGGTCTTTCTATTCATGCATCAGTAGTATACTATTCTATGGTATATTTTAATATCTGTTAGGGATAGTGCCATCTCCTAGCTTTTCTTTTTCTGGGTTTTCTTAGTATTCTTTCATGTTTCTTTTCCTTTTTTAAAAAGTTTTTATTTAGGGGCATCTGGGTGGCTCAATCACTTAAGCATCTGGCTCTTGATTTTGGCTCAGGTCATGATCTCAGGGTCCTGGGATCAAGGCTTGCATGGGGCCCTGCACTCAGCGGGGAGTCTGCTGGAGATTCTCTTTCTCTCTCTCTCTTTGCCCCTCCCCCTACTTATGCTCTCTCTCTCTAATAAATAAATAAATCTGAAAAAAATGTTATTTAAATTCCAGCTAGTTAATATACAGTATAATTTTAGTTTCAGGTGTACAGTAGAGTGATTCAACACTTCCATTCATCACCTGGTGCTCATCATGATAAGTGCACTCCTTAATCCTCATCACTGTTTAACCTATTCCCCAACCCACCTCCCTTTTGGTAATCATCAGTTTGTTCTCTACAGTTAAGAGTCTGTTTCTTAAGAGAGGTTTGCCTCTCTATTTCTCCATTTTTCCCCCTTTGCTCATTTGTTTCTTAGATTCCACATATAAGTGAAATCATTTGGTATTTGTCTTTCTCTGACTGACTTATTTCACTTAGTATAATACTCTCTAGCTCCATCCATGTCGTTATAAATGGAAAGATTTCATTCCTTTTATGGCTGAGTAATATTCCATTGTCTATGTAAACCACATCTTCTTTATCCATTCATCAGTCAATGAACACTTGGGCTATTTCCATAATTTAGCTATTGTAAGTATTGCTGCTATAAACATTGGGGTGCATGTATTGCTTTGAATCAGTATTTTTGTATTCTTTGGGTAAATACCTAATAGTGTGATTGCTGGATCATAGGGTAGTTCTATTTTTAACTTTCTGAGAAATCTCCATACTGTTTTCCAGAGTGGCTGCATCAGCTTGCATTCCCACCAACAGTACAAGAGGGTTCCTTTTTTTCCACATCTTTGCTAACACCTGTTATTTCTTGTGTTGTGATTTTAACCATTCTGACAGATGCGAGGTGATATCTTAGTGTAGTTTGATTTGCATTTCCCTGATGATCAGTGATGTTGAGCATCCTTTCATGTGTCTGTTGGCCATCTGTATGTCTTCTTTGGAGAAATATCTATTCATGCCTTCTGCCCATTTTTTAATTGGATTATTGGATTATTGGATTGGATTGGTTTATTGGATTGGATTGGATTGGATTGGATTATTGGATTGGATTATTAATTGGATTATTCATTTTTGGGGTGGTGAATTTTATAAGTTCTTTATATATTTTGGATGCTAACCTTTTATGAGATATGTCACTTGCAAATATCTTCTCCCATTCTGTAGGTTGCCTCTTGTTTATTTTTCCATATGAACTCTAGTATTATCTTATTTAGCTCTAGAAAGGAACTTGTAAGTATTTTTATTGGGATAGTATTAAATTTGTACATTGACTTTTAAGGGAGAACTGACATTGTGATGATGTTGAAATGTCCTAACCAAGAATAAAGAGTATCTTACACTTAGGAATGTTTTATGGTTTATTCATATAGTTTTATAGTTTTACTCACATATTCATTTTGAACATTTCTTGTTAAGTTTTTTCCTAAGTATTTTATCTTTTTTGTTGCTGTTGTAAATGGGTTTTTCTCTTCCATCATATCTTCTATTTATTATTTGTGTATATGAAATTTGCTGATTTTTACATGTTAGTTCTGTATATTCCTATCTTGATTAATTCTTTAATTTCTTGAGATAGTTTTATCATTGATTCTCTAGGAGTTTCTAGATGTATTAAAATGTCCTCTGTGAGTTCCAGTTCAAGGTGGCAATTTAGGAGGCTCCTGAAATCACCTCTTCCCACAGACATACTGAATCTATAGCTATAAATGGAGAAAATCCCTCTGAAAAAAATCCAGAAATTAGCAGAGTAAATACTACATATTGGCAAATAAGAAAATATACACATTAAAATAGATAGGAAAGGCTGAGACAAACTCTTACCATAGTAAGTGGTACACCTTAAGTCCACCAAAGTGACATATAGTCAGGAAGGAATTCAAATCCCAGCTTCTCCCTGAGGTGCAAAGGGTTTGGATCCAACATCTAGCACCCCAATTTTTAAGTCTTCCACCTGGGGGATGGGGCCCTAAAACATCTAGTTCTGAAAGCCAAGGCTTTCATCCATGAGACCTACAAGACCATAGTGAGCTAAAAAACAGTTCTTAATGGACTCAAGAGGAGTTAGTGTGGCTATTCCCCTCAGGGCTCAGCACAGAGGGAGCAGACAGAAATACCATCTCCCAATCTTCCTCTGAAAGAAGCCTATTTATTTACTTTAAAAGCAGGCTGTCTGAGGGTCAGGATTCTAATTTGGCACACTTTTAGGGCTGATTGTGATCTTCCCCTGAGACCTGGGAGGCTAGTAGTTGCCCTCTCTATGTCTTCCCTCTGGTCTACTCCAGGTTGCTGGTGTCTCCCTGGAAGGAGCTTATACACATGTCTGATGCCCTGGCTTTTGTGGCTGCCACTCAGAGGATGTACCCCTTGATCATCTGGCTGTGATGACCAGTGGGGCTTATGTTCTCAGGCCCCATAGAATTATAGCAAATAAAGAAACAATTCTTAACTGGCTATTCCCCTAGGACTCAGTACACAGGGAACAGACAGAAACACCCAGCTCCCTTTCTTTTCATGGAAGAGGTCTACTTGCATACTTTAAAAGTTGCTGCCTAAGTGTCTGGCTTCCCATCAGCCTACATCGAGATGCTGACTGACATCCTCCCCTTTGGTACATGGACAGGTTTGGGCATAGCCTTAACTACTAGAAGCCGTTAAGAACAAAGAAGGCAACTTGGACAATCACAAAGGTTTGAGAGAAAACCAAGAGCTAGGGCTAGGCTGAAAGATAAGTTTCCTCTACCATACAGAGCACTCATCAAGACAGAAAGGTGGAAGTTTTATCTAATGCACAAAATCCAACACGAAGAGTTAAGAAAAATGAAGAAATAGAGGAATATGTTCCAAACAAAAGAATAAGAAAAAACTCCAGACCTTAATGAAATGGAGACAAGCAATGTCCCTGATAAAGAGTTGAAAATAATGGTCATAAAGCTGCTCACTGAGGTCAAGAGAACAATGCATAAACAAAGTGAGAATTTCAACAAAGAGGTAGAAATTATAAGAAAGTACCAGACAGAAATCACAGAGCTGAAGAATATAACTATATTGAATAATTCAATAGAGGGATTCAAACTTTATTTCAAAGCTATAGTAATCAAAACAGGATGGTTTTAGCATAAAAACAGACACATAGATCAATGGAGCAGAATAGAGAGCCCAGATATAAACCTATGCATACATGGTCAACTTATTTTTGATAAGAGTTCCAAGTATATACAATGGCAAACAGAAAGTCTTCTCAATAAATGGTGCTGGGAGGCTGGACAGCCACATGCTAAAGAATGAAACTGGACCCCCTCTTATACCATACACAAAAACCAACTCAAAATGGATGAAAGACTTGAACATTAGACTTGAAACCATAAAACTCCTATAACAAAATATAGAGGGTAAGCCTCTTGACATCTTTCCTGGTAATGAATTTTTGGATTAAACCCCAAAAGCAAAAGTAAAAAAAAATAAATAAATAAGTGGGACTACATCAAACTAAGAAACTTCTGTACAGCAAAGAAAACCATAACAAAATGACAAGGTGGTCTCCAGAATGGGAGAAAACATTTGCAAATCTTATATCTAATAAGGGATTAATATCCACCTCAATAGCAAAAAACCCAAATAATCTGATTAAAAAATCAGCAGAGAGGGATCCTTGGGTGGCTTAGTCAGTTAAGCATCTGACTCTTGATTTTGGCTCAGATCATGATTTCAGGGTTGTGAGATTGAGCCCCATGTCAGGGGTATGAGTTTGAGCCCAGGCTCTGTGCTGGGCATGGAGCCTGTCTCTCTCTCTCTTTCTCTCCCTGTGCCCCTCCCCCCTTCCTCTCTAAAAAAAAAAAAAAAAAAATCAGCAGAGGAACTGAATACACATTTTTTCCAAAGAAGACATACAGATGGCCAACAGGTATGTGAAAAGGTAATCAACATCGCTAATCATTAGGGAAATGCAAATTAAAGCCATAATAAGGTAACACCTCATACTTGTTAGAATGACCAGCATCAAAAAGACAAGAGATAACAAGTGTTGGTGAGGATGTGGAGAAAAGGGAACCCTTGTACACTTTTGGTGGGAATGTAAATTGGTGCAGCCGCTGTGGAAAGCAGTATGGAGATTTAAAAAAAAATTAAAAATAGAGCTATCATATGATACTGCAATTCCATTTTTAGGTATCTATTCAAGGGAAATGAAAACAGGATCTTGAAAAGATATCTGCACTGTCATGTTCTTTGAAGTATTATTCATAATAGCCAAGATATGGAAACGACCTAAGTGTCCATCAACAAAGGATAAGGATATCCATAAGGATAAAGAAGATCTATTATATATATACAATGGAGTTAGCCATGCAAATGAAGGAAATTCTGTCATTTGCAACTGTATGGATGGACCTTGAGGGCATTATGCTAAGTGAAATCAGCCATATAGAAAATGACAAATATTGTGTAGTATCATTTATACGTGAAATCTAAGACAAAAAAGAAAAGAAAATCATACTCATAGACACAGAAAGTAGAAAAGTGTTTGCCAGGGGCTGAAGTATCAGTGAAATATGGAGAGGTTGGCAAAAGGTTACAAACTTTTAGTTATAAGATGAGTAAGTTCTGAGGATCTAATGTAAAACATTGTAATTATAGTCAATAATGCTGTCATATATGATTGAAATTGGCTAAGAGAGTAGAACTTAAATGTCTGCCACTCTCCCCCCGGCAAAAAAGGTAAATATGTAAGATGATGAATGCATTAATTAACCTGATGGGGGGTTCGTCTCTCAGTGCATACATATATCAAGCCACCATGATGTACATTTTAAGTATTTTACAATTTTATGTTAATTATACCTCAATGAAGCTGAAATATAAGAAATGTCACCTGCAAGGAGACATTGTTGTCCTTCTCTCCTCTTCCTCCTTCTCTTCCTTCTCCTTTCTAATGCTTACGCCTCTAATTTTTTCTCTTGTCAAATAGTGTTAGCTAACACTCCAGCACAACATTAAATGGCAGTAGAGATAGTGGGCATCTTTACCTTCTTCTCAACCTTAATGTTAATGCCTCTGGTTTTTAGTCATTAAGATGCAGACTTTAAAATAATATATCCTTTACCATATTGAGGAAATATCCCTCTGTTCTTATTTTCTCAAGAGTTTCTATTAGGAATCATGTTAAATTTTCTAAGTTGTGTTTAGCATTTATAGGGAGAAATATATTGTTTTTCTCCTTAGAACTATTAATATGGTGAATTATGTTAATAGATTTTCTAATATCAGAAATCATTATATTCCTTGTATAAATCCCATTTAGTCATACTATATTATTTTCTTTAAGCAGTATTAGAATCTGTTGACTAATATTTTGCTTAGGATTTTGCATCGATATTTTAGGTGATATTGGCCTTTAATATTCTTTTTAAGTGATTTTGTTGTAAATGGAATTTAAGTTTTTTTTTACTTTTTATTCTTGGAAATCATTTATATAGCTGTCTGGTCTCTAAAAGTTTGGTAGCATTGCCAGTAAAACCATCATGCCTGTTTATTTAAAAGTTTTTTGTGTTTTTTTTTTTGGTGCGGAATTCCCAGATAACTATTTCTTCTATTGGAATCAATTTTGATAAACTGTATTTTTCTAAGAAACTTCCCAGTTTGCACATTTATTTACATAGGGATATGCAAAACCATTCTTTCATCAATAGTTATTTCTTCCTTCTTTATTTGAGAAAGCGAGAGAGAGAGAGAGAGAGAGAGAGCACAAGTGGGAGAGGCAGAGGGAGAGAGAGAGAGAATCTCAAGCAGACTCCACTCAGTGTGGAGCCCAATGTGAAGCTTGATCTTATAACCCTGAGATCATGATGGAAGAGGAAACCAAGAGAGGCTGCTTGACTGACTATGCCACCTGGGTGCCCCTGTGCTTTTTCCCTTTTATATTAAGGAGTGGTTTGTCTAATTTGTTAATTTTTATCAAAGAATCAGGATATTGTTTTTTAAATTTTGATTTAAAAATATTCTCTGCATTGGGCACCTGGGTGCCTCAGTCAGTTAAGCATTTGCCTTCAGCTCAGGTCATTATCTCAGGGTCCTGGGAGCGAGTCCTGCATCGGGCTCACTGCTCAGTGGGGAGTCTGCTCCTCTCTCTCCCTCTGCTCCTCCCCTCACTTGTGCTCTCACTCATTCTCTCTCTCAGATAAATAAATAAAATCTTTAAAAAAAATTCTCTGCATTATTTATTTCCACTTTTACTTTTATCTTCCTTTTTAGTGCTTCTGGTTTACTTTGTTGCTTTTTTATAACTTTCTGATTTGGAATTTTAATTTATGTATTTTAATTGTTTCATTTTAATTAATATAGGTGTTTAAGGCTATGGATTTTCTCTTCATCACTGCCATAAATATATCCAACAGACTCTTTGACATGTAGGATTTTCATTTTTAATATTATTCACAATTTTGGTAATTTCTGTTTATATTTTTTCACTTTTTCAAAGAGTTTTTGAATACAATTAAAAAATCTAAGTTGAAAGGCCTTTTTGATTTTTCATTACATTTTTCACTTCTAATTTTATTGTATTTTGATCAGTGCGTGTTATTTGTGATGTTTCTACTCTATGCAACTTTATAATGTTTTCTTTGTCACCTAACATATTACCACTTCTGATGAATTTTTCATGACCATCCTGAAAGTAAGTTTTTTTAAAATAATTTTTTATTGTTATGTTAATCACTATACATTACATCATTAGTTTTTGATGTAGTGTTCCATGATTTATTGTTTGTGCATAACACCCAGTGCTCCACGCAGAATGTGCCCTCTTTAATACCCATCACCAGGCTAACCCGTCCCCCCCACCTCCCCTCCCCTCCAGAACCCTCAGTTTGTTTTTCAGAGTCCATCGTCTCTAATGGTTCGTCTCCCCTTCTGACTTACTCCCTTTCATTCTTCCCCTCCTGCTATCTTCTTCTTTTTTTTTTCTTAACATATATTGCATTATTTGTTTCAGAAGTACAGATCCATGATTCATCAGTCTTGTACAATTCACAGCGCTCACCATAGCGCATACCCTCCCCAATGTCTATCACCCAGCCACCCCATCCCTCCCACCCCCCACCACTCCAGCAACGCTCAGTTTGTTTCCTGAGATTAAGAATTCCTCATAACAGTGAGGCCATATGATACATGTCTTTCTCTGATTGACTTAAAGTAAGTATTTTTTATTTTCAGTGTTAGTGTCGTATTTCATGTGTATTTATAAGACATACTCTATTGATTATATTTTTTAGATCTTCTATGTCCTTGTTCATGTTTTCCATTTGACTGGTTCTGTACTAAGAGTGTTGTTAAGTATTTGTAAATTTTCAAATTTTCAAATACAAATATTATTTGTAAATTTTTATCTATTTCTCTCTGCACCAATCATTTTTGATTTGCATATGTATGTTAGTTGGGACATAGGTATTCATAAATATTCTACTTTCTTTGTGAATTCTGGCTTTTGGAATTTCATAGTGTTTTTATTTTTCTTGTTTATTGCTTTTTGACTTGAATTGTACTTTATAATAGGATTACAAACTCTGCTTTCTTATTGTTTCCAATTGCCTTCTACATCTATTCCTATACCTTTTTATTTAACATTTTAACATTACTGTATTAGATGTATCTCTTGTATATAGAATAGTTCGGTTTTGTTTTATGAACCAATTTGAAATTTTAATAAGCGATGTCAAGCTAATTCACATTTATTGTTATGTTTGGTGCTGTGTCATTTTATACTGTAATTACTGTATTATGTCATATTTACTATATTTCTTTCTCTAACATGTGTGCATTTTTGCTACTTTAAAAAAGTTTCTTTTGGTATTTAAGAAAATTTGTGGTTTTTCTATTTATTACCATTGTGTTTATACTTTTTATACTTCACTTAATCTCTTTCTTACTTATTTACAATCTCTTTTGTCAATTTTAAAGTGATTTTTTTCACTCCCACTTATTACCTGTATAATGACTTTGTTCTATTTTCCATTTTTCTTCTTTATCCTCCCATTAGTTGCATTTATTCTACTTTGTTATATACAATGTTTATATGTTACTTTCTGACCAATGTCCCTCTTGAGCTCCACAGTTAAGTATATTTAACATTCACCAGAGCGCCTTTGCTGGTTTCCCCAGTTCTCTATTGGTTAAATAAAGATCATTCTCTATTTTATTCCTTAAGAAGGGCACATGTGTACAATATTCTTTGAATTCTGCACATTTAAAACTGCTTCAGAGGGTAACTTGGGTGGATATAAAATTCCTCACTCTTTTTAAAAATTCCTGGAGAATGTTGTTCCACTGTTGCCTTGCTTTTTATATTGCTCTTGAGAAGTCTCATACCAGTCAAATTTTCTTCCTATTATAACTAATTTGATCCTTTTGTCTGTAGGTCCTAAGATTTTTTTGTTTGTTTATGGACTCTAGCAGTTTTACTAGGACTGTTTTATCTAGTTTTCTCGTGTATACCTTTAAATATGTAAAATTTGTTATCTCTCATTTCTAGAATATTTTCCTTGATTATGTTTTTAAATTTTAGTTCTGTTTTATTTTGTGTTTTTTTTTTTATTCTGGGATTCCAATTACATGTTGGACTTCCTGTTCCTGTTTTTCCCTTTTAAGTATTTTTCTCCGGACTCTTTCACTTCTTCCTTTATCTTATTTTCATTCTCTTGGTTTTTATTCTGCCTTTTTCTTTTCTTTTTCTTTTTATTTGAGAAAGAGAGAGAGAAAATGAGCAGGGGAGGAGGGGCAGAGGGAGAAGCAGATTTCCTGCTGAGTGGGGAGCCCAATGTGGGAATTGATCCCAGGACCCAGAGATCATGACCTGAGCCAAAGGCAGACTCTTAACTGACTGAGTCACCCAGGCGCCCCTATTCTGCCTTTTTCAGCATCTCTCATTAAATAGTCATTTAAATTTATTCTGTTTGGGGCATTTTTTAATTAATTTTTTTCCTGAGGTCGTGTGTTCTCTACACCAATTTCCTTTTTTTAAAACTTTTCATTATGTTCATTTATTAAGAGACTATCCATAAAATATGTTGCTATTGAACATGCCTCTTAAAAACAAGTTTTATTTAATTGCATTTCTAATATTTTAGTGAACTTTATCACATTTATCTCTGATATCAGCGTTTATATACAACCATCCTTATTTTTTAAATATTTTTTAATTTTAATTCAATTTAGTTAATATATACTGTATTACTAGTTTCATGGGTAGAATTTAGTGATTCATCAGTTGCATATAACACCTAGTGCTCATTATATGAAGTGCCCTCCCTAATGCTCATCACCCAGTTCCCCCACCCCCACACCTCCCCTCCAGTAACCCTAAGTTTGTTTCCTAGAGTTCAGCATCTCTTATGGTTTGCCTGCCCCTCAATTTTCATCTTATTTTATTTTTCCTTCCCTAACCCTATGTTCATCTGTTTTGTTTATTAAGTTCCACATATGAGTGAAATCATATGGTATTTGTCTTTCTCAGACTGATTTCACTTAGCATGGTACCCTCTAATTCCATCCATGTTGTTGCAAATGGCAAGATTTCACTCTTTTTGATGGCTGAGTACTATTCCGTGTGTGTGTGTGTGTGTATGTGTGTGTGTGTGTGTGTGTATACACACCACATCTTCTTTATCCATTCTTCTGTGGTAGATATCTGGGTTCTTTCCATACTTTGGCTATTGTAGACATGGCTGCTATAACATTGGGATGCATGTGCCCCTTTGAATCACCATTTTTATATCCTTTGGATAAATACCTAGAAGTGTGATTGCTAGATCATAGGGTAGTTCTATTTTTAACTTTTTGGGGAACCACCATACTGTTTTCCAGAGTGGCTGCACCAGTATGAATTCCCACCAACAGTGTAAGAGGGCCCCTTTTCCACATCCTCGCCAACATCTGTCATTTCCTGAGTTGTTAATTTTAGTCATTCTGACTGGTGTGTGGTGATACCTCATTGTGGTTTTGATTTGTATTTCACTGATGCTGAGTGATGATGAGTGATGTTGAGCATTTTCTCATGTATTTGTTACCATATGTATCTCTTCTTTGGAGAAATGTCCTTTCATGTCTTCTGCCCATTTCTTGACTGGAATTTTTGGTTTTTGGATGTTGAGTTTGATAAGTTCTTTATAGACTTTATATCCAAAATCTATAAAGCCCTTTATCTAATATGTCATTTTGAATATCTTCTCCCATTCCACGGGTTGCCTTTTAGTTTTGTTGATTGTTTCCTTTGCTGTGCAAAAGCTTTTTATCCTGATGAAGTCCAATAGTTCATTTTTGCTTTTGTTTCCCTTGCCTCTGGAGATGTATCTAGCAAGAAGTTGCTGTGGCCAACGTCAAAGAGGTTGCTGTCTGTGTTCTCTAGGATTTTGATAGATTCCTGTCTCACATTTAGGTCTTTCATCCATTTTGAGTTTATTTTTGTGTATGTACACCAATTTCTTTATTTAATTCCCATGCATATTTTCCAGTTTTTTTTAAAGAAAAGATTTCATTTTTAAATTTCTAAATCTAGTTTTCTTTTAATTTTCAAATGTTCATTTGATGCTATGATTTTCTAGAGTTGGAGGATATTTTATTTCAGAAGATATTTTGAAATGAGCTACTTCATATAGGTATGTTAAGACTTGGTCCCTTTGCTAGAGAAAAGGTATTCTGATGGGCTGGGGCAAAATAAAATTCCACCAAGACTTCCACTAACAGGCTGAACTTTAGTAGAAGCAATATACAGGATATGGAAAGTGCTGGAACTGGACAATACTTCTTCTCCTGGATCTCTTTGAAAACTTCCTTCTAGGGGCGCCTGGGTGGCTCAGTTGGTTAAGCATCTGCCTTCAGCTCAGGTCATGATCCCAGGGTCCTGGGACCAAGCCCTGCATCAGGCTCCCTGCTCAGCAGGAGCCTGCTTCTCCCTCTCCTCCCCGCTTGTGCTCTCTCTCACTATCTCTGTCACTATCTGTCTCTCTCAAATAAATAAATAAAATCTTTAAAAAAAAAAACTTCCTTCTAGAGGTACTCTCTTCCTTTTCCACATTCAGCAGATGGGGTTTGGGGATGACTTGTACAAATACTGGTACCCTTGGATGGCCAGTCAGAAAAGGAAACCCAGCTTAGGTGTCAGACCAATTTTACTTTAGGAGCAGAAGAAATGGAGGTTTATTCTTTGTTTCTTTTCTCTCCTGTCATTGAAATGATAAGCTCTATGATGCCAACCTCAGGTCTGGGCTTGAGGAAAGTGATTGTGGACTAGGATGCATGGGCCTATGGATAAAGAGAAGTCTTTGAGGTTTATATGTGGTCTGACACAACTCTCCAGAGAAGAGGTTTATATTGAGAAAAATTAAGACCCTTTTATTGCTTCCCCCATTCCCACCATGGAGCCCCCATACTTGCTTTCATCTTTACGCAATTCCTATTTCTTTCTCCTATTCTCATAAGAATTCCCTCATACTGCTTAACGCCAATTCCTTTTAGCTGGACCCTGATGCAGCCCCTTTTGCATCCCCTAGAAACTTCCCCTCTCAGTCTTCCATTCTCTCTCCTGAATCTTAAACATCCACTGTAATTAAACCTCTTGCCCTGTAATGGGGACTACCCCTTAGATTACAAAGCTGCTTAAGTTTTTAACATCCTTAAAGATTCTTTTTTTTTTTTTTAGTTTGCCTGTGAATATAGTTTTTGGTGTTTTTTTTGTTTGTTTTATTTTTATTTTATTATGTTATGTTAATCATCATACATTACATCATTAATTTTTATTTATCTTTTTATTATTATGTTATGTTAATCACCATACATTACATCACTGGTTTTTGATGTAGTGTTCCATGATTCATTGTTTGCCTGTAACACCCAGTGCTCCGTGCAGTACATGCCCTCCTTAATACCCATCACCAGGCTAACCCATCCCCCCACCCCCCTCCCCTCTAGAACCCTCAGTTTGTTTCTCAGAGTCCATAGTCTCTCATGGTTCGTCTCCCCCTCTGATATCCCTCCCTTCATTTTTCCCTTCCTACCATCTTCTTTTTTTTTTTTTTTAACATATAATGTATTATTTGTTTCAGAGGTATTCTTAAACCCTTCCTTCATGTTATGCTACAGCGACTATACAGTTGATTTTTTTCTCCTTTTTAAAAAAACTTCTCAAAAGAGTGTTTCATATTTGCTACCTTTAATCCCTCTCGTTTGGTTTATGTCTCCATTCTATGCTCTTGCATCTGTATTCCTAGCATTTACCACAATGTTTCTCTCTAACATCACCCATAACTTCTAATTTTTAATTCTAACATTGTTCAATCCTTATTTCACTGGAATTCTACAGTTTCTTGGCTTCTGTTCTATAGCACACACTAGTTCTCCTTTTGGTTTCTGACTGGGCCTCCCTGGTTTCCTCTGTAAACTTTTTTCAGGAGAGTGACCATAGGCCTGTATCCTTAATAACTCCTGCTAATCATTTGCCCAGCTCAGTGCCTGGAATGGAGCAGAAACTCAACACTTATAAAAACACTGAATAAGTGAAATAAAACTTTCAAGCTATGACCTTCAATGTATGACCTGCAATAATTAGGCCCAGCTAGGACTGTAGGCACCAATTATTCTCTAATATCATCATTCACTCAAGAGACATTTATATTGGGAGATTTTACAGATAAATCTGGATTTCTTCCTTCTCTTGCTTAATGTGAAGCTGTGGCAACACTGAGCTGGCATTTCTTTAGAGCAACCTGTCATGGAATTGAGTAGCTACTGTTCTCTTATGGATGGGCATATTCTCTTAAGCTTGATTCGACTCATTAACTTACCTTGCCTGCCTAGGGCATTTTAATTTGGCTCTCCTATTTCAACCTATTTTCTACATCCAAACCTTATCTTATGGTATTCCAAGGAAGTAATGATGGCCCTATGTAGGTGGTTAGGGATAAAGGGACTTGGTGTCCTGAACAATTTTACTCCTAACAATTGGGTCTTCCATATATATTTATTGTTTGACTTAGCATGCAATTGACTTATAAAGAACTTTTGGAAACTTTAGGAAACAGAACTGGTAAAGTCAAACCTCAGTTTTTCATCTTTTAAAGAGATGGCCATCACAAACATAAATTAGCTTTATATTAGTTAGTGCAAGTATGCTTTGTTTAAAAAGAAATCATAATAATTTGAGCTTATAAAGCAAAGACATCATGACTTGATAATTTTTGTTATGCCTTGTTTCTTTATAAAAGGACTCACTCAGTATTATATACTTTTGAGTAGGAACTATCAAGCCCAGGTAAGACATGATTTTATTTATAATTAATTGGCCTTTTTAATTGAGTTCAATATTGAGAACACCCATTATTTAAAAAATTAAACTTTTAAATGAAACATAAATATCTCAGAAATAATCTATTTAATTCCTCTGCTTTAGTGCAGTAACAATGTTAATTCATCTGCAGTGTTGGGGTGCCTGGATGGCTCAGTTGTTTGAGCATCCAACTCTTGGTTTCAGCTCAGGTCATGATCTCATGGGTTGTGAGATCAGCTCCATGTTGAGTTCTGCAGGGAGTCTGCTTGAAGGTTCTCTACCTCTGCCCACCCCCCGACTTGTACTTGTGTGCATGTGCTCTCTCTCTTTCTGAAATAAATAAATCTTAAAAAAATTCATCTGTAGTATTTTAATTTAAGTTCATAGATCTTTATATGCTTGTAATCAATGGGTTGTGCAGCATTATCTGCTACTTTTTATTTAGCATTGTTTTACATGCGCATTTATCTGCCTGTATTTCATATTTAACCCTTTGGCATCATATGTTCTATCAAATCAGTATGTCAGGATGTGCCTGTTTTTGGAGATTTGGATTGTTTTGTTTTTCACTGCTATATTAATCATAAATCTTTTTAATAAATATCAGAAATATAGCCTTATAAATATCTTTTAATATTTTTAATTCCCTTTAAATGATTTCCTCCCATTTTTTCCTTAAAACTATTTTCTTCCTTGGCTTTTTGGAAAGTACTTATCATTCCTTCTCTTGTCTCTTTTAATGGCCTCTTTAGCTGTTTTTAGACCTTAACTGTCATCTAGTTCTCTGAAGCAATCCATTTGGGAATTTTGCACTTCCAGTCTCATTCAAATGTGTCTATATCTCAGGTGTCTATATAATGCATAAATGCAGACCTTTATAAAATACATACTGTTAACCAGGCTCTCTTTTAGGAGATATAGTGTTGAATAGGATATGGTTTCTGCTCTCAAAGGCCATCCAATCTAGATGAAGATATAGACATTCAACTATATTTGCAATAAAATACTATGGGTTATGTACAAAGGAGATATAAAGGAGAAGCTCATCAGTTCTACTGAGTAAGGGAATATCAGTAAAGTTTATATAGAGAAGGTAATTTTTGAGTTCAGTTTTGAAATAGGGGTAACTGTTCAGTAGCTAGGAGGGGTGGAAAATATGAGTAGGGGAGATGTGGAAAGAAGGGCAATCCAAGAAGAGAGAGTTACCCAGTCAAAGCTACTGAGATGTAAACCAGATAGACTAATCAGACAATTCCATATATTTGCATCGTTTCAAACTCTTAAGAAGGAAACAAGGATAAGATTATGAGACCTTAAACTCCATAAAGATTATGAGAATAGTAATTAAAGAATTATAAGTAAAGAAGTAACATAATGATCTGACTTGCATTTTAGAAGACCATTCTAGTAATCATATGGAGTAAGGCTAGAATGAGATTCAGAGCAGACAATGGAACCCGTTAGGAGACTATTGCCATAAACCAGGCATGAGTTGACAAGTGTCTAAACCAAGATGGCAGTAGTAAAGATGGACAAATAGGAAGGAGGAAAAAATCACTGAAGATTTGGTCACTGATTGGCTGTAGTCAGTGAGGTAAAAGAAGGAGATGAAGATGAATCTCAGGTTTCTGACTTGAGTGACAATAAATATTTTTCCAGTGAATGAACAGCATGGATAATGGTACTAACCAAGAGAGAGAATTAAGACAATGAATTCAGTTTGGGCTAATATAAACTGCAGGTGCCAGTGTCAGATGAGTGGTTGGATATATGATGATACTGGAAGTCTGGAGAGAGGTCTGAGCAGGAACTGTAGAAGGGTGCTGTCAGCCCTGAATAGTTCCGTATTTTCAATTGTTGTAAGATGTGTTCACCTAGATATTCTACCATCATCTAAAATTCAACATAATAAAATTCTAACTCCTCAGCTTTGCCCCACCTAGTTTTCTTATTGCCCTCATGGTTAATTGTATAGCACTGCTAAACCATACGACTTACCTCTAGACTCTAAACCAGAGGTAAGCTTTGTGCTTTCCATCTTTATTGTTATTGCCAAATTTGCCTATAATCAAGTCCTGCAATTTCTTTCTTCAAAATTTCTCCCATTTTCTAGGTGTTCAGAAATCTAGGTTTCAGTCCTGGCTGCCACTAACTGGGAAGATGATTGATTGTACAAGCCATATAATCTTCCTAACCCCTAGTTTCCACATCTGAAAAAATAGATAATCAATGAATTCTCTTGCAGGTATTCAGTCCTGTACCTTTTTTTCCGATTCTGATACTACCATCCAGGTATATATAAGTGCCTCCAAACTGGTATCCCAGCTTTTGGTGTTGTCTCCATTCAATCCTATGCATATAATTGCTACCTGAAGCTTCTTTAAACACTAATCTTTCATGTTACATCCCTTTTCATGAAGTAGCCTAATGGCTTCCTTTGGCTTATTGCATCAAGCCTGACTCCTTTGTCAAGTTATCAAGATTCTGTAAAATGACTTTTCTGCCTAGCCAAATTTATCCTTCATTTTAACATCATCCCTTATTTCCAGTCAGTCTGGACGTTGGACTGATTTCTTCAAAGACTTTTCCCAACTTGAAAATCCAGTACCTTTTCCCTGAATCCTAAATTATCTTCCAAAGATCAGCTCAAATCCTCTCCTCCAGGAAGATTATACTGAACCATTCCATTCCTTAGAGTTCTTTTTTCCTCTGATTTGCAAGAATATTTGTATTCTATGACACAACTTGGCATTCAATTATCCATTGGCTTGATTTTTGGCTGATTCCTGGGTGGGGACCATCTTCTGTGTCTGTTATTGCCTAGCAGAGTATGAAACCTAACACACTGTAAATACACATTGGTTTATTAGCTTTCAGGAGCACACACATTTTTCAAAACAAGGAACAGACTATAACCTCAATGTTTAAAATAGCAAGGCAAAATAACAAAGCCAGAACTCTGTTGGAGGGATAATCTGTAAAATGATTAAAAATCATACACCAGAATGGACAGAAGAACCTAAATAGTCTCTTAAATAGAAAATTAACTCTTGAATTATTTTTGGTGTACTTATATGCAGTTGCTAATTTGGGCTAAATGGGTTCAGGTATTATCAATAGAAATTGTGCATCTAGGTATTGAATCATCTATGCATCATAAAAGCATCTTGGTTTTAAGGATGCCACTTTTGGCTACTGGAGACAGTGCAATTTCAAGTTATATATTGTCTTAACAAAATTTAAAAGAGATTCCATGAATTTTGTGAAGAAAGCGGCAACAAAATGGCTGTAAAGTACCTGGGTCTGCCTATAGGTAATATTTAGCAGAGTTTTGAAATCTGAATGCCTCTTTGAACTTCACAGTTTATTTCTATTACATTATATTTCAAAAGAAAAGGGAACTTATCTGCCACACCTCATCTTTTTTCCATATCCATCATCGAACACTTACCTGGTTTTGCAATCGTTATTTAGTACTTTCATATTTTGCAAGGCACCTTGAAATAATTTTAATTATTATGACAAGTGTGTTACAGAAATACTGTGTGATTCTATATGAATTTCTATATGAGTTTCTCTGCTATCTCTTCATTTTTGGTTATCTCCTAATTTTAAGAGACTTTATTTTGCCATGTCACTGCCTTCAAAAAGTTTAAAGCCTTCCAGATTAAGAGTGCACCACGGGCAAAGGTAGACCAACCTATATTCATAACTTAAATGTAAACCCTCATGGACCTAAGACAGAGAATCATGTTTCATATTCCATATTCCCTAAGGTTGAACAAGTGCCTAGACTCCTGAGAGCTGGATGTCAGTAGGCTTTAACACAGTGAATCTCAGTGTAGCAAAGGTGGTGGAAAACCGTATCAAGGATTGAAAAACTGAAAGGGACAAATCTGTCTCCTAAACACAGGAGACCCAGAGAATATGAAGTATGGCAGAGACCTTGTGGTTTCCATCTGTTCAATAACAACTTGGGTAAACATTTCAGTTGGTTTTTGTTCCCTGCCCCTATCCTGCTGGTATTTGCTTACTATTCACTGAATCTGCATTATATGTTCTTATTAACTGAGCACAATCTGCTTTTCTGTGATTTGGATGTGATTGTACAGCCACTTGTCATATAGTGATAGTGACACCATCACATCATTTATGTTTTATAGTTTACAAAGCACTTCATAGACATTATTGGATATGATCCTTATGGCAAGCCTGTGATATAGGTAAGGCAGAAGTTATTTTACTCATGAATAATATGAGGATCAGAGCAGTTAATTGATTTTTTTTTTTAACAAGATCACACAGCTAGTAGAGTGGTGTTGAAACTGGAACTGAGGTCTCTTGATCCAAAGTCCAGAGATCTTTCTATTTTTCTTGGATTTCTATTATCAAGCTTGTTAATAACCGCATTCATGGGTGATTTTGATTAATGGGAAAATGGTGATAAAGATGTGAAAGGATTCACATTTTATAAAAGAATGAGGATGAGGACTAAGTTTCCCCATGTTGCTTTTCTGATTTAATCATAGAATTGTAGGATTTGAAAATCTACAGAGCAATGAATAGATACAATCTTTTTGTTGTTGTTGTTATTATATACCTGAGTTCTTGATTTGTGGGAGCCTGGAGAAACATACATCTTGTTTCCAAATCATTTTGTGTATGTGGAGGGGCTCTAGTCTCTCTCAATATGACTCTTTCCAATATCTTAACTTCCCTCATCACAAAATATTTATTTCTATCTAACCTAAATCCTGACTGCTATCATTTAAGCCCATATCCTTTTGTTCAGTAGGTGCTAGTGTACAATTTTTATTTATAGCTTCAGAAGGGTGCAGGAAATATATCTGAATGATTTCTGACTGCTGACAAGGCCTAATAACTGATAGTTCCAGGCATCCAACTGAATGTCCTTTGGCAGAGATGGCTATTTTGAGGGGAAAATACAGAAACTGGCAAAAACTTTTTTCATGCAGGTGTGATTTTTATGATGGAATTTTATGTCAGAAACCAACCAAGTGTCCTTTATATGGTTTATAATGTTATCAGCTCCTAGGCTGAGATTTCTTTCTCATTATTCATATTTATTTGGCTTGAAGCAAATTAAAAATCAGACAAGAATATTGTGATATAATTTTGATTTTACAGATGTAATCTGACACCCAAGTAACTTCAGAGAAGTTTGCTTCTTTTATTTGTGCTATTTTGTGATGTTCTGAAAAATGCTTTTTTCAGAGGCAGGTATTGTACTTGTCTGTATGACTTGTACAATTTTGAGCACTTTATCAGCACTTGATATTAAAGGCAAAGAAGAAACTCTCTGCATATTATAGTTATTTTTCTAGCCTCAACCGTTTTAAAGATAGGATTTTAAAAGTTAGTCTACTATGAAGAAAAGAATTTGTAGCTAGAGTTCTCTGATTGTGGTATATATTGATGCAGTTCTTTGATTTTTTTTCCCCCTTCAATCCATACAGTAAGTGGGGGCAAAATTCATTAAAGAAGTTTGTGTTTCTCCCTTCTAAAGTCCTACTTTGTTATCATGCATGTTAAATGTCAGAAGCAGGTCCCTTTAAGAGGGGTCTTAGAGCACATGTCACTTTCATAGGTCACCTTTCCATTGCAGTATGTGAGCCTGCCTGACCAAATCCGATTGGCTCAGTTGTGAGCATCAGACCCAAAGGCAGCATTTATAGGCTGACCAGTCTATCCCTTCCAATGTTTACCTCCCAATTCCCTTGGCCCTTATAC
Organism: Callorhinus ursinus; assembly: GCF_003265705.2. NCBI lineage: Eukaryota > Metazoa > Chordata > Mammalia > Carnivora > Otariidae > Callorhinus > Callorhinus ursinus. Next base: position 12,067,841 of record NW_027397068.1, read on the forward strand.
TTTATAATCAGCATGTATATACATGTGTACATGTAAATTCCTCCCTTACTTTACCTACAACTCCAGGTCTTCCTGATTATCTCTTTGTACCTCCATTCCATCTGTTTACTATTCAGTGTGTGATTTTCTACTTTTCTTTGTGAATCTCCCATTGTTCATACTGCATCAGTCTCCTTCCTATCCTTTTCTCAAGCCCCTTCTTTCTCCATCACAAGCATATCCAAGTTTCAAATAAATAATTAGAAATTAGTATCTATGCATGTCATTTTAAATTTTAACAGCAATTGTGAATGGATAGCATCTCTGCTTGGCACATAATTATTAGATATGACTCCAACTTAAGTCAACTCTGTTATCAAGACACCTGGGTGGTTCAGTTGGTTAAGCGTCTGCCTTTGGCTCAGGTTATGATCCCAGGGACCTGGGATCGAGTCCCGCGTCAGGCTCCTTGCTCAGCGGGGGAGCCTGCTTCTCCCTCTGCCTGCAGCTCCCTCTGCTTGTGCTCTCTCTCTGACAAATAAATAAATAAAATCTAAAAAAAAAGACACCAGAGGCCATAAGCTAAACACTGGTTTCTTGGGGATGCTATCTGACCTTAGTGGCCTGTGCTTCTTAGTTATGCAAGATAAATAAGTTCTAGAGATCTTCTGTACAACATTATACCTATAGATAACAATACTGTATTGCACACTTAAAAATCTGTTAAGAGGATAAATATCATGGTAAGTGTTCTTACCACAATGAAACAAAATAAAGTGGCCCTCCCCTCCTCCCAACTTGTTCAAATTTTAGATAGGACACACTCTGGGATCTGTATTTGTCCTATGTACTCTGTGTCCTGAGATCTAAAGTATTTCAACCTCTGACTTAGGACTAATATTGATCAGAAACTAAATAATCATGACCTAGGACCCTACTTAAGAGGACAAATGGTATAATACAATCTATTTAGCTTGGGGTTTCAAGATGGTTGTTGATATCACTCCATTAGTAATTTGTTTTTTGAAACTTGCGTCTGTAACCACCTTAATTTAGCTGATGCATAGAGAGTACATATTGAAAATCAGGCTCAGCTTTAAAAATGAAAAAGTAAACAATTTTAAAAGACAAATTGTAAATTTCATTTCACACAACACAAATCAGAGATTCAGACATAATATAGATTTGATTATGGTACTCGGTAACAGACAATACCTTGTGGCTATGAATCATGCATATGTGCACAGCCTTGCGTGTAGAGGATATGCCTCTATAAAGATCCTTTGCAGGGGACTGTATCAGTCAGGTTAGTTAGGAACCAGGGGCGCTGTGAGTATTTGGGGAATAGGAGATTTTTCACAGGGCTTAGACCTGACACAAATGTGGGAGGAACTGGGGAAGTACAATCCTGAAGAGGAGTTGGAGGATCATACTAGTTACTAACTAGTATGCCTGAAGCACTGGCCAAGATAGACAAGTCAGAGCTTGCAGGGAAATCTGTGTTGCCTGATCTGAGAAGCCTAGCTCATCAAGCTGCCAAAGTCAGACCATGGAAAAGTCTTTGGGAATCTGTTGTTTTGTGTGGCTATTTCCTCTGAGGGTCTATAGCTGAGCCTGGGGCCACTGTTGGCCAGCAGGGCCATCTGTTGTCAAGGGGAGCTGGGCACAGAGCAGAGGAGAGTAAGGATAAGATGGGACCTACCAGGCTCCTCTGCATCTCTTTGCTAACATGTCTAACTGTAACCACCTCCCAAGAGTAAAGTTTGCTGCTTCATTTCTGTCTTCCAGTCTTATACAAATTCCTGTTTTGGCCAACTTTAATCTGGAAGCTTCAGGGTGTCTCAGCTTAACCAAGCTGACAACATAGCACAACACGGGACTGTCAGTGTCTACAGGGCTCTGTAGGACAGAAGAGTTATTGTTTGCGTTTTAGAAACAGCACATTCTAGGGGTGTCATTTGAAGGTTGTTGAAAGGTACATCTGCTGACAAGTATCCCCCATCCACTGATCTGTCTTCAGTGGTGCTGAGGGTTCTCATCATCAGTCTCTATTTTTGATTAAAGTATTGTGTTTATAAAGATTTCCAGTAAAAATGCAAAATCTGGGAGAGTTAATACACTAAATCTTGTTAGTTTATCATTTATATAAACATTACTTTATCACTTTGCTGGCCTAACATCTGAAAAGGTTTGGGTAAAGAAGATGGAGAAAGCTCTAGTGTTATCCTGGAAGGTAAGAGTGAGTTGAGTATCTCGGTTGAAAGCCCCTAAACATGTAGGAGATACATAAATGGGGAAGAAAGGGTGCAGAAGTAGACTTTTCCTACTTAACTGTACTTTCTAGTAATAATTTTGCTTAGAATTAGCCTCTTCACTATATTGCTCAAGGATGAAATTACAAATGGTACTCATGAGATGTTAATATTCATATTTATGTTCATGAAGTTAACACTAGAATATTTAGAATAATTTTCAGTTTGAAATGGTATGTAACTGTGCAATATTTTTTTTCTTTAGTACCAGGAAAATCAACTTATTTTCAGGTTGCCTGGTCTTTACACATACTATTTTAATTTAGCATTATTTGATTCCATTATAAATCTTGGGATGGAACTTTAAGACAAGGGTGTTTATTTAGTTTTCCCTTCCCTTCCCTTCCCTTCCCTTCCCTTCCCCCCTGCCCCTTCCTTCCTTTCCCTTCTCTTCTTTCCTTTCTTTCTTTTCTGATGTTGTTCTTTAAACAAAATGCAGTGGTGATTTCTGGCTCTGACCTCTGGCAAACTGTTATCTCCTGCAAATTGGCTTGAGTGCTTTCCTTTCAATGGGCAATATTTCAGGCAGAGACAGGGGCACCTGGAGGCAGCTATTTGCTGTCTGGTTACTGTGAGATGTGATGTACAAGATCAAAATTATGTAAACATGATAGATCGACTTCGAGGACATTCAGAGCGAGCAATTTCTTCTAGTTTATACATGAGACAGCAAGATAAATTAATAAGGGAAATTGACAGTCATTTATATGGCTGGCATCACAGGCATCTCAGCTAGGCAGCTGACAAAAGGTCACAGCTCACCTGTCACAGAAACAGCCAACAGTGAGGCTAAAAATGATTTGTTTTCAAATATTGTTTAGATACTTTATACTCTGTGGTGACAGAAGAGTGTCTCTTTTTCTCTCCTTCCTCTCCTGCTCCTTGACTCCTTAGCTTACTTGTGAGCATGCACGTGCTCTCTTTTTCTAAAAACATGCAGAAGCAATAAATCAGCCAGTTTAAAAAGATCCAGCCAGCCCAACACAGATCGATTTCACAGGGAAGTCGATGGGCTGCTAATAGAATTACAACTACCTGTCAAAACAGGGAAAACATATCTGCGACAGTGACAAAGGGCAAATCAATTTAATAAGAGGTTTTTTTTTCTTCCAGAGACATAGATGTGGTGTACATGGGTATCTTTGAGAGTCTGTAATTGTGAATAGAAACCATATACTTGGACTGTTAAAGCTGAGGTTATGTCAATGATTCTGGGAGAGCATACTGACTCTTCTAGGAAGTATGTCTGGTAACTAACAATTTGCTCTGTAATAGCATATAACAGGGAGCTACTGCCTGGAAACACATTCTTTTAACTTTATTATCCCAAATAAGTTGATCTTGTCCATTAAATAAATTATATTCCCGTGAACTTTGCATTTTCATGTTTTCTCTTGTATCTCATTTCAACAAGAAACTGTGCATTGCCAAAAACATCTTTCTGGCAAATCTTTATCTTCTAAGTCAGCTTGATCATTTTCAGAGGACTTATAAAACTGTTAGCAATGTGACTTTTAGTAACAGCAACTTCTGTGTTCAGGCTTAGTTTCTTGCAAAAGGAATCTTTATCATGAACACAATTCCCAGCTTAAACCCATTGTGTATTAACATGAGGCTCTTTTAGGTCAAAGACTTGAGTTTTTTAAAAGATTTTATTTATTTATTCATGAGAGACAGAGAGAGGGAGAGGCAGAGGGAACCCTGGGATCATGACCTGAACTGAAGGCAGATGCTTAACCGACTGAGCTTGGCACCCAAGGACTTTTATTTCTAAATGAGAAAACTCTCCTGTTTTCCTCTAGTCACCTCATCACTTCTAACACCCAGGAACCCAAGGACTTGATTTTTAAAAAGAATTTAATATGCATTAACTTAACCCCAACACCATGGATTTTCTGCAAAACAAACAAATGAACTGTGACATAATAAGAAATATGTGTTTGGCCTCTGCCCTCATTTCCTGGCCTATAGTTCTTAAAACCCTTGGAATCTCTGAAGTGACAAGTGTCTTTTTGTATGCTAATGAAATGACTAGTGGCTGGGGGGCTCCTGGATAACCTCTGAATGGAGGTTGGTTGCCAGGGGGAACCAACCAAATCTTTAAAAGGTTGGAAGTTTCAGCTCCACTCCTTAACCTCTGGGGAGGGGAGAGGGGCTGGAGTTTGAGTAAATACTAATGGCCAGTGATTTAATCAATCGTGCCTATGTAATGACGCTTCCATAAACATCCTAACTGAAGGAATTTGGAGACCTTCCAGGTTGGGGAACGTGTGGGGGTGCTGGGAGGGTGGTGCATCCAGAGAGAGCATGGAGTCTTTGTGCAACCCCCAACTCCCCCAAGACCCTGCTCTATGTATTGCTTCCATTTGGCTGTTCCAGAGTTGTATCTTATAATAAACAGGTAATAGTAAGTAAAGTGCTTTCCTGAGTTCTGTGAGTTGTTCTAGCAAATTCTCAAACCTGAGGAGGGGGTATGGGAAACTCCTATTTATAGCCACTTAACTAGAAGCACACCTGCAACCTGGACTTGCAGTTGGTATTTGAAGCGGCAAGAGGGGGCAATTTCCTGGGACTGAGCTCTTAACTTGTGGGGGTCTGTACTAATTCTAGGAAGTTTGTGTCAGAATGGCTTGGCGTGGAAAAACCACACATTTGGTGTTAGAAGTGATGAGGTGAGTAGAGGAAAACAGGAGAGTTTTCTCATTTAGAAATAAAAAGTAATTCTCTGTTATGGCAGAGTTTAACAGTGTCATAATCAAGAAACACACTAGGTCTCATACTCATCAAAGTTCAGTGATACTAATGTACCTTAATTGCTGTTCCCTCATTGCAGAATCACTTCTGTGTTGCACTATAGACAGAAGTTAAGAAACGTGGTTGTGAAATCAGAAACATCTGCATTTTGGTCTGCTATCTGCCACTTACTAGCTGAATGACTTGGGTAAGCTGCTTAATTTCTCCAAGTCCATGTTTCCCGTTCTGTACAATCAGGCTATTGATAGTGATTACCTCATGTAGTTGTTACTGAGTAGTAAATGAGCTAATATGTAAATCCTGTGGCCCTCCCAGGCCGAAGGGAGGAGAGCTATGACTCACTCATTCCTGTAATCTGCTTTCTACTTATGACAGGGCCAAGGAAACAAATGATACATCTGGACATTTTTTTTTTCTTCAGGAAGCTGGGGGAAGTCTCCTGATGCTGTATTTAAGTTAACAGACATACAAGAAGAGCTGCATTTACCCCACTCCCTCCGTATACACACCTGTCCCTTGTTGTGTATCTTAAGACTCTTCTCTATGTTCTGTGCTGTAGTTTTCACCTCTACCTTTAGACACCAGTTTCATCCCTGCCTGGGAAACTAGGTTAAGAGGGCCAGGAAAATGCCTTGTGGTATCTCTGGTGCCTAGTGTTTGCTGGGTGGTGGCTTTGGCATCTGGCATTGAGGGCCAGTGATTAAGTCTCCTGGCTCAACCTGGTTTTGCCAACTATAGTTTTCATTTACATGAACTTATTTGCATCCCCACTCCGATGGAAATGAAGAGAAGAACAAGATTTTAAATACTTTTCAGGAATGCTAGATAGTAACCAATAACATTTTCCAATCAGACTGAATGCTGATTGGAGCTGCATTAGAATGTTGTCTGTCAAGAGGCCAGTGACCTAGTTTGATGCTCTGGTATCAGCTTGCATCAACATACCTCTCACTTGGACCCTAAGTCCATTCACATTTTCTACTGGAGTTTCATGAAATTCATCCTGGAACTGTCCCAGTTTCAGAGCAACTGTATTAGCATCATTGCTTCATATGAGCAAATATTGACCATAGCCTTAATTTTTTACTTCTTTCCCCTTAAAGAAACAAAAAGGTGCTACGGTGTATTTCTGTGGATAAAGACAAAAATGTAAATTTCTCTTTATTGATAGGATAAATGGGTAATTTTTCTCAATTCATAATCTGGATAATTATGCGATGACTCCGTACTTAGGATGTTTATACATTATTAGCCTGTAACTACATCTTTCTCATCATAGTGGAACTGTTTGATTCTCTGAGGGATAAGAAGCACAATGGCCTGAGGGCTCAGTATTGGATATTTTAAGTATGATTGAGCCTGAGGAGGAAGGGTGCTCAGTGATTTAGGATCTCTGTGTTAGCTTCTCCAGTGAAGTTTTTTTGTTTGGGTTATACTCTTTCTCTGCCTCAAATTCCTCTTGCTCTTGTGGGTGGGTGGGGGGTGAGGCGGGGATGGGGAGGGTGGTTGGCGGAGAAGAACCTAAAAATAGTACTTGAAAGGGTTGCCAAGATCTTAGCTTTGTGTTGGAGAAACCATCTGCTAATCTCATTGCCTGAAACCGGAATCAAATAAGTTGTTCTGAAATGAGGGTTCAGAAGAACAAACGTTTCCAGGCTTATGTCCTGCAAGGCATCAGACCTACCTTGTTACTGAGGAGCTAAGGTGGGTGAGAATGAGCCTGTGGCTTGGCCAGGCCAAGGGCATCCACCTCCCACCTCTGTGCCTTAGTAGTCTGAGTGATATTTGCTATGTAACTTAACCCAACTCTGCCTTAAGTTTGCAGGATGGCAAGTGGAGGAAAGTTGTTGCTCTGTTGCAAATGAGAGAGAGTATTTTTTAAATTTAATGTATGGTATGATTATTATTTTTTAGAACCACAGGCAAGAAGCCTATGAGACACCATTGTTCTGCAGAAGGATGGTCATTTCCCCTCCGGCAGGTTCTCAGCCCTCTTCCTCTCTCCTCTAGTGCACAGTTAAGACAGTCTGGGGGATGCTAGTTAATTACTGAGCTGGTAATCAGAATTATGAGGGTCAGCGATAACAGGCAACAACTTACTCATGTTCATAAACAGCAAGATGTGACAAAAGAAATTTATCTTGAAAAAAGCACTTCAGAAATATATTGAGCTTATTTTGTTCCTCTTGGGCTCTGTCTGTCCATCTTTATCTGCCCCTTTCAGTTTCTGTTTCTATCCACATTTGGGGTTTTGTTTTTTGGTATCCCATGCCGCTGTCTGGTCCCCTTTGTTACTCTTCCCTCTTCGTAACACTCATGCAGAGAAGACCATGAGTACTCCTCTTTGTGTCTGTTAGTCCCTTTTCCTTTCTTTCTCATCTTTTCCATTTACTTTTCGTTCTTCATCCTCTTCTATGCCTTAACCCCCGTGTTTGTTTTTTTCCATTAGCAGAACCGAAGTACAGCTGGTACTATGAACCACATTTTCGTGGCTTGTATTTCACCTGCTTCTGCAAGACTCCTTGCTCCCCACCTCAAAGACCTAGCCAATTATTTCTGTAAATACCTGGTTTGGCGAGTACAGAGAAGGTGCCTCCCTTGAGCTCACATGCAGCACCCTATGTTCCTTGTTCTGGGCCTCACTTGAGATTCACTGCTTACTTGTGAAGTCATGTGGTGCAGAATACCACCCCCCAGTGCTGCCCATGGCATTAGGGCCAGAGTCAGCTCCTGGAGCTCTAGAGGCTGTGAGTCACTGAGTGCTGCTCACTACCCCCCTGACTGCTGTCATGCAACATCCTCAGAGGTAGAGAGGATGTCCTGTGCTCCACCTTGAGCCACACATTTCACTTGGGACTGAAACAACTTTCTTAGTGGCTTGAATCGGTCCAGAAGGAAACAGAGGGCACAATCCAAAGGGGTTTTAGGGAACACTTTGAAGGAGGGATTATTTTCAAAGGTGTTTTTAGCTATTAATGGTTCACATAATATTTTTGCTACTTTATTAATAATTACATAATAATAATAATCACACTGACTTCTATATGTTGGATATACGAATGTGATCATTGAAGAATATTCAAGGCTTCCTTCTGGGACTTAGAATTAAATCTCCAAAATTTTACATGTCCTGTAAGGTCTCTTGATCCCTCCCTGTCTGTCCAGCTTGATCTGCAAACTACCCCTGCCCGCTGCCCGCCCCCCACAACTCTGCCTTCCTCTTGTTTTGCAAAGTGGACCATACTGTTTTCCTCCTCAGGGCCTTTGCACATGTTGGTTTCTGCCTGGAACACACTTCTCTCTCTCTTCTCTTCCTTCACATGGTAAACTCATTGCTGCGGTTGTAGTGTCATTTCCATAGGGCATGCTACACACTCTCGTACCACCATCTATATTTTCTTCATAGAAAGATGACAAATAAAAGAAGGCAACAGAGGAGACTTTAGATGACAGTGATCAACTTAAGTCTGAGCAACTGAGGTTTGGTCGGTGTTGGGGGTGGGGTGGGTTTATTTATATCATTTGTGTGATTGTTTAATATCCATCTCCCCCCTACTACATGACTGCAGGGATCATGTTTGTTTTTGTATCCTGATGTTTCCCCAGGCCTAGAACAAAATAAACTAAGTACCCACCATATGCCAAGTGCTTTACTTACATTCTGTGTTACTTTTTATCTTCACCATAGTTTTATAAGCAGAGATTTGCAAACTCTAGTCCATGAACCAAATCGGGTCCATTAATCACTTTTGTCAGTAATGTTTTATTAGAAAACAGCCATGCCAATTTGTTTATGTATTATCTATAGCAACTTCTGCGCTATGAGGGCAGAACTGAGTAGTCACAAGACAGACTCCTTTGTCTGCAAAGCCAAAAGTATTTACTATCTGGCCTACTATAGAAAACGTCTGTCAACCCTTGCTACAAGGCTATGCACAATCTCTATTTTACAGAAGAGGAAATTGAAGATAATAAGTTTCAGGACCTTCCTCATATCTAGATTTCAAGTGACAGAACTGAGAGTCAAAGCTACCACGCCCCCTTTTATTATCTTTCCCCACATACCAGATCTCTTTGCTGACATATGCTTAGGGGAGTGGAGCAAATTTCTGCAGGAGAGGTGACATTTGTTCTAGATCTTAAAGGAAAAGTTGGAATTCTATAATGGACAAGAGAGGACAAGACATTCTAGGCTGAGACACAGACATATGAGAGAGCTTGGTGTGTTTAGGAGATAGCTAGTCAGACTGACCAAAACATGGTGCTGGTGACCATGGGGACAGTGGAGGAAAATTGACAGGAAAGGAGGCAGCTAGAATGAGAAGAACTTGTGCCAGACCAGAAAGCCTGAACTTTAGCTCCTACGCCTGTAGTTTCTGCTTTGCTTGTACATCTCTCAGTAAAAAAATTTGAGCATTTGTTTTAAATATATTTGTTTTCCATACATTATCTGTCTGGAGCACTCTATTAGTACTATATTGTGTACATTATAAAATGTGCAAATATGGAAATTTTAAAAAGGTAACCGAAAATAAAATGAATATTTAGACTAATTTTTATTTTAGTTATTAATGATTCATAATACCTTTTGGCTGTCTTATAATGATGATGTCTAATGAGAGTGATATTAATGAATATGCTCAATTATATTTGAAAATCTTGGCTTAACACTGATACCGCTGTTTGAAGTTATCATTTCAAGATTAGTTTTCTTTAATATGAAAGTTTACCATGAAGTTTTAATGGTATACAGTTGAAAATGATAACTCAGAACAATACGTGGATTCAAATGAAAGAAGTACATTGTTGGTTTCACTTACAAATTATGATAATTATTTTTCAACACTATCCACCAGTTGTGCAAAAGTTTTTGTTTTAATTCATCCAGTATGTTTATACCTCCCCTGGTGTCGATTGCTTGTCAATATGCAAGTGAATCTGAAAGTGCTTTGTTTTCATATTTTATACAATGTGTTCATGCCACTGAAACTGTCCACCTGGGATTTTTAAAACAGTTTAGGAAATTGTGAATTTAAATATCTAGATTTGGCAGTTTTTGAAGATGATACATACCATTTCCAGCAAAAATCATATACAAAAGAAAGTGTTCTAAACATTTGTTTTCAGAATGCTTTCTCCAAAGCCAGGTTTCCCCTGGAAAGAAGTTATTTCCTCTCTCTTTCTTACACTGTCACATTTACCTAGAAGGAACAGATTTTGTACTTATTTTTTGTAAGTTAAGGCATGTCAGTAATAGTTCTGATTATCTTATTATTGCTTTCACCTCTTATTGTGGTGACTGAGAGTTCAAACTGGGAATGGGAGAAAAGTTTGTCTTGTCATTTTATGTCTTGTCATTATTCATTAGATTTATTAGTATTTTCTTTAATCCACAGGCTTCTTTGAAAGACCTATGAACCATTTGTTCGTCTTGTGATGGTTACTCTAGTAAAAGTATTCCGTATAACCTGTAAATCCATTTTGTGTAGAATATGTAAACTGAAGTGTGTTGTAATGTGCTCAAGTAAATGGATGATTGAGGGCTCCACTGTCAAATCCTTGAAATCAGTGCATATCTTAAATATTAGAAATCCTTAATGACTTTCTTACATTTTAGGTACCTAAAAATGGAAGTTGTAACATTTTACTCCTACACACTGATGGCTCAACTTGTTTGTCCCCTGCACTCACATGTTTTATTTTGGAGACCACTGCTCTGAGTACTGAAAAACAAACCACAAGCTATTAAATGGGAGGCAGGTGACATGATCAAGTTCAATTTGTCTTTGGGATTATATTTTGTGGCTTTGTGTCTAGACACTTTATGTATTCCCCTAAGGTTTTTACTGTGTGTGTATTCAAATAAGTAACTTAGCTGGATTTAAATAATACTATCCAAACATCTTCATAATAGGCAGCCACTCTAAGCCTCATGAAGTCTTGTCCAGCCTCATTAGTATCTAGATGCCCTCTGAAGTTCTTTGATAACTCCAGGGGCTTTACCCTTTAGGTTGGAGAATAATGTGCTTTAGGTACAAGGAGAGGACTGAAGTGACTTAAGCACCTCAATGTGAAAGAAGAATAGTTGTGTTCTGCAAGAGTCAGGGCAAATGCTTTTTGTGACCCTATTAAAACTGAAGATTTAAGAGGAAGAATTATTAGCCCTGGCTCCATATTAAAAAAAAAGAAGAAGAATTAAAAAAATGAGAAATGACTCTAGGTTAAGAGTTGCTTGAGGAGTTATGCCCTTTTTAAGCCTTAATGAATTTTTTTTTAATGTAAGCATATGAAGATAAAGAACTAACCATTGACCTTGAAACAAGGAGAGAAAAAAATGGAGTTGGTCCCTGAGAAATAGAAGTTGTCAAAACAATACCTACCGAGGCGAAATTTAATAGCCATTTTGGATAAAATTGCTGTGCTCATTTATTTTGCAGACTATGTATCCAATACATAAGGGACTTCATCCCTTGTTAAGCCTGCAGGTTTACTTTTGAGAGAAGAATTTTCATTATCTCTTTAAGAAATAATTATGTAAAAAGTTTATTGCTTTATTTCATAATTTTTCTAATTACTGTAATTGTGTGAGTTTAGAAGATAAAACAAATTTAAAAAATTTAAAGGCTACTCTGTGTAGCTGCAAATGGCTTACAGCGTGGCATCCACATAGAACCATGCCTTCCAAATTCTTGAGTGGTTGGAAAATACATTTTATGTCTTGGTAAAAAGAAATATATAAACATACAAAATGTTAAATTGGAATCTTAACTAAGGTACCAAGATATGATCAATATCAGACACCAGAATGAGTTGTGAGACAGAGCATCTGTTTGGAATTTCAAAGTAGGTGCTTAAAACCTGGCTTTATGACTTTTCAATCCTTTGCTCACTTTGAGTATAGAAAACAGTTGAGAAGGTTGATGTTTGTAGATAGGGATTTTTTTGTAAAGGATTTCTTTGGAGAAAGGTACTGGATGACTTGTGAGCTTTTACCCCTCTATCATCAAGGGAGAGGGTTAGAAGGTGCCTGCCTCTTGCTTCTGGCCTTCAACAAGACTTAGAGATCTTAAAATGTGTCCTCTGCAGTTAGTCAGGTACCATGGACAAGTGCCTGTCTTCTGCATGGTGAATCTAGAATATGATGGATGGGCTGCCCAGCTGCCTTGGCACTGGAGGAGTGAGTTATTTTTGATACCTTGGGATTAGCCTATATACCCTGAATTTGGTCAGATAAAGAATTTGCAGGAATTTCTCATGATGTGAATTATGCATGAGAGATTTGATGTGGTGGTCATCTTCAGTCCTGTTCAATAGTGCTAATTAGAGGAATGACGGCACCCCAGCAGACAGAACAAGCCTTTGGTCACTGATGGAGCCCTTGCAGCTGCAGAAGGAATCAGGTGACCAGCCAGATTGGAGATGCATTGCCTGAATCTGAGAAGTGGCAACAGAGGATCACAATGCTTGAGAATCCCCAAGGAACTCTCAAATATGCCTCAAAAATAAGTGCTTTAAACACTTGATAGGTGCAGGAAATGTGAAGCTGTCTTGCAATGTTACCAAATAAAACCTTTGTTTCTCCCTTCCTTCTCTGACCTTCCCCTACTATAGCCATGGCAGTAGAGTAAGATGAGGTTTTGGAAGTGTAAGGCAGACACAAGAAGGGAGAGATAGGACCAGATGTTCTGATTGCCAAATTGAGCCTCTTCTTGTGACCTAATATCTCTAGGGGCATTTTGTAATCTGACTGTGAACTGAAAATGTTTGGTACTGCCCAAGGTAGCATCTCGGGGCAGAAGAACTTTCCTCCACTGAAAAAATTCAAATATGTAATAGAAAGCAAAAAAAAATATATATATATACTTGCTAATTATATTTCATGAATCCTGCCTATTCAACATCCTGGTTACATAGCCATCCCTAACTCAGGGCTCCCAGAACAACGAAAGAACAGAACATAGGGAGAGCCCTGCCCTCAGTGATTTAGGGACCTGGAAGCAGGGCTGACATGGTATGTTTCAGTCCCTTTCTCTTTCCTTCTGGCTGCAGGCAGGACCAGGGGTAGAAGGAGATAATGTTGTGGAGTAAGCAATGAGTGCTATTTCTTTTGGTCTGCAAGGAGGGATGTTTGGCAATATCACTTGGTCTTCTCACCAATGAGCTATTAAAGGGCTGATGGATGTTGTACATCTGAGGCTTGGAAAGCAATGCAATGTATATGGGCTCCCAGTTTTTATATACATTTAATGCAAAAATAACCTCTCATAGGATTATTATATGATTTTTTTTTCACAAAAAGGAGATGAGGAAATGAGATAATAAACACAGAAGGATTCAGGCATGAGTTGTTTGTGATTCACGCAAACGTCACAACGTCTTACCAGTTCAGGGTGGGAAAAGTAGTGAGACTCCATTCTGTGCAGGGATTCAGATTACAAATTTTTGAGTCAGGCTGTCAGAGTTTGAATTCTGGGACCCTAGGTAAGTATAAATCTCTATTTACTCATTTGTAAAAGGGATAAACTATTGGTCTTAATGGGATTATTATAGAAATTAAAGAAGATAATCCTTATAGAGTGCCTGCTGTAGTTCATGTCACTTGATAAGTGTGCAGTAATTGTCAGTTAAGATTATTATTATTATTTTTAATCTGTAAAGTTAATTCTCATTGTTTGCGGTAGATATGTTCTATACAGTCATCATGAACATTGAATTAGCAAATATTAAACCATTGCTCCTAGGTGAAATAAAGGGTTAGGTTCCTGTGAGCCTCTGTTCACAGTAATTTCATCAAATGATCAATATATAACTTTGTTTTATATGTGTTTCTGTTTAAAGACACCTTATTTAATATATACTGTTGATTCATTGATAACTCAGGCCTGAATGAAAATTATCTAATGCACCTATTTTCTCTGTAAGGAACATTCTTGTGCTTAGGAATACCAGACAGTACTTCAGCACTACATTTGGGGACTACTTTAAGCAGTGAAATCACCAACAAAAAGCACACAAAGGTGAAAAACGTGTCATTAACTAGACCGCAAATGAGTCTAGTTTATAATACGAGAGTTGAGGGGCACCTGGGTGGCTCAGTCAGTTAAGTGTCTGCCTTTGGCTCAGGTCATGATCCTGGGGTCCTGGGATTGAGCGCTGCATCGGGCTCCCTGCTCAGTTGGGAGCCTACTTCTCCCTTATCCCCTGCTCGTGCTCTCTCTCTCTCTGTCAAATAAATGAATAAAATCTTAAAAGAAAAATAATACAAGAACTGAAACAAGAAGGCAGAGTTTGACCTCAGCTGGGAATGTGCATGTTGAGCAACTCAAAGTTTTGCTTCTCTGCTTATGTCTGTGAATTACTGCAGAAACACAAGAGTATTGATTTTGGTGTTACAAATAACTTTTGGCAAGCAGGCAAATTCACAAATACAGAATCCATGAATAATGAAAATCAACTTTATCTGGGTGATCAGCTACTAATGATTCAAGGTCTGCTTGAACATTTCCAGCAAAGGGAGAATGACATGCAGACACAGTTCATTCTGTCCTTGACCAGATCTCACTTTTATAAAACTTGCTAAATTCTACCCCATGGGACCTTGAAGTAGAACTTCAACATTTCTTTTAAATGACAGTCATTTTTATGCTGGAAGACAGCTACTGTATCTCCTTGGACCCATCAGTAGGTTAACTATCTCTATTTCCTATAGCTATTCCCCAAATGATAATACTTTGCCCTCACTATTATGTTGTCCTCCTTGGAACATGGTTCAGTGTTTTCGAATCTTTTTTAGAGTATGAGGCCCATGACTAAAACTGAGTATCTGAGTGCCGGGTGAGGCCTGATCAGAGCTCCAGAGAAAACTGACAGTTACCTCTCTCATTCTACATGCTATATTTTGCTAAATATTTTTAGAGTTTATGTGGCAGAGATTGTTAGTGCTCATGCAATAAATATACATTTATGAACATTTCCTTGCCCTGTGCATCTAAATGTAGTCATGTGACTAATTCTTCCCAATGGGATATGAATGGAAATGATAAGCCACCTCTAAGTTTGATCCATAAGAATATAGTACTAAGGCCTCACCTTGAGTGTCATTGTGATTCAGATGACATAGCCAAAAAGTGGAAGCAGCCCTAGGTCCTGCCTGAGTTACCAGATTGTTGAGAGCTGTACAGAAGAACCATTCAACCCATCATTGGACTTAGCGTGACTGCGAAATACAATTTTATTATTTTAAACCCTAAGATTTTTGGCAGCTTAAAGTGTTAATCACAGTGACAAATATAGTCTATAATAGCTTTTCTGTGGCCATATTGTGCTGTTGATAGACATAGAATGTGCTATAAGCTAAAATCCATTGTTCTTTTTAATTTTACTTTTTAAAAGATTTTATTTGAGAGAGAAGAGAGAGAAGAAGATGGAGGGAGAGGGAGAAAAAATCTGAAGCAGACTCTGTGCCTAGTGTAGAGCCCAACGAGGGCCTCGATCCCACAACTGCAAGATCATGACCTGAGCCAAAACCAAGAGTCAACTTCTTAATGGACTGAGCCACCCAGGTGCCCCCATTGTTCTTTTTTGATACAGGTTGCTACTTAGATACATACTCCTATCATGAACTTGCTGATTCTTTTGGACTCAAGGCCAATATATCACATTTTCCCCTGTTAGGTTTTATTTTTTAGATGTAGTAATCCCTTTTCAACTTCTCAAGAACTTCTTAGATCATGATTCTTTTAAGCAGCCATCCTTTTGAATTTTGTGTCTTCCACAAACGTGTCAGCTTTTAAACCTCTCATGGATAAACACTTTATTATCCAATATCCTGGGCCTTGGTATTCAGACAATGAGATACTAATTTTGAGAATTACTGGTCAGTTCCAGCATTGTTCCTTTTATTTTTCCCTCTTTTGTGCTTTCTGTTCTTCAATATAACTGCTTATTACTACTGTAGTAAGTTACCACAGTAACATTATGTAACAACTTACCTGCATTTTTAAAATCTCCCTTTACTTTGAGTCTTAATCTATTAGTCTCTAGAAAACAGATTATTTCCTCTCCTTGAGAAAATACCTGTCAATTGTCAAGGTTATGTCATTCTGGAATTTGATGCTAGGGCCCAGGAATAAAACCTCTACCCTTTGCCATCATCTGCAAAGCAAAATATTCTATTATTATCCCTCCCTCTTCCCAAATTCTGACAGTTATTTGTAAAACCTAAAAAAACACTATTGTGTCCTCAAGTTATTTGTTTTCCTAGTGCAGTGGAAAACCATTGCCCTCAAAATTAGAAGACTTTGGTTTGAGTCCTGGTTTTTCTAATTACAAGCTTAATGACCTTGAAAAAGTACCTTAACTTTTATGAACTTCAGTTTTTGTTTTTTAAAAATTTATAAATAGGGTTAATAGTTCCCTTTCTGGGGGCACCTGGGTGGCTCAGTTGGTTAAGTGTCTGCCTTCAGCACAGGTCATGATCTCAGGGTCCTGGGATCGAGTCCTGCATGGGGCTCCCTGCTCAGCGGGGAGCCTGCTTCTCCCTCTGCCTGCTGCTCCCTCTGCTTCTGCTTGCTCTCTCCCTCTCTCTCTCTCTGTGTCAAATAAATAAATAAAATCTTTAAAAAAAATAGTTCCCATCCTTGATACTCCTAAGATTATGTGAAGATTTGAAGGAATGAAGGGTGCCAAAATGTTCACAGTTAGATGAGTGTTAGTGTAGTTGCTATCTGCTCCAAGGATGCTCCCTGGGTCTTCTCTTGGATGATCGTTCATCCCCCTCATGGATCAGTAGGAGTGTATGGTGATCAGTAGGTCTGATATATTTTGGCAGGTCCTCAGAATATTACCCTATATTCTGTCCCAGGAAGAGATAAAAACTGTCCCAGGAAGAGATAAAAACTCCCCACTGACTATATTGGATCTATGCCTACTGATTTTCATCCTTCAAGGGTAGATGAGGACACCAACTGTGAGACTGCAGGCACCAGAGTTATAATCAATGGGCTCTACTGAAGAATTCCTCATTCTAGATGTTCCATGAAAAAAAGCATTTTATGATCACAGAGATCTGGGAAATGAGGACTCTGTCGTGGAGATTTACAGTACCACATTAACATATTAAAGGCTCTGAGAAATCCTGCAGTAAAGAAGCCCATTCAATTTTATTTAATTCAGTGGTTCTTAAAATTATCTGACCTTGGAACCCTTTTCATGGGATTTCTGTTAATGTCACATCGAACTAACTCTTAATGGAAGCTTCTTCTGGAAATGTTGGCCTAAGACAGTTAACAGATAAATATCCTTCAATGGATAGTAATATGGCAATTTATTTTTATTCTGATCTTTCCCCCAACCTGACCCTGTCCCAGCAAGGTTTTGGAGAGAACTCACAAACCACTAGTCTGTGTATCAGATTGTTAGATGCCATCACGTACACTGAGAGAAGTAGTTCTTTACCTTCATTCCCTCTGCCCTGCCAGTTCTCCCAAACCAGTGTATTTCCTCCCATGAAATCATTCTTTAAGTAGTGGGCATCAAACACTGTGGGGTGCTCTGTGGCTTTTGTCTGTGTCACTGAGAACAGGTTCTAAAGGCTGGAGGAAGGGACACAGGGAGTATACTGGGCAGCCTCCTTGTGGCCATCACTTCTTCTTCTTCACTATAGACAATATAGTACCTAGCACAGACATAGTACCTGGATTAAACACAGCCAATCAGCTCAGGAAACATGAGGTTTGGGCAAATTCTCACCTATTTCTGCAGTCCTCATATTTTCTATTATTGTCCACTCCTCAGGACTTTATTATGATCCCTGATCAATCTTACCAAAATGAAATCACTGAGATCTAACTCTAGGTTTTCATTTTGTTGATAGTAACTGCCTCGTTGCTTACCCTCCATCGCATCTCATTCTGCCTTTGAAACTCAAAGTCAGCAAGTTCTTAGCTCTGATTATAGCCTCCTTTGTATACTGGGACATCATTACTTACCATTTCTCTCTGTTTCTCTTCTGCCCAAATCATTCTTTTCCATGACATCTTAACACTTAATCACTTGATATCTGTTTTATATTTGTATTATCCCAGTACATTAAGTTTCTCAAAGATTACTAAGGATTTCTTTCTTTCCAGATCTATGAACTTTCCTCGGTTCTTATCCACTTTGACTTCTTTAGACATTTGATAATGCTGACTACTGATTTTTAAAAACCCTCTTCTCATTGACTTCTATAGCATAGTGCTTTCCTGTTTTCTTTTCCTGCTCTTTTCCTGTATCCTTTGCTAATTCCTATACCACTCTTTAATCGAATTCCAATTCCTGTTTGCCAAAGCAAAGCCAAAGCCAAAGTCACGTTTGGCTCTGCTCTTTGCTCCCTACATGTATGTCTCTTGACTTCAGTTAGCACTTCTTTGTTGAATGACTTCCAGGTCTGTATTAGTCATTTTGTTTTTGCCCTTGCTACAATTACACATTGTCAACTGTCTGCAGTATTAGAGTACTTGAAAGGAAAATCAAGGTTTCACTTACCTCTAAAATGGGTTCTTATAACTGCTTTCTTTCTTTTTTTTTTGATTTTTTAAGTATTTGTTTAAATTCCAGTAAGTTATTTTTTTATGTTATGTTAATCACCATACATTACATCATTAGTTTTTGATGTAGTGTTCCATGATTCATTGTTTGCGTATAACACCCAGTGCTCCATGCAGTGTGTGCCCTCTTTAATACCCATCACCAGGCTAACCCATCCCCCCACCCTCCTCCCCTCTAGAACCCTCAGTTTGTTTCTCAGAGTCCATAGTCTCTCATGGTTCATCTCTCCCTCCGATTTCCCCACTTCATTTTCCCCTTCCTGCTATCTTTTTTTTTCTAACCTATATGTATTATTTGTTTCAGAGGTACAGGTCTGTGATTCAACAGTCTTACACAATTCACAGCGCTCACCATAGTACATACCCTCCCCAATGTCTATCACCCAGCTGCCCCATCCCTCCCACCCACCACCACTCCAGCAACCCTCATTTTGTTTCCTGAGATTAAGAATTCTTCAGATATATTCAGAACATTCCATCCCAAAGCAACAGAATACACATTCTTCTCTAGTGCCCATGGAACATTCTCCAGAATTGATCACATCCTAGGTCACAAATCAGGTCTCAACCGGTACCAAAAGATTGGGATCATTCCCTGCATATTTTCAGACCACAATGCTTTGAAACTAGAACTCAATCACAATAGGAAAGTCATAAAGAACTCAAATACATGGGGGCTAAAGAGCATCCTACTAAAGAATGAATGGGTCAACCAGGAAATTAAAGAAGAATTTAAAAAATTCATGGAAACAAATGAAAATGAAAACACAACTGTTCAAAATCTTTGGGATGCAGCAAAGTCAGTCCTAAGAGGAAAGTATATAGCAATACAAGCCTTTCTTAAGAAACAAAGCTCTCAAATACACAACCTACCCTACATCTAAAGGATCTGGAAAAAGAACAGCAAATAAAGCCTAAACCCAGCAGGAGAAGAGAAATAATAAAGATCAGCGCAGAAATCAATGAAATAGAAACCAAAAAAAAACAGTAGAACAGATCAACGAAACTAGGAGCTGGTTCTTTGAAAGAATTAACAAGACTGATAAACCCCTGGTCACACTTATCAAAAAGAAAAAAGAAATGACCCAAATAAATAAAATCATGAATGAAAGAGGAGAGATCACAACCAACACCAAAGAAATACAAACAACTATAAGAACATATTATGAGAAACTATATGGCAGCAAATTAGATAATCTGGAAGAAATGGATGCATTCCTAGAGATGTATAAACTACCAAAACTGAACCAGGAAGAAATAGAAAACTTGAAGACCTATAACCACTAAGGAAATTGAAGCAGTCATCAAAAATCTCCCAATAAACAAAAGCCCAGGGCCAGATGGCGTCCCAGGGGAATTCTACCAAACATTTAAAGAAGAATTAATACCTATTCTTCTGAAACTGTTCCAAAAAATAGAAATGGAAGGAAAACTTCCAAACTCGTTTTATGAGGCCACGCATTACCTTGATCCCAAAACCAGACAAAGACCCCATCAAAAAGGAGAATTACAGACCGATATCCTTGATGAACATGGATGCAAAAATTCTCACCAAAATACTAGCCAATAGGATCCAACAGTACATTAAAAGGATTATTCACCACGACCAAGTGAGATTTATCCCTGGGCTGCAAGGTTCGTTCAACATCTGCAAATCAATCAATGTGATACAATAAATTCCAGTTAGTTAACATACAGTGTAATATTAGTTTCAGTAGTAGAATTTTGTGATTCATCACTTACATACAACACCCAGTGCTCATCACAGCAAGTGCCCTCCTTAATACCCATCATCCATTTAACCAACCCTTGCCTACCTCCCCTCCAGCAACCCTCAGTTTGTTCTCTATGGTTAGGAGCCTATTATGGTTTGCCTGTCTCTTTTTTCCCCCGTATTCATCTTTTTCATTTCTTAAATTCCACATATGGGTGAAATCATGTGATATTTGTCTTTCTCTGACTGACTTTTTTTGCTTAGCATAATACAGTCTAGTTCCATCCACATTGATACAAATGGCAAGATTTCATTCTTTTTGATGGCTGAGTAATATTCCATCGTGTATATATGTGTGTGTGTGTATACATATATATACCACATCTTATTTATCCATTTATCAGTCTATGCATAGTTGGACTCTTTCCATAATTTGGCTATTATTGATAATGCTGCTATAAATATGGGGTGCAAATGTCCTTCAAATCAGTATTTTTGAGTCCTTTGGTTAAATACCTAGTAGTGCAATTGCTGGATCATAGGGTAGTTCTATTTTTAACTTTTCAAGGAACCTCCGTACTGTTTTTCCAGTGGCTGCACCAGCTTGCATTCCCACCAACAGTGTAAGAAGGTTCCCCTTTCTCTGCATCCTCCCCAACACTTCTTTTCCTATGTTGTTAATTTTAACCATTCTGACAGGTGTGAGATGGTATCTCGTTGTAGTTTTGATTTGTATTTCCCTGATGATGAGTGATGTTGAGCGTCTTTTTGTGTGTCTGTTAGCCATCTAAGTATCTTCTTTGGAAGAATGTCTATTCATGTCTTCTGCCAATTTCTTAACTGGCTTATTTGTTTTCTGAGTGTTGAGTTTGATGAGTTCTTTATAGATTTTGGATACTAACCCTTTATCCAATATGTCATTTGCAAATATCTTTTCCCATTCCAAAGGTTGCCTTTTAGTTTTGTTGATTGTCTCTTCACTGTGCAGAAGCTTTTAATTTTGATGAAGTCCCAGTTGTTCATTTTTGCTTTTGTTTCCTTTGCCTCCAGAGACATGTCTAAGAAGAAGTTGCTACAGCTGAGGTCAAAGAGGTTGCTGCCTGTATTCTCCTCAGGGATTTTGATAGTTTCCTGCCTCACGTTAAGGTCTTTCATCCATTTTGAGTCTATTTTTGTGTACGATGTAAGAAAGTGGTCTAGTTTCATTTTTTTTGCATGTTGCTGTCCAGTTTTCCCCACACCATTTTTGAAGAGATTGTCTTTTTTCCATTGGATATTCTCTCCTGCTTTGTTGAAGATTAGTTGACTTGTACAGTTGTGGGCCCATTTCTGGGTTTTCTGTTCTGTTCCTTTGATCTATGTGTCTGTTTTTATGCCAGTACCATACTGTCTTGATCACTACAGCTTTGTAATATAACTTTAAGTCTGGAATTGTGATGCCTCCACCTTTGCATTTCTTTTCCAAGGTTGCTTTGGCTATTCAGGGTCTTTTGTGGTTCCATACAAATTTTAGGATTGTTTGTTCTAGCTCTGTGAAAAATGCTGGTGGTGTTTTGATGGGGATTGCATTAAATGTGTAGATTACTTTGGGTAGTATAGACATTTCAACATTATTTATTCTTCTAATCTGTGAGCATGGAATGTTTTTCCATTTATTTGTGTCCTCTTCAATTTCTTTCATCAGTGTTCTACAGTTTTCAGAGTACAGATCTTTTACCTCTTTGATTAGGTTTATTCCTAGGTATCTTATGGTTTTTGGTATAATTGCAAATGGGATCAATTCCTTGATTTCTCTTTCTGCTGCTTCATTATTGGTATATAGAAATGCTACAGATTTCTGAACATTGATTTTATATCCTGCCACTGCTGAATTCATGTATGAGTTCTAGCAGTTTTTTGGTGGTGCCTTCAGGTTTTCTACAGAGTATCATGTTGTCTGCAAATTGTGAAAGTTTGACATCTTCCTTGCTAATTTGAATGGCTTTTATTTCTTTTTGTTGTTGGATTGCTGAGACTAGCACTTCCAGTATGACTTTAAATAACAATGATGAGAGTGGACATCCCTGTCTTGTTCCTGACTGTAGAAGAAAAGTGCTCAGTTTTTTCCCATTAAGATTATATCAGCTGTGGGTCTTTTGTATACGGCCTTTATGATGTTGAGATATGTTCCATCTATTCCTACTTTGTTAAGTTTTTTTCTTTTTTTTTAATCAGGAAAGGATGCTGTGTTTTGTCAAATGCTTTTTCTGCATCTATTGAGAGGATCGTATGGTTCTTATCCTTTTTTTATCAATGTGATGTATCATGTTGATTGATTTGTGGATATTGGACCACCCTTGCAGCGCAGGAATAAATCTCACTTGATAGTGGTGAATGATTTTTTTAATGTACTGTTGGACTTGATTTGCTAGTATTTTCTTGAGGATTTTTGCATTTGTGTCCATCAGGAATATTGGCCTGTAATTCTTCTTTTTAGTGGGGTCTTTGTCTGGTTTTGGAATCAAGGTAATGCTGGCCTCATAGAATGAGTCTGGAAGTTTTCCTTCCATTTCTGTTTTTTGGAATAGTTTAAGAATAGGTATTAACTCTTCTTTAAATGTCTGGTAGAATTCCTCTGGGAAGCCATCTGGCACAAGACTTTTGTTTGCTGGGAGATTTTTGATTACTGATTCAACTTCTTTGTTGGTTATCAGTTTGTTCATGTTTTCTATTCCTGTTTCAGTTTTGGTAGTTAATATGTTTCTAGGAATTTATCCACTTCTTCCAATTTGTTGGCATATAATTTTTCATAATATTCTCTTATAATTGTTTGTGTTTCTGTGGTGTTGGTTGTGATCTCTCCTCTCCGTGATTTTATTTATTTGGGTCTATTCTCTTCTTTTTGATAAGTCTGGTTAGGGGTTTATCAATTTTATTAATTCTTTCAAAGAACCAGCTCCTGGTTTCATTGATCTGTTCTACTGAGTTTTTCTTTTTGTTTGTTTGTTTGTTTTGTTTCTATATCATTTATTTCTGCTCTCATCTTTATTATTTCCCTTCTTTTGCTGGCTTTAAGCTTCATTTGTTGTTCTTTTTCTAGCTCCTTTAGGTGTAAGTTTGGTTGTGTATTTGAGATTTTTCTTGGTTTTTTTGAGGTAGGCCTGTATTACTATATGATCCCCTCTTATGACCAATTTTGCTGCACCTCAAAGGTTTTGGGCTGTTGTGCTTTCATTTTTATTTTCATGTTGTGCTTTTCATTTGCATTGCTTCCATATATTTTTTTATTCTTCTTTAATTTCCTGATTGACTCATTCATTCTTCAGTAGAATGTTCTTTAACATCCATGTCTTTATGGTCTTTCCAAATTTTTTCTTGTTGTTGACTTCAAGTTTCATGGTGTTGTAGTCTGAAGATATGCACGATATTATCTCAGTCTTTTAGTACTTGTTGAGGCCTTATTTGTGACCCAAAATCTGACCTATTCTGGAGAATGTCCCATGTGCACTGGAGAAGAATGTGTATTGTGCTGCTTTAGGATGAAATGTTCTGAATGTATCTGTTAAGTCTATCTGGTCCACTGTGTCATTCAAAGCCATTGTTTCCTTGTTGATTTTCTGCTTGATGATCTGTCCATTGCTGTAAATAGGGTGTTAAAGTCCCCTATTATTATTGGATTATCATGAATGAGTTTCTTTATGTTTGTTATTAATTGATTTATATATTTGGGTGCTTCCAAGTTGGGGCATAAATATTTACAGTCGTTAGATCTTCTTGATGGATAGACCGCTAATTATGATATAATGCCTTTCTTTATCTCTTGTTACAGTCTTTGTTTTAAAATCTAGTTTGTCTGATGTAAGTATGGCTACTTTGGCTTTCTTTTGACATCCATTAGCATGATAGATGGTTCTCCATCCCCTCACTTTCAATCTGAAGGTGTCTTTAGGTCTAAAATGAATCTCTTGTAGGCAGCATATAGATGGATCTTGGTTTTTTTTTTTTTTTTGTATCCATTCTGATATCCTTTGTCTTTTGATTGGAGCATTTAGTCCATTTACATTCCGGGTGATTATTGAGAGATATGAATTTGGTTCCATTGTGTTACCTGTAGAGTTGGTGTTTCTGGTGATGTTCTCTGGTCTTTTCTAGTCTTTGTTGCTTTTGGTCTTTTTCTTCTCCACTCAAAAAGTCCCCCTTAAAATTTCTTGCAGGACTGGTTTTGTGGTCATGACCTCCTTTAGTTTTTGTCTGGGAAACTCTTTATCTCACCTTCTATTTTGAATGACAGCCTTGCTAGATGAAGAATTCTGGCTGTGTATTTTTCCCATTCAGCACATTGAATATTTCCTTACACTCCTTTCTGGCCTGCCAAGTCTCTGTGACAGATCGGCTGCCAACCTGATCTGTCTTCCCTTGTAGATTAAGGACCTTT
Source organism: Callorhinus ursinus (assembly GCF_003265705.2). Taxonomy (NCBI): domain Eukaryota; kingdom Metazoa; phylum Chordata; class Mammalia; order Carnivora; family Otariidae; genus Callorhinus; species Callorhinus ursinus. The sequence goes on from NW_027397068.1 coordinate 12,092,603, forward strand.
TTCCCTTGCTGCTTTCAGTATTCTTTCCTTGTCTGTGTATTTTGTGAATTTCATTATGATATGCCTTGGTGATGGCCATCTTTTTTTTTTAATTTAATGGGAGTTCTCTGTGCTTCTTGGATTTTGATATCTGTGTCTTTTCCCAGATCAGGGAAGTTTTCAGCTGTAATTTGTTTGAATAAACCTTTTTCCCCTTTGTCTCTCTCTTCATCTTCTGGGACTCCTATGATATGAATGTGATTACATTTTACTAAGTTACTGAGTTGTCTAAATCTACCTTGGTGGTCCATTACTTTACTTTCCCTCTTCTTTTTGGCTTGTTTTCCATAATTTTATTTTCTTTATCACTGATTCACTCCTCTGCCTTGTCCTTTTCATTTATATGGCCTCCATTTGTGTTTGCATCTTGGCTATGGCATTTTAATTTTCAACCTGAGTAGATTTTGGTTCTTTTATCTCTGTAGTAAGGGATTCTCTAGTGTCTTCTATGCTTTTTTCAAGCCCAGCTAGTATACTAATAATCATTGTTTTAAATTCTAGTTCAGACATCTTACTCATGTCTGTATTGATTAAATTCCTGGCTGTGAGTTCTACCTTGTGTTCTTTCTTTTGAGGTAAATTCCTCTGTCTCGTCATTTTGTCCAGAAAAGAAAAGAAGAAAGAGAAAAAAGAACAAAAACCAAACAAACAAAAAACAAAAACAAAGCAAGAAACAACAACAACAACAAAAAACTCAGGAAAAACAAAAACAGAAAACAAGAAACCAAAAAAAAACCCCCCAAACCTCCAAAACACCAACTAGATTCTGGGTGTGTTTTGGTTTGCTTGTTAAAAGAATCTAGATTCCAAATTTAAAAAATTAAATTAAATGAAATACAATGAAATGAAAGTAGACAAAAAATAAAAATACATATAAAAAATAAAAAATAAAATTAAAAAAATAATAAAATGTTTACAAAGGAATTGGAAAAATAAGAAAATAAGTGAAAAAATAATAAAAATAAAATAAAGAATAAAAGTAAAAAGGAAGCTTGATCTTATTTCCCCTAGTGAAAGCTTTGCAACACTATATGATTAATAAAGTTGGTGTGAGCTGGTTGTTTGTGCTGATCTTCTTGGGGAGGGGCCTGCTGCACTGATTCTCAGGATGACTTGTTTCAGTAGAAATGTTTATTCAGGACACAGTGGGGTGGGGCTTGGTGTCCGCGCTCCGGCTTCCACTAGATGGTGCTCTTTTGCTCCCTGAAGTCTTTCAGCACCTGGTGGTGGGATGAAAATGGTTGCGCCCTGCTCTCTAGCCTTGGAGCTGAAAGTTCCTGCCCCTACTTTTCAGTGATCCCTCACAGAAAAGCAGTCAATTACCCTATTATTTCCCCTGGTTTCCATCTGAACCCTGTGTTCACCCTGCCCTTGTCTGAGTCTTTTTATCTCAGGCACCTGACCTAGTTTCAAAACTCCAAATTTCATGGATGGTCTTGCCATGTTTGCTGGCCTGTCCCAGGAAAGCGGTGCATGACTGTGAGGCAGTTCACAGTTACAGCAGAAGGCTGGCACCAAACCTGCTGCTCTCTGCAGGCTTCTGGGCTTGTGTGCCTGGGAACACCACCGCACCTTTCTTTCTGCTACCCAGGGGATCCTCAGAGCACCCTGTCACTCCTGGGATTCTGCCCCTCTTCCCCATCTGAGCACCTTTAATCCAGGCACATCCCCCACAGTAGTGAATTTAAAAGTTCAGATTTTGTGCTCTACTGCTTCTAATATTTTTCAGTAGCCTCCATAAGCAGCCTCCCTCATCACCACATCCACAGCTATGTCTCTCCCAAGTGAACTACTGCACCTCCTATCTTCCAAAAGGTGGTTGCTTTTTACTTACAGATTTGCAGTTTTTGTTCTCTTAGACCTCTGATTGACTTCTTGGGTGTTCAGAATAATTTGATAACTATCTAGTTGTGTTCGGGGGACAAGACAAGTTCAGGGTCCTCTCACTCTTCTGCCATCTTACCTCCTCCTAGGATTTTTTTCTTTATCTCTGTATTTTGCAAATTTAATTACAATATGTCCTGGTGTTGGCCTGCTTTTGTTGATTTTGATGGGAATTCTTTGTGCCTCAGGGATTTCGATGTCTGTTTCCTTCCCCAGATTAGGGAAATTTTCAGCTGTAATTTGCTCAGATAAGCCTTCTGCCCCCTTTTCCCTCTCTTCTTCTTCTGGGACTACTATGATATGAATGTTATATTTTATGGAGTTGCTGAGTTCCCTAAGTCTATGTTTATGATCAAATATTTTTCTTTACCTCTTTTCAGCTTCATTATTTTCCATAATTTTACCTTCTATATCACTTATTCGTTCCTCTACTTCTTCCATCTTTGTGGTCATTACACTCAATTGGATTCACATCTCAGTTATAGCATTTTTTATTTCTGCCTGACTAGTTTTCAGGTCTTTTATCTCTGTAGTAAGGGACTCCCTGCTTTTCTTCTATGCTTTTCTCAAGGCCAGCTAGTATCCTTATGAATGTTGCTTTAAATTCTGGATCAAGCATATTACTTATATTTATTTCAATTAGATCCCTGGCTGTGCCCTTTTTTTGTTCTTTCTTTTGGGATGAATTCCTCCACCTTGGCATTTTTGTCTAGGTCTCTGTCTTCTGTGTGTTAGGAAAGCCTGTTATGTTTTCTGCTCCTGAGAGTAATGGCTTTATAGGTCCTGGTGTTTCAGGAAGTGTCTCTGGTGTATGCTGTGTGCACTCTGCTGCAGAGTTTTGGCTGCTCTTTTCCTCAGGTCAGTCTTTTGCAGAGTTTCTCCTTGCTTGCAGTTGGGAGTGTTTCAACCTTGTACAGAGTGTGGCAAATTTTAACTAGGTGTGCTTTGGTCTATTTGTTAAAAGAGACCTGATGCAATCTCCACTAGCACTGAAACTTTGCAGCACTCTGTGGTCGGTAGACTTGATGCCTGTGGAGGATTTGTGCTGGTCTTTTGGAGGAGGGGCCCGCTGTGCTCCTACTCAGGCATTCTTGCTAGAGAAAAGCAGCACCTGCAAAGCACAATATGCGTGGGGCTTGGTGTAAGTGGTTTATGCTGCCACACTGTTAGCACTGTGCTGCTTACTGAAGTTAGTTTATGCTGAGGGGCAGGGGAGAGAAATGGTGCCTGCTTGCTCTGGAGAAGCAATGCCACCTCTCTCAGATGCACTCCAAAAAGGGTGAACTGTCTCCTAGTGTGCCCCAGGGGATCCTCAAATTGTGCCTTCTGCCCCCCAGGCTCTCTGCTTTCCTTCTCCATGGAAGCACTGCAATGCCCACCAGCTTCCACACCTGCCATGTTGCAGACCTCTGAAACTCCAGTCTTTGAGCCGTCTGGTCGTAAAATCTCAGGAAAATCAGTCCTTCTCCTTTCCCAAGTCAATGGCTTTGGGGAAGTGTTTTCCTTATGTGATCCCCTGTGTGCACCTCCCTCTCTCTCTCTCTCTTTCTCACCTCTCTGTGCCCAGATAACTCTCCCCTCGATGGTACCTGTGATCTGTGTCTCCCCCAAATCATGTCTCTGCACCTCCTACCTTCCACGATGTGGCCTTTTCTCTCCCTCATTGTGCAGTTTGTTCTGTCAGTCCTCAGATTGATTTCTTGAGTATTCAGAATGATTTGGTATTGATCTAGCTGAGTTCGAGGGACCAGGCCTAGGGTCCTCCTATTACTCCACCATCTTAGCTCTTCCTAACTACTTTATTTCTGTTAGGGGTCCCACTAATATTAGTCTTCAAATAACTTTGAAGTTATGTTCCACATTCCCCATCTCCTTCATGCAATCTACATTAACTTTGTCCTTTTATTTCAAAATGTTTTTCGTGTTTTCTGCATGTCCATTTTCCCCACCTAGTGGGGAAAACTGATGCTTGTGAAGTTTGTTTTTGGGACCCTCAAGCGAAGAGTTTTGGACTCTGAAAATTCCTACTGGTGTCTGTTTCCTGTTACCTCAAATTGAAAGTGCCACCAGTCTATTTTTCTTCCTCTAGTCACAACTCTCTCAAAAAACAAAAACGCAAAAACCTTTAAACTTATTCTCCCTGAGGTAGGAATATCTGATAATAGTTTATCACATTGCCCAGTCCTATTACTGCAACTCAAGTTTCTTTAAAGTGGAATCAAGCTCTGCATTAAAACAATGAAGGCTCTAAATCTTAGACATCGTCCACAATGAATAGGGACCTTTGAAAATCAGTAGCTTGTATAATTTCCTACTTTGCTTGTATGGAAGTCCAATACCACTATCCTTCCTGAAGTCCTAAATTTAAAAATTCTGGTATAATTAACATATAGTGATATATTAGTTTCAGGTGTACAATATGGTGATTCAACAATTGTATACATTACTCAGTGCTCATGATGACAAGTATACTCTTAATCCCCTTCACCTACTTCCCCCCCCATCAACAGTACGCAAGGGTTTCCGTTTCTCTACATCTTTGCCAACACTTATTTCTCGTGTTTTTGATTTTAGCCATTCTGACAGGTGTGAGATGATATCTCATTGTGCTTTGATTTGCATTTTCCTAGTGATGAGTGATGTTGAGCATCTTTTCATGTACCTGTCAGCCACCTGGATGTCTTTGGAGAAATGTCTGTGCATGTCTTCTGCCCATTTTTAACTGTATTATTTGCTTTTTTTGGGTTTGATTTGTATATGTTCCTTATATATTTTGGATATTAACCCCTTATCAGACATATCATTTGCAAGTATCTTCTCTCATTCAGTAGGTTGTCTTTTAGTTTTGTTGATTGTTTCGTTTGCTGTGCAGAACCTTTTTTTTTATTAAAGATTTTACTTATTTTTTAAATGTAATCTCTCCCCCCAATGTGGGGCTCTAACTCAAGACCCGAGATCAAGAGTCTCATACTCTATTGACTGAGCCAGCCAGGTGGCCCTGCTGCTGTGCAGAAGCTTTTTATTTTGATGCAGTTCAATAGTTTATTTTTGCTTTTGTTTCCCATGCCTCAGGAGGTATATCTAGAAAAATGTTGCTATGGCCAGTGTCAGAGAAATTAATGCCTGTGCTCTCTTCTAGGATCTTTATGGTTTCAGGTCTCACATTTAGGTTCTTAATCCATTTTAAGTTTTTTTTGTGTGTGTATATGGTGTAAGAAAGTAGTCCAGTCTCATTTTTTTGCATGTAGTGTTCAGTTTCCCCAGCACTGTTTTTGAAGAAACTATCTATTTTCCATTGTATATTCTCCCCTCCTTTGTTCAAGATTAATTGACCAGATAAGTGTGGGTTTATTTCTGGGCTCTCTATTCTGTTCTCTTTATCTGTGTGTCTGTTTTTGTGCCAGTACCATACTGTTTTGATTACTACAGCTTTATAATATAGCTTTAAGTCTGGAATTGTGATAACTCCAGTTTTATTTTTATTTTTCAAGATTGCTTTGGCTGTTCAGGGTCTTTTGTAGTTCCATACAAATTTTAGGATTTTTTGTTCTAGTTCTGTGAAAAATGCTGTTGGTATTTTGATAGGGATTGCACTGCATCTTTAGATTGTTTTGGGTAGTATAGACATTTTAACAATATTTGTTCTTTTAATTCATGAGCATAGAATGTTTTTCCATTTATTTGTGTCATCTTTAATTTCTTTTATCAGTGTTTTATAGTTTTCAGAGTACAGGTCTTTATCTCTTTGGTTAGGTTTATTCCTAGGCATCCCAGTATTTTTGGTGCAATTATAAATGGGATTGTTTTCTTAATTTCTCTTTCTGCTGCTTCATTATTAGTGTATAGAAATGAAACAGATTTCTGTGGATTGATTTCGTATCCTGTGACTTTACTGAATTCGTTTACCCTTTCTAGCAGTTTTTTGGTAGAGTCTTTTGGGTTTTCTGTATAAAGTATGTCATCTGCAAATATTGAATGTTTTACTTCTTCCTTATGGATTTGGATGCTTTTTAGTTCTTTTTTGTTGTCTGATTGCTGTGGCTAGGACTTTCAGGCTTATGTCAATTGAAAGTGGTGAAAGTAGACATCCTTCTGACCTTATGGGCAAAGTTCTCAGTTTTTCCCCATTGAGTATGATGTTAGCTGTGGATTTTTCATAAATGGCCATTATTATGTTGAAGTAGGTTCCTTCTAAACCAATGTAGTTGAGAGTTTTTATCATGAATGGATGTTGTACTTTGTTAAATGTTTTTTTTTTGTATCTATTGAAATGATCATATTCTTTCTCTTATTGATGTGATGTATCATGTTGGTTGATTTGTGAATACTGAGTCACCCTTGCATCCTGGGAAAAAAATCCCACTTAATCGTGGTGAATGATTTTTAAAAAAAATATATTGTTGGGTTTGGTTTGCTAATAGTTGAGGATTTTTGTATCTACGTTCATCAGAGATATTGGTCTATAGTTCTCTTTTTTTGTGGTACCTTTATCTGGTGTTGGTATCAGGGTAATGTTGGCCTCATAGGATGAATTGGGAAGATAATCCCTCCTTTTCTATTTTTTTGGAATAGTTTGAGGAGAATAGATATGAACTCTTCTTAAATGTTAAGTAAAATTTACCTGTGAAGCCATCTTGTCCTGTACTTTTCTTTGTTGGGAGTTTTTTGATTACTGATTCCATTTCATTGCTTGTAATCTGTTCAAATATTCTATTTCTTCCTGATTCAGTTTGGGGAGGTTATATATGTCTAAGAATTTATCCATTTCTTCTAGGTTGTCCAGTTGTTGGCTTATAATTTTTCATAATATTCTTTTATATTTATTTATATTTCTGTGGTATTGGCTGTTTTTTCTCCTCTTTCATTTCTGATTTTATTTATTTGAGTCCTTTCTGTTTCTTTTGATGAGTTTGGCTAAAAGTTTATCAATTTTGTTGATTTTTTTCAAAGAACCAGCTTCTGGTTATTTGGTTTGCCCTATTATTTTTTTAGTTTCTATTTTTTTATTCTGATCTAATCTTTATTATTTCTTTCCTTCTACTGGATTTGGGTTTTGTTTGTTCTTTTCTAACTCCCTTAAGGAGTTAAGTGTAAGGTTAAGTTGTTTATTTGAAACTTTTTTTGTTTCTTGTAAGCATATTGCTATAAACTTCCCTCTTAGAACCACTTTTGCTGCATCCCAAATATTTTGGACAGCTGTGTTTTCATTTTTATTTGTCTCCATGTTTTCTTCTTTTGTTTCTATTTCTTCTTTGATTTCTTGGCGGATCCATTCATTGTTTAGTAGCATGTTGTTTAACCTCCATGTATTTATGTTCTTTGCAGATTTTTTTCTTATGGCTGATTTCTAGTTTCATAGTGTTGTGGTTAGAAAAGATGCATGTTATGACTTCAATCTTTTTGAATTTGCTGAGACTTTTTGTGGCCTAACATGTAATCTATTCTGACAATGTTGCATGTGCACTTGAAAAGAATATATGTTCTGCTGTTTAAGATGGAAAGTTCTGAATGAATCTGTTAGATCCATCTGGTCCAATGTGTCATTCAAATATACTCTTTCCTTGTGGATTTTGGGTGATCTATCCATTGATGTAAGTGGTGTTAAAGTCCCTTACTATTATTGTATTACTATTGATGACTTCCTTTATGTTTGTTATTAACTGTTTTATGTATTTAGGTGCTCCCATGTTGGGTGTGTGAATATTTATACTTGTTATATCTTCTTGTTGGATTGTTCCCTTTATGATTATGTAGCATCCTTCTTTTTCTCTTGTGACAGTCTTTGATTTTTTTTAAAGATTTTATTTATTTATTTGGCAGAGAGAGACACAACGAGAGAGGGAACACAAGCAGGGGAAGTGGGAAAGGGAGAAGCAGGCCTCCCACAGAGCAGGGAACCTGATGTGGGGCTCAATCCCAGGACCCTGGGATCATGACCTGAGCCGAAGGCAGACACTTAACGACTGAGCCACCCAGTCTTTGTTTTAAAGTCTCTTTTGTCCAATATATGTATTGCTACTCCATCTTTCTTTGCACTTCCATTTGCATGATAAATGCTTTTCCATCCCTTTACTTTCAATTTGCATGGGTCTTTAGATCTAAAATGAGTCTCTTATAGGCAGCTTATAGATGGGTCTTTTTTTTTTAACCATTCTGTCATCCCGTTTTTGATTGTAGCATTTAGTTCATTTACATTCAAAGTAATTATTGATAGGTATATACTTACTGCCATTTTGTTACTTGTTTTATGGTTGTTTTTTAGTTCTCTGTTCCTTTCTTCTCTTGCTTTCTTCTCTCTCTGTTTTCTGACTTTCTTTAGTGATACACTTGGATTCCTTTCTCTTTATTTTTTGCATATCTATTAATGGGTTTTGATTTGTGGTTACCATTTGGCATATATATAACATCTTAGGCATATAGTAGTCTACATTAAGTTGATGGTCGCTTAAGTTTGAACCCATTCTATAAGCACTAAAATTTTACCCCTCCCCCATCTTCGGTATATAGTGTCATATTTTACATCCTTTTATTTTGTGAATCCCTTGACTGCTTTTTTATAGATATGCTTAATTTTATTGCTTTTGTTGTTTCTACTTTTCTTACTCCTGCTTATAGTCTTTACTTTCCACTAAAAGAATCCTCTTTGACATTTCTTATAAGGCTGGTTTAGTGGTGATGAATTCCTTTAACTTTTGTTTGTCTGGGAAACTCTCTCTCTCCTATCCTGGATGATAGCCTTGCTGGATAAAGTATTCTTGGCTGCAAGTTTTTTTTCTTTCAGCACTTTGAATATATCATGACATTCCCTTCTGGTCTGCAAAATCACCTGATAACCTTACAATGTTTCCCTTGTATGTAACTGTTTTCTTTCCTCTTGCTGCTTTTAAAACTCTCTTCACTACTTTTTGCCATTTTAATTACTATGTATATTGGTGTGGACCTCCTTGGGTTGATTTTGTTGGGGGCTCTCTTTGCTTCCTGAATTTAGATTTCTGTTTCATTCCCCAGATTCAGAAATTTTTCAGCTTTATTTCTTCAAGTAAAGTATTTGCCCCCTTTTCTCTCTCTTTTCCTTCTGGGATCCCTATAATGTGAATGTTATTGTGCTTGATGGTGTTGCTGAATTTTCTTACTCTAGTCTCATTTATTATTATTTTTTTTCCCCTGTTCAGCTTGATTGCTTTCCATTACTCTGTTCTCTAGTCCCTGATCTGTCCTTTTGCTTCCTCTAGTCTATTATTTATTCCCTCCAGTGTATTTTTAATTTCAGTTATTGAGTTCTTCATCTCCGATTGGTTCTTTTTTGTATTTTCTATCTCTTTGTTGGGGGTCTCACTGAAATCCTCTACTCTTTTCTCAAGTCCAGTGAGTATCTTTATGACCATTACTTTAATTTAGCTATCTTACTGTGATTTGGTCCTGTTCTTTCTTTTTCTTTTTTCTTTCTTTCTTTCCTTTTCTTTCTTTCTTTCCTTTTCTTTCTTTCTTTCTTTCTTTCTTTCTTTCTTTCTTTCTTTCTCTCTCTCTCTCTCTCTTTCTTCCTTCCTTCCTTCCTTCTTCCTTCCCTCCCTCCCTCCCTCCCTCCGTTCTTTCTTTCTTTCTTTCTTTCTTTCTTTCTTTCTTTCTTTCTTTCTTCCTTTCTTTCTTTCTTTCTTCTTTCGATTTAATTCCAGTTAGTTAACATACAGTGTCATATTAATTTCATGTGTGCAATACAGTAATTCAACACTTCCATACATCACCCTGTGCTCATCATGACAAGTGTACTCCTTAATTCTCATCATTTATTGAACACATCCTCTCACCCCCTCCCCTCTAGTAAACATCAGTTTGTTCTCTATAATTAAGAGTCTGTTTCTTGATTTGTGCTTTCATTTGGGACATATTCTTCTGTTTCCTCATTTTTTCTAATTTTCTGTGTCTGTATCTATGTGTTAGGAAAGTCAGCTACATCTCATGCTCTTGAAAGTAGTGGCCTTATGAAGAAGAGGTCCTGTAGTGCCCTGCATTGCAGAGTCCCCTGTTCACCAGAACCTGGTGCTTCAGGGGTATCTCCTGTGTGTTCCCTACTGCTGTGGATGAACAGCATTTGCTTTCAGTCCAGTTGTTTTCAGTGGCTCTCTTTGCCTGTCATATGTAGGGTTTGGTTCCTGTGTTGTTTATGGGTCAGTTTTGGGCCTCCTTGGGCTTGAGTTGGGTCAGACCAGGCATTCGCTAGAAATGCAGTTGCTCAGAACTGCAGGGTGCACTCCCTGTGTTGTCCCCTGAGAAACTTTCATTGGTGGACAAGACCTGCAGTCAGACCAGATGTCTGTCCCCAGCCAACTGCTAGGTCCACAATTGAACTGGTATGTGTGGTTATCTTTCCCTCTCCCTGGAACAGGAGTCACTTTGGAGTGGTGCTGGCCCTTGTTGGGGCTGTTTGCACACTGCCACACTTGTGGTGCTGCTTTGGATGGACTCCTGCTGAGGCTGGGTTGGAGGGGACAGGCTGGCAGGAGAACATGGGGTAGGGTGTTAGCAAGGTTTGTGCTGTGGGAGGAGACCTGAAGCAACTCTGGAGAACTCTTTTGGAGGGCAGGTTCAAGAGGGTGGCTCTGCAGGAGAATTTGGGGGTTGGCGGGGGTGGCTGTTAGCAAGCTAGATGAAGAGTGTTTGTGCTGCACTGATTCCCACACATGCCCATATATGTAGACTGGGAGGCCAGGGAGGGAAATGGCACCACCAGCTCTTTTGCTCTTGAAGAAGTCTTCCAAAGATCCCTCCCCTCCAGTGCATGCTCAGAGATTAGTAAATAAATCTCCCTGCCATATACACTAGGTGTTTTCAAGCTGCTGCTTCTATGCTGTATCTCAGTGAGGCTGTTATATTGTCTCTTTAAGGGCAGGGAGTCTGCCCTGCTGACTCTCTCAGATTGGAGGCCACTGATTCTTAAAGTTCTAGTTGTTAAGCCCCATTGATTGTAAGGAACTTGTGAAGTTAAACCCCTCTGGTTTTCAAAGCCAGCCTTATGGGGATTCATCTCAGTGTGGGTCCTCTGTGCCTGGGGTGCCTGTTGTGGCATCTGTTCCTCTCCCTTCTCTGTGCCTGCAGTGCCCTCTGCCTCCTGCGAACTTTCCCACAATTCAGCCTGGTTCCCAACTGTGTCTCTGCCCTTCCTACCCTTTTTGACATGGCCTCTTCTCTACATTCTCTACATCAGCTCCTTGTTTTACCTTTTTAATTGCAGGGTCTCCTTTTTCCAAATAATCCAGCTACCAAATTCCCACAGCTATCACTCTCCCTCATTGCTTCCATCATTTCCTACTGTACCAAGTGAGGTCCATTTGCTTGTTTTTGACATTTCCTATGAACTATTCTCTCACTATTTTTTCAACATTATTCTTGAATATTCTTAAGTATTTCCTCTGTCAGCAAGTGGGCCTTTTACTCTTGCTCTTCCTTGTGTTTTGCTTTTGTTATTCTTTTTACCCTTCTCTCCATCTATTGGAATCATATTTAGCTATTAAGGTAATGTCAGTGCTACTTTCTCTATAAAGGTAGTTTTTCACTTTTTCTAATACTGATTTCTCTCTCTTGAATAATTGCTATTGTGGTGACAGTCAGAACTACTCAAATCAGCATATAACTGTTCTCTAAATTTTTTCATCACTATTTATTTTACCTTTCTAACTTGTGGGCGAGGGTGACATATTACTTGTATTGAACATGTATACATTATAAGCATTAGGTAAATATTTGTGTATTGGCAGCTTGTTCTTCCATGTTTGCTATAAGTTACCGAAGTTGATAACTACTTGAATATATTGCTGAAGTAATTCTTTTGATTCAGTTAAGAATGAATTTATTTTTCCCACCTAAAGAGGTAAAATATATACCCATCATATTACAGTATTTGTACGAATCCCACAGATGTTACTACAAATACTTGGTTTACAATAAAGTTTTGGAATTCAGTTCTAAATGATAGGGTAGGGCTTCAAGAAGTTTGATAATGAAGCCATTTAAAATAAAAATGTAAATGAATGTATGAATATGCTTCAGACTGAGTCACACAACCTTTTAAAATGAATTGCAAAAATAAGGATTAAAATAATTTCTCAGGCTCTTACTGCTAAATTATAGTGAAATGAAAGCATTTAGACAGGGGTTATAGGCATTGCATTGTTAATTATAGTGGTTGCGTTTGCTTTTGTTCCAGTGCATTGTAATTAATGAAGATCTACAGCTCTGTGCTTTGTCTTGGAACACATACACTGTTTTCATAGGCATCAATACAACTACGATATTCTTCATTTATTTCTCAAGAATAACTCTTTTTAACCAAGGGGAGCCCATTGTTGAGGCAGCAACATGAAAATCACAGCAAGAATTGAGCTTGGACAGATCAGAGAGCCATTGACTCTATTCACAAATGCCTAACCTTGTCTTGACACCCCGCAAATGTGGTCTATAATGACATATGGGACATTGTTTAGACCAACTCAGTAATGATAGTCTAATCATGCTTTTTTAAAAAATTTCAAGTCCTAGGAATGACTTTAAGGTACAAGTGAGAAGTTAACAATGCCATAAATTAAAACCTGGACCTGAATCTTGATTCAGCCCTGGTGATTATATCATTTTATGACTGTGCCTTTTTGAATTGGAGAATATAACAAACGATTTTAGGGGGAGAGAGAGAGATAACTAAAAGGACCTCAATCTTAATGGTACAATGTTTTGTAAGCACTAAATATGATGAACCAACCACAGAAGGGAGGTGAGGTTAAGATTTCTGCCTCTTATTGGAAGTATCATATAAATGTAGAATTAATGATAAAGAAAATAATTTCCATCTTTTGCTCTATCTGGTCCCATTTGCTAAGATCCTTCTGCAAAGGGCACTAGCTCTAAAAGAAAAGGCAATGGATTGGACTTGGCATGTGGCCCAGCAGAAACCTGACAGTTACCTCCCCACAGCCTTCATGAACATTTGAAGGCTTTATGCTGCTATTATTTTGAAATAATCAGTGTACACACAAGAGTGAACATACAAATCGTGCCACTTGATCCTTCCTCTCTGCTCTGCAGGGACCAACAGGGTCCCCTGTGGAGATGTGGATGGCAGAAAAATCCTTCTGTAACTCCTCCCAAATTCCCTGTTGGAGCTGGGCGTGCAGCCTAGTAGGTGTTGGGAAGCACCGACTGATTACCAGTGCCTTTCTTTGAAGCCCCAGGTTCATGTGTGACTCTCTCTACCTCTCTGAAGTGACCTCTGGTTGATGTTTGAAGCCTCTGAGAATTCCCAGGTATGCAGATGACGGGCCAGAGTGGGGCAATAAGTTGGGCAACTCCTTTAGTGCTGAGGAGCTGATGGTCTTTTGTGACTTAGGGCCATAGATGAATGCACCCTCTCCTCTGCATCCATAGAGAGTTATAAGCTATGAGTTGATAAGAGCCCCATTTCCTCTATGGGTCTTGAGAAATTGGGCTGATTTTGATATTTTGAAAAGGAGTGTTAGAATTTTGTTGTAAGTGCCACTTAGGGTTTTTCAAAAAAGCACTTGCCCATTTATAGAGGAAAACACTCCCTACATAATATGAAGAACAAAATCTCTCAAATCTGGGAAAAGCTAATTGACTTTAGATTGTCTTATCAAAATATGAACCGATATCATAGGACTCCAGCAGATTTATCCACTACAGATCTTTTACTTTAATTTATTGGTTACTTCACAGAATTGCCAACTGCATTATAGTCCTGTGTGTAGTGGGAAAAGCACTATCATATAACTCTTGAGCAGATGTGTTACAAGAGTCTTTTCATTTCCTTTCTTAAACCCAAAGAATAATGACACTGCAATATCATGTGGTGAAAAGAGCAATAATTTGATAAACATTGTCTTTCCATTAGATTAGAGCAATTAATCTGATTCTAATTTGGCTGAAACATTATCATACTGGAGTCCCCAGAGCCCTGTGAATAATCTCTAAACACATTGGCACACTCAGTAGACAAACATTATCTCCACTCGCACTGTTCTTCCATATGGTCTCCTCCCATGGTGATGGAGGGCACCCTGCTGTTTTAATCAAATAAATGTCAATTATCTGAGATAGATTTTTAGTTCTTGAGCCCGGGCTTGCAGTGCAGCCAGAGTGACTGGGTAGAATGGTCTGCAACTGTTTCTTGCACAAGCTGCTTGCGTTTTATAAGGAATTCACACCTTGCCACATCATCCAGCATTCCAGGAACCCTATAAATAAAATGGGTGGTTTCAGAGGCTGTGTGTGTGTGTGTGTGTGTGTGTGTGTGTGTGTGTGTGTATGTGTGAGAGAGAGAGACAGTGACAGAGAGACAGAGACAGAGAGAAGGATTCTTGACCTTCATTTAGCTTCAGTTTTCCTTATTTTGGTAGGTACAGAACTTACTAAACTCATTTATTAAACTCATGTTCATGCCTACTCTGTCCCTTCCCTGTTTATAGCAGCCCTCTCTGTCCCTGAATGGAAATCTGGACATAGAGATCTCAGAAACAAAGATCCATATTTGACTGCTGGTTCCTTTTGCAGACCTCTTCCTAGACATGTATGGTGGGTCTTCGTGGTGAGAGCGGCAGGATTTTCCTCCCAACCTTCCAGGGGTTGCTGATGAGATCAGCTGTAGCTCCAAAAGACAGTGGAAGAATGGAGGATGGGAGCACACCTTTTCTGGGTTTGGGGGAGGGCCCTGTGAGGGCACTTCTGGAGCCAAAGAGGACAATCTACATCTTTTAGAAAGAGGGCTCTGGATATGAGGCTGACATCATCAAACCAAACAAAAATAGACAGGGTGAATAGTATGACATGCTGAGAAGACTGTCAGTTCTACATTTCTTTGCAGAGCTCTCTATCTTTAGGGTGTCAATTATCAGGTGTTGGTTTTGTTATCAGACAAGCCCTTGTCTCAAAAGCTTGTAAATTTGCCCAGAGACCTGAGGGCCTCTGATGACTATATGTCTAGACTAAAAGCACTAGGTCACTCTCCTTGCTGCTTCTACTGTGACAAGCTGGCACAAAGAGAAAGGCAGTCCACGGGGATCTGGACTAATACACTGTGGCAATTCAGCAAATGTTGTCAGAAAGGATTTCAGTTTTTACATTGGCTGTGATCCCGAATCAAGGAGGAAAGCCACCGAATGCTCTGACTGAAAAAATACAGTAGCATCAAACCCCTCCTGCCTCTAAAATGGTTTAATTGGAGACTGTCAGTCATGACATCAAATGTCAAGCCCCAGGTCACCCACTGCATTTAGAAGGTACAGAGTTCCTTACTCCAGAGGTGGGCCCTGTGCACCTGCTCTGCAAAGTGGGAGGCATGGAGGATGGATATTTTAGTAACAGCTGGAGCATTTGCTGCAGAGAGCAAGCATTATGCCAGGCTGACATGTGGAGGAGGTTAATAAAGAGAAGGCTGATATGAATTAGAGGTGGTAAGTTGCAGTGGTTAAATATGCAGGCCCTGGAGGGAGGTGGCTTGGGTTCAAAGCTCAAGCTTATATATATATATATATATAGGAAAGTTACTTTGCCTGTAGAATTCTCAGTTCCCTTATCTACAGAATGGAGATTGATGATAGCACTTAGTTCATGTGTTTGTTATAGGGACTAAATAAGGTAATGGATATAAAGCACATAACATAGTGCTGAAACATAGTATATACTTGATAAACATTTGCCACTATTTACTTAGAGTGAGGGGTTCAGAAGACTTGCCTTTGAATTGTGTATCTTTATACATACTAGTTTTTAAATTTTTTTAATTTAAATTCAATTTAGTTAACATATAGTATATTATTAGTTTCAGGGGTAGAATTTAGTGATTCATCAGTTGCATATAACACCCGGTGCTCATTACATCAGGTGCCCTCCTTACTGCCCATCACCCAGTTACCCCATCCTCCCACCCATCTCCCCTCCAGCAACCCTCAGTTTGTTCCCTATAGTTAAGAGTCTCTTATGGTTTGTCTTCCCCTTTGTTTTCATCTTATTTTATTTTTCCTTCCCTTCCCCTATGTTCATTTGTTTTGTTTTTTAAATTCCACATATGAGTGAAATTGTATGGTATTTGTCTTTCTCTGACTGACTTATTTCGCTTAGCATAATACCCTCTAGTTCCATCCACGTTGTTGCAAATGGCAAGATTTCATTCTTTTTGATGGCTTATATTCCATTGTGTGTGTGTGTGTGTGTGTGTGTGTGTGTGTGTGTGTGTATCACATTTTCTTTATCCATTTATCTGTCGTTGGACGTCTGGGCTCTTTCCATAGTTTAGCTATTGTACTACATACTAGTTTTGTGTCTTTGAATAGGTCACTAAATCAGTCTAAGCCTTAATGTCCTAAGTATCTTAATGTTACAGGGATTATTTTGAGACTCAATTGATAGAGATGCAGTGTTGTAATGAGGACATACTAAGTGTCCATAATGTCCATGGCAGCAGTAGCTATAGGCCTCTATATGCAAACCAGGCAAAGAACCTTCTTCAGTGCTATAATACAAAACTGCTGAATTAAATAGATTGAACACACATTATATGAGGAAAGGGCCCTGAGTTTGCTATGGTTGCCATAACTTATTTCTTCACAGTTTTGGAGTCTAGAAATCCAAGATAAAGATGTCAGCAGGGTTGTTTCTTCTGTGGACCTCTCTCATTTTTTAAAAATCTATAAATCAAATTGGTATAGATGCTAAAGATGAATTTAGAGAAGTCAGATTTCTCTCTTATAATTCAAATTTCAATTTTCCTTAGGGGGCAAAACATTGCAGTAACCTTCCTGAAAAAGCTTGTACATATTTAAAAAAATAACATCCTTAGAGTCTGATGGCTCTAGAATGGAGTAGAATCATCAATCATCTATTTATTTATTTTTAAGAGATTTATCATGATTGCTTGATGATTGCTTCGAAAGGCAATGAGATGCAGGAAGAGATAATTACAGATATGTATGTGACAAAATTATTTCTTTTTCCTCCAGTTTTATTGAGATATGATTGACATGCAACATTGTATTAGTTTTAGGTATATAACATAGTGATTTGATATATGTGTTTATTGATAAATGATCACCACAATAAGTTTAGTCAACCTCCATCACTTCATAAGTTACAATTTTTTTCTTATAATGAGGACTTTTAAGATTATTCTCTTAGTAGTTTACAAATATACAATACAATTTATTAACTGTGGTCATCATGCTATATATTATATCTCCAGAACTTATTTTATCTTATAAGTGGAAGTTTGTACCTTTGACTACCTTCACCCCTTTTACCCACTCCCTCTTATTAGCTTGAGTTGTCTCCACATGGTCTTACCTCTATGTATCTCGTATGAGGACATCAGTCATATTGGATTAGAGCCAGCCCCAGTGACCTCCTTTTAACTTAATTACCTCTTTAAGGGCTCTATCTCAAAATTCAGTTGCATTCTGAGGTAGTGGGGGTTAGAATTTACACATATGTACTTGGGGGGCACAGCGCAGCCCATAACAGAGTCCTACATTAGGATTATATTTTCATCCTGATACTCTCAGTTCTACCAGATTTAAATAAAAGGAAGTTGAAAGAATATGTAGTAGAAAGAATACTGAACTAGATATCATGGCTGCTGTGGTGTAGTCAGCATTCACACAAATTAACTGAGTGACCTTGAGAAAATCCTTTACTATTTTAGAGCTTCAGCTTCCTCTTCTCTAATGTTCATACTGACATTAAAATAATGATTTAAATAATATCTATCCATCTGTCCCTCTCTCCATCCTATCATCCATTCATCTTATCATACTTCCATCCATCTATCTTCTTATTCAGTCAACAGACACTTCTTGAGTACTTACGTTGCCAGGACCAAGCCAATTTCTGGGAATGCAGTGATGGATGACATACGTTCTCTTCTCTCGAATTTGTCTAACAGGGAAGACAGACAAGTAAAAAGTACATAGGCTTTCTCTATTCCCTCTTCTACATGACAGTCCTTCAAATATTTGAGGAAGGCTGACATTTCCCACTTTTTCTCTCCTGGTTTCTTGATTCTAGATTAAATATACTCTAATTTCTTTATTTCTCATATAACACAGTCTCCAGACATTTTATTCTTGTAGATTAATGTTCTGTGGTATTTTCTAGTTGTTTTTTTAAAAACAATTCAGAAATAAATAAGATAGATACTTTAATACCAGTTGATTAAGAAGCAGACAACAATCAGACTTTACTCATGCTGGGGCTTCACACTGATTTAACCTGGATCAAGATGTCATGTTACAAATTACATTGGTGTCTCAGATTACATTTCTCTCCCATTTTCTCCAGTTGGGTCACTCAGCCATATTTACTGAACTCTTATTGTGGATCACTGTATAGACCAAGATTAGCATATACCATTTGGTCAAACCCAGAGAGCATAATATTGACACAAGGGCCACAATACTAAGACAGCAACAACAATAAAACCTATTAATCTTGCACCAGGCACTTTGTGAACTTTATTCCTTTAATCATTATAACAACTTGGAAGTATTCACCATTTCATAATTGGGGCTACTGGGTCTTAGAGGTTAAATGACTTGCTCAAGTTCACACAGTTGGTAGGAGGACCCAAAAGTTATCCCCAGATCTCATTTATTCTAAAGACTTGGCTTATAATCCCTATACTTAAGCCCCTCTCTCAGAGCCCTCTATTCAATTAAAGGACAGTGGACTGCTTGGTGGATTTTCTGTTGGGCTGCTCAGATATTAGAGTTCCCACGTAAGGGAGATTAATGGCAGATATAGGCCAGGCCTTGTGGGGATTACACCTTGATGGAGACATTGTAGTCCTGGGTCTGGGCCTCAGCTTTTCCTTTTTGAGATCTCACTTTTATTATTTTGCCAGGGTGATCAGGCTTTGCAGGATAGATCTCTCTAACAAAATACAAAAGAGAATGATTTATAAGCCACAGTGCCCACTTACCATGGGAAATAAAATTGATTTGTAAAATCAGGAGCATTTCTTCAGCAGGCACTCCCTTTCTGTGGGGGTCAACCACTCAGAAGGACAAATAATAATTCAGAAGTTTGCTTGGTGAGCATAGAATTTATAGCAAAGAGATTAGGTTTTGCCCAAGGGAAGTCTCCTCAGGCTACTATAACTTGGAGTTAATCCTTCTTTACCCTGCAGTTATTTCTGCCTAAATTACTGGAATCCATCTTCTAGAATCACAACATAATTTTCTTTTGTCACTGTTAGACTCAGACACACTGACAGTCTCCCAATTCTCTTTAGGCAGTATTTTTCTTTTGGAAATATCTATTATCAAAAACATCCCTTGTGACATTCTTCATGTTATAACATTCTAAATTACTGTTTGTCTTTATTAGTTTACACTGTAGGTTGTCTAATCCTTAATGAGGTTTTTGTTGGACCTTGTATTGGGTGTAGGGGTTGAGTCATCTATTTCACAGCAGGCAGGAGGTTTGGGGCACTGACCTCAACTAGAATGATGAGCCCTAATTAGTCTAAGAAAATCACAGTAAAGCCTTACTCTCAAGCCAGTGTCTGTTTTAGGATGCCAGACTTAAGTTGGCATGTCATTTCCTCAGCTAGAGGGACTGGTCCAAGAATTTGTGCATATTCCAATTTGGGCAAATGGGACATGAAGGGAGATTTGAGGGAGGGACACTTCTGGAAAAAACTTCCCCACGTTTCAGAGGGAACCATAGAAAGAATAAGGGTGTAAGGTCAGAATGATTGTAATTACTTTTCTGCCAATCTAAGGGTGAAGTCCCCATGGAGAAGAGAAGAACCTAGAGCAATGCAGGGGAATGGGGCTAGAGTCATTGTATTAAGTCAAGGCCTAAGCCTAGCCTACCTCTAGACTTTCATTTATGTGAACAAGAAAGTTCCTTCTTTGGGGGAGCCAATTTGATTTAGGATTTTATATACATGCAGCTGGAAGCATACTAATTGAACAGTGACTTTCTGAAATCCATTTCATATTCACAAACCACATAGAAAAGTTCTGCAGATGGCCAAACCAATTTTTTTTTATATATGATTTTTTGATACTTGCAGCTCAGGAAGTGAGATGTTTTAAACAACCATTAGCTTATGGGGTCCAATTTACCTTTTTTTGGGCAATTACTATAGTTATTAATCCAGCCATAGGTCTCAGAAATATCAGCATAGGCATTTCCCTGAGCTCAAGGCAAGAACTCTTTCGCAAGTATGCCCATATATTAGTCAAATGAATCATTCCTCAAAACAATCATAGTAATCTCCAGAATTCTGTCCTAGACCCCTCCTTGGGATTAAGAGCTTCTTTGTTTAGCACTGATCCCACAGACATTGTCAGAAGATGTTACCACCTCTGGATTCTCAGGTGATTCAAATTTAGTTGCCTGTTATTTAGGATCCAGATCATGTATTTTTTAAAGTTCTAGCTCCTAAAGAAATTAAGAGGTTATGCCACAATGTGAATCAATGTACTGTATCCTTCCTAGAAACAATAAAAATATCTGCTGAATTAAACAATATGATTTGTGACCTAACTAACTTACCTTCTGGAGTGAACTCCTTATCTTGTTCTGGATCAGTAACAAACTATGGTTTTATATCTTGTCTGTAGACATCCCCCTTTGAATAACACTAAATATGATTCTAAACAAACCACTCATTCATTCATTCATTTAATAAACATTTACTAAACTAATATGTGGAAGAAACTCAAGAATAATCTTGGGAGTTATCTAAGAAAACTTTGCCTTACTCTTCATATTTAACCAGATGTCATGCCTTCCTCTACATTCCTGCTGCCATTGACTTGATTCAGGTTTCCATTACTTTCTAAAATGTTGCCATCACCCTGCTGTCAGTCTTGCCCTTTCCAGGCCACAGTGTGCTGTTAAAATATACATTTCTGTGCTCAAGGTGCTTCTTTAGCTTCTGTGTCATTGAAACCTGCTGTGTTGGATTCTTTGCTGAATACACCGCAAATAGATGTTAGTGCCTTGTACTGCAAATGTTCTTGGTAAATGAGCCTTCTACCATGCTTTCTTGAGATAAATATGTCTACAATTTGTGTAGTTTCCTCTGTGGCCTCTATTTATGCCATCTGTGTTTTGGAAAACATTTTTTGACTCATCATGGTTGAAAAATGATGTGCAAATGATAATGCTAGACCTGTGGCAAAGAGACGAAGGAAGAATGTCTTGTTGGATGTTATAATGCAAGTTCTGTGATAGTTTAGTCATCTTCAGGAAGTGATTCAGGAAAGAGAGGCTATAAATGGGTGAGGGGCATGTTCTTTGAAATTAGGAAGGGCATCATAGCTATCAACCTGGAAGAACTAATTAACAATTGTATGAATGAGAGTGGAGAGAAGCCGTAGTTGGAAGAATATAATGATTCCAGTTGATTTGGTGAGAAAGGAAGTGCAACAGTCCTTGGAGGATTTGGTCTCATGTCTTGGGAAAAGATGCGTTAATGACCCCTAAGTGCTAATTACATTTTGGCTTGATATCCACCAGTGCATCCTTGTGCCTATAGGATTATTATTTTTTTAATTGCATGTATAATATTAGTATTCTCTCTGTTTCATAATTTTTGAAGATCTGAAATTGTATTTTATAATGCTATTATTTTATATAAGCCTCACTAAAATGCATCATATTCTTTTTTGCTTTATTTCTGGCAATGCTGTTAAGCACATTTAGTTTTTGTGATAATTTTTGGAGTCATCATTGTGAACATTATTTATATTGTATTATTCTCTAATGTGGTGATGTCTTTGATATGAAATTAAGTTAGGCAGTACTGTTTTACACCTGTATAAACCTCTCATGTGAGGATAGCCTAGAATATTTTAGATAAACCAGAGTAATGAAGAGAGACTGGTCCTACCAGGTACTTTAATGCATTATAAAGCTATAAGAATCAACAATGTTGGGGGGGGTGGGAAGATGGATTAGCCCGGTGATGGGTATTAAAGAGGGCTGGTATTGAATGGAGCACTAGGTGTTATACGAAAACAATGAATCATGGAACACTACATCAAAAACTAATGATGTAATGTATGGTGATTTGGTGCTTAACATGACATAATAAAATAAAAAAATATGATATTGAAACAGAATAAGTAGTTTAGAAATTTATTTCTACTTATAATTACTTAACACATAATAAATATAGAATTTCAAACCAGTTGAGAAAGAATAGATTATTAAAAATGACTTTGGGACAATTGTCTAATCATTAAGACCAAAGAATTAATGTTTAGCTTCTACTTCACATGATTAATCCCAGATGGATTAAAAAAGTCCTAGAAAATGTGATAGAAATTAATATTTATATAATCTTGGGATGGGGAAAGGTTTTGAAGCAAGATATTTAAACCTTAAAGATTAATAATTAATCTACATAAAGATTTTAAAACTTCTGAATTTTAGACACACTCCAAACACAAATTAAAAGAAGAATGGATGGTTACTATAAAAAGAAAACCAGAAAATAACAAATGTTGGTAAGTATGTGAAGAAATTAGAACCTTTGTGGGTTGACTATTGGTGGAAGTGTAGAATGTTGCAGCTGCTATGAAAAACAGTACGGCAGTTACCCCCCCAAATTAAAAATAGAATTAGCATATGATCCTGCAATTTTACTTCTGGCATATATCCAAAAGAATTGAAAGCAAGGACTTATAAAGATATATCTATACATAGCAGCATTATTCACAATATCCAAGGGGTGGAAGCAACCCAAGTATCCATTGACAGATGAACAGATAAAGTGTGGTGTATACTTTGGAATATTATTAATCCTTAAAATGGAAGGAAATTCTGACACATGCTACAATATAGATGAACACTGAGGATACTATGTATGTAGGTGAAATAAGCCAGTTACAAAAGCACAATACTGTATATATTATGAGATAGTCAGACTAGTAAAATTCAGAGGGACAGAAATAGAATGGTCGCCAGGGGCTGGGTGGGGATGAGGGGAATGAGGAGCTACTGTTTAAGGGGCACAGTTTCAGTTTTGTAAGATGAAAGAGTTCTGGAGATCATGGTGCTGATGGTTGCACAACAGTATGACTGTACTTAATGTCACCAAATTGTACCCTAAAAATGGTTAAGATGGTAAATTTTATGTTATGTGTATGTTACCAAAATTAATAATAATAAGGAATGGTGATGCTTACCTGAATTTTATTTCTACTCTCCTTTTATTAGCTCAGTGACTTTAAGCAAATCTGTCAAACTCTCGGTGTCAAACTTTTTTCATCATATAGTTATTTTGAGGACTCAATGAGATAATTCCCATAAAGTGGTTTTTACAGTGCATGGAACATAGTAACTGCTGAGAAATTGGCCGCTGCCTACTCTAGTAGTTCTAGGGATTCTGATAGTAGATTCTCCATTTATCTTCTCTTGTTTAATCTATGTCTCATTTCTTCTCATCTAATAAATCATTGCTTCACTCTTTTATCCATTTTATCAACATCACAGCTTTTGCTCACTCTTGGTTTGTGCTTCCTAATATCTTTGATTTCTTTGTGACTCCAGTTTGCTTTTAGCTGCTTATGGATCTTAGAACACTTTAAAGCTTCATTTCCTATGGCTAATAGCCTGATTTTTCTTCATTTATTCAAATCAAATTATTAGAAATAGAATCTGATTGGAACTTTGTTTATGTTAAGAATCTTGTTGGACCTTTCTTTCTTTCTGGCAAATCTTTTCATACCAGGTCATCTTGAAGCTCACTGCGCAGCTGACTTTTGGTTGCATTTATATTACATGATCAGCCATAGTCCAATCAACTGTGGTTTGGGTGGCAGATTTCTGTGTGAAATGAAACAGGATCACCAAGGGCTGCCTCTACTGAAGGGGCCATTTGTATTTTTTGAATTTGTTTTTTATCAATCACTTTTGTAATGACCAGAATGTTGATTTTTTTCTAGTTGAAGATTGATTCCTCCTTTAGTATTTATATCTGCTTTAAATAGTTTCTCCCTGTTTCCATCACCTTGTTCACAAGCTGCTAATCTGTTATCCAACTTCCCATCTGTAAATCAGAACAGGACAGAAGTGCAGTGGGAACATAAGGTAACCAAACTAACAAACTTGATTTATAGAAGAGAATAAGTCAATGAACTCTGCTTTGTAGTATTTTTTTTTTTTTTAATAAGCACATGATATTGGTGCAGGGGCTTTTGGGTTACTTCAGGTTTGTTCTGGGTTCTGGGAAAATGAGGTGGCTAAAGTCTATTAGATTTAGTGTAAGTTTCTTATACATTTGAGCAGATGTGACACCTTTATTTACAGTGTATCATATTCCTTTATGTGTTACTTTCTTCCCCATAGTGTCTTTCCTAGGAATTGTTCCCTTTTCAGTAAAAAAATATGCCTTTTCTTGTTATCTTTTGGTTAAGGGAGGGGGTACTCTTTTCAGGGAAAACATTAAAGTAATATAAAACTCAACAGTGTCAAAGATGATCTTTTTATGCAAACACTACTTTAAAGTTTTTAACCATCTGTTCTTAATTGTTTTTGCAGGAGATTATTCTCATATTCTAAGAGACACACTGTGAATTTTTAGGTATGTATTTAAGAGAGCTCAAGAAATAGGGATCAACATCATGTGTGTTAAAAGAAATAGTCAAAGGAAAAATTTTACCTGTATTTGCTATTGAAAGGTGGAATTGAAATGAAAAATACATAAATTTTATATTTCAGTAGTGGAAACAAAGGTAAACCATTGTGATTCTGTTTGGGGACCCACATATATGCATATCACGTAGTAAGACAAAACTGCTTCCATAGCAATAAACTATTTCTATTTTTTCTTGTTTGTTATAAATTAGTCCTTGTTTTTCAGGACCTTCAGAGATTTTAAAGGAAGATAATACAAAGATAAATAAAGCATATCCTCTATTCAACCTGTACCTGGGGAACTCAATATATTTTTAATGTAAAAAATTGGTGGTAGCTTAGTAATGAAGCTTGCAAAATAAGACTCCTGGGAAATGCTCAGAATGAATCTTGAACCTTGGAGTGCTGGTACCAAGTGGGTAAGATGTTGGCACAGCAAAGTTAACAACATTTCTGGATCACACATCAAGTGCAGAATACCGAAAAGGATGTAATACTGGTGCTTGTTTTGGGGCATGTGACTTATATATAGTCTGATAGATATATAGATTGACAGAGATATCAATGATATCAAATTTTGTTAAGATTGTTGGTTTGGCTGCCAAGAAATGAACATCTGTCCAAGTGGGAATTTGTTCTGTTGTTTTTTCTCTCTTTCCAACTCAGCAAAATCACATGAAAACCATAGAGTTGGAAAGGACCTTGGAAATCAAACACCCACATTTTAGAAATTAAGAAATGGGGGGGGCGGCTCAGAGAGGTTAAATAAGTTGCTCTTGGTAATCCAGCTAGAGAATGGTTGAATCAGGATGGGAAACCAGACTTGTAGTGCAATATTCATTCTAACATATTACAAAGAACTTTCATCCTGTTATGCTTGCAAAAATAGTAATTCATTTCACACTTCACTACTAAAATAAGTCTTTCGAAGTTTGTTACTATTTCTTGAGACTTAAAATTGTTGTTTGTTTGTACTGGGCAACCTTGATGGTTCTTCTCATACCTAGACAGAGAATTTATGACAGTCTTTTCCGTGTATGTTTTAAAAGTTGATCAGAGGTTATTAATGGACATATTGTGGGACCAGTATCTTGCTTTGTGTCAGAGTGAGAGGATGAAAAGTGGTTGTGTAATTGCCATGTGTTGGTAATGACTCCGGATTGGAAGCTAAAACATCTGGATTATGGTCCCACCTCAGCATTAATTAACTGTGTTCTGAGTCTTAATTTCCTCATCTGACCAAAGAAGGCATCAGTTAAATAATCTCTAAGGTCCCCATAAACTGAAATATCATAATATTCTAAATCATGAAAAAGTTAAAGAATTTTTAGTCCCTACTTATACAGGGCTATTATGGGCTAAAGATTTGAAAAAGTCGAAGGCTACTTTGTAACAATTCATTAAACAATTGTCCAACTCTTAATTTCATACTGGATTTGGGATTTTCTTACTAACAAAATTGTTGACTTGAACTGTCAAGCAGTAAGAAGCGAGTACATCTATCTTTATATATGCATTACAACCACACTGAGCTCCCTATCACATTAATGAAAGTGCTGGAACTCCCCTGCTTATTGGCCTTTGCACATGTTATTTTCCCTGCCTACCATCCCTTCTACCTTATCTTGGCTCTGGCCTAGCAAACTCCTACTCATCCTTTAAGACCCAACTCAAATGTCACCTCCTCAAGAAGGCTCCCATAACTATCTCGCTGGTCAGTCAAACCAGTATTTATTGTTTACCTACTATGTACAAAGAATTCTGTCAGTAGCTAAGGATGATCACAGCCCTAACTCTCATACTTTAGTAAGGAAGATTGACATCAAGTAAATAATTATAAATAAATAATAATTACGATGCAAAATGATGTGAGAGAAAAGCAGTAAGTGCTCTTGGAGTGTCTACTGGAGGAAACTAAACTCAGGCAGAATTAGTGTCTCTCTTCTCTGGGTTCAGACAGCATTTTATGGCATGTCTCTACTGTGACACTAGTTACATTGCATTCTTACCAGTATTATGTTAATGTATCTCTCTCTTCTACACCTGTATTGTCCAATATGGTAGCCACTAGCCCCATGTGACCTTTTAAATTTAAAGTAATTAAAATAAAATACAATAAAAATTCATTTCCTCAGTCACAGTAACCACGTTTGCTAGGGGCTGCCATATTGAACAGTGCATCATCACAGAAAGTTCTGTTGAACAGTGCTGCTCTGGACTGAATTCCTCAATGTCAGATATTCTGTTTCATTCATCTTCATATCCCTAGGACCAGGAACAGTTATTTATATAGCAGACGCTCCCCCTATTGGTTGATTGATTCATTCAAAAAATATTTGTGTATGTGCTTATTATGTGCTAGGTACAATTCTAGGTGCTGAGGGTAAACAGTGAAAAAATAGTTTCTGCTTTCATGGAGCTTATATTTTAGTGGGGTTGAGGGGAATTGGACAATAAACAAATCAAGTAAATATATAATCTGTCAGATAGTGATGAGTACTATGGAGAAAAATAAAATGGGTTAAGTTACATATCAAGTAGCAGGACAAGGGTTGAGGGGTGAATTGTTTGCTTTTGTACGTAAGGTGGGCAAGAAAGGCCTCACTGAGGGAATGAGTCATGTGGGGGGAGTAGCAAACAGTGTCCCTGAGGCAGCAGTGTGACTTGTTCCTAGAGCTGAGTGAGTACTGCAAAGTATCATAGAAATGATAATGGACAGCAGAGGAGGGAGCAGGGTTTTTGTTACTCCAAGTGAGATGGGAATTTTTGATCAGAGGAGAGAAGGGGTCAGACTTATGTTTTTAGTGTGATCAGTTTGGCTGCTGTGTGGAAAACAGACTGCAGGGAGTAAAGCCAGAGACCAGTTAGAGGCTCTAAGGCAAGAGAAAATAGTAGCTTGAATGGGTGCTGATCATGAAGGTGGTGAGTAGTGTACACATTTTGAATGTACAGCAGGCAGGATATGCTGATGGATTGGATGGGAAGTGTGATGGAAAGAGAGGAGTCAAGAATGACTCCAAGCATTTTGGCCTGAACAAGTAGAAGAATGGATTTTGCATCAGCTGAAGTGAAGAAGACTGGAAGTTGTGGATTGGGTAGGAAAATCAGGAATTTGGTTTTGGACATATTAAGTTGGAACATCTGTTGGGCGTGAGTTATATATAGGTGTCTGAGGTCCAGCTAGAGGTATAAATGCTTGTTGACTGAATAATTGAATGAGTGAATAAGACATTATTATCTTAAAATAGCAATTCGAATGTGAAACTGCAGGGCTTAGACCGGGGTGGGGGGACAATTTGCATACAGACAAGAGAAAATCAAAGAGGAGGCCTTAGAATGTGAGCAGGCTGTGGATGTGTGACCCAATAAATAAGATCAATTAATTCATTTTTATGATTATTATTTGAACAGGGATTTCAGGATTTTAAATCTAAAATTCCTTTGATTCAGGGCGCCTGGGTGGCTCAGATGGTTAAGCGTCTGCCTTCGGCTCAGGTCATGATCCCAGGGTCCTGGGATCGAGTCCCGCATCGGGCTCCCTGCTCCTTGGGAGCCTGCTTCTCCCTCTGCCTCTCCCTCTCTCTCTCTCTCTCTCTCTCTCTCTCTCTCTGTCTGTCTCTCATGAATAAATAAATAAAATCTTTAAAAAAAAAAAGTGTAAAATTCCTTTGATTCAGATGATGGGGCAGGATGTGTTAGTTTCCTATGGTTGCTATAACAAATGACTACAAAGTTAGTGACTACAATAACAAAAATTTATTATTTACAGATCTGGAGGTCAGAAATTTAAAATGAGTCTCAGGCTAAAATCAAGGTGTGTGCAAGGCTGTGTTCCTTTTTAGATGCTCCAGGGGAGAATTTGTCTTTCTCACATTGTTAACACTCTGACTCTGACTCTCTTGTCTCCCTCTTTTACTTATAAGGGCCCTTGTAATTACACTGAGCTCACCTGAGTAATCCAGAATAATCTCCCCATCTCAAGGTAGATGATTACCCACCTTTATTCTATCTGGAACCTTAATTCCCCCTTGCCATGTAACATGATATAGTCACAAATTCTGGGGATTAGGATGTGGATACTCAGAAGAGGTGATGTCTTGAGTTTGTTCTTTCTTTTACTGTCAAAAGATCAATATACAATAATAAAAGTGATTGAGAGGGTGTCTAGAGTATAAATAAACTCCAGTTAGACATCCTCTCAAATGCTTTTATTATTGTATATTGATCTTTTGACACTAAAAGCCAAAAAAGACTGAGAAAGGCTAAGCAAAGAACTTGAACAAGAGTCCACATTTATATAAAGTTGTGCACATGTTCTATTTTCAGCTAACTTAAGAATATTTATAGCATATGTAAAAACAAACTGAGACCTAAGAATATTGTACTGGAGGGTGTATACATGTGTGTGTATGTGTATTTGTGTTATTGTTCCATATAAACTTAATTATTGGCTATAAATCTTATGTAAAATCATATTAGATGAATACTAGAGTTTGTTTTATGCTACTCTTGGGATTTATTTTTTGACTTTTATGTATACCTTAGATTTAGAAGGGCGTTATTTTCTGAACGTATGTCTGTAAAATGCAAATGCCCTTATGGGTCATAGGATAGAACGTTTGAAGTTGAGATTATCCTGGAATCCTGGAGTAACTATTACATTTAGTTGGTCTAAGAAGTGTCAAATCTTATTCTGAAATGTCTCCTAGTTATTCTCATTGCTTCCTTTTCAGCCCAGGGCAGGACATCTGTAACAGTTCCCTAATTGGCATTACTCAGGTGAATCTGAAGGCAAAGTGCAGTGGGTTAAGAGAGGGTTCTGGAATCAAATTATCAGAGTCCAGTCTTATTTTGACTACTTACTAGATGGATGGCTGTAGACAATTACCTCACTTCTGTAAACCTCAGTTTTCTTTCCTGTACAATGTGGATATTGTTTTCATAGAACTGTTATGGGGCTTATATTAAATTAGGAGTTAATGAACTTGACTAAGACAGCTAGTTGTGAACTTATTGATTCTCAGACCCAAATCTACCTCTTGTCTTGATTTTTGATAATGGAACTGGACTCTTTTTCAGCTGATACAATGCTGGAGGGGTCCTGCAAGGCATAGTGGAGGATCAGGCTTTTCTTCCCAGTTTTGGACTCTTTTTTTTTTTTTTTCCTCCTAAGGCCCAGCTATCAATGGTATGTGGAAGACCCAGTAGAGTTAACCCTCCATTGAGTTTCTTTTGCACCCCAATGTGCAGTTTTCTACATACCATCTGAGACCTGCCCATACCCTAGCAGGCAGCTTCTATTAGACCAGCTCTGGCCTATGGTATCCCAGCAAATGTTGCTGGCATCTCAGTGGACATCTGGCATCTTTCCTGTGAAAGAGCTCTGATCAATGTGATCCCAGAAATCCCTGCCACCCAATAGGCTCTAATTACACCCTCTCCAAGGCCAGGTGTGAATCTCAGCTTTGATGGGGTAGGGGTAGGGGTGGTTGGGGTCCTTTCCCAAAGCTGCTTCTTCCTTAGGTACCTACCTCAACTCTAGAGGTAATAGCTCTTCTCTATTTTTGCTATTTGTGTATTCTTTAGAGTCTTCTTTTATCCTGGTTTGCTGTTAACTGCCTTTACTAATTAATAATTATTTATATTAAATCATCTCTATTCAAATTACTGATATGATTTCTGTCTCCAGAGTAGACCCTGAGTAATATATTAACAGAGAAAAATAAGCATCCCAAGAATATGAGAGAAATAAATAATCTGAAAGTGATTAAAATGAATAAAGTATTAAAGGAAGTAAAAAAACCATAAAGAAATAGTAGGGCTCTATGAAAAAAGAATATTAGATGCAGATTAAAAAAATTAAATGTTTAGAAATTACAAAATGTAGTCATTAATTAAGACTTAAGTGGGTGGATCAAATATCTGGTTAGGTTCTGATTAAGAGATAATAAAAGAAGAGAGAGAAAAAAAAGAAAAAAAAAGACTTTAAAGATAGCCCTGAAGAAATTGTCTAGGATGTAGCAAAGAGATAGGAAATGAAATATTAAAAAGAAAGTACAAAAGAATAGCTGCAATCAAATTATGTGATCCAATATACATCTAATAGGAATTCTCTTTATTTTTCTTTCTATGTCATCTACATATATATCTATATAGCTATAAATTTATCATCTATAAATATATTTCATATATTTCCAGAAAGAAAATAGAAAGAATGGGAAAAGAGACAATATTTGAATAGAGACCAACTGAAAACTTTTCAGAATTCAATAAATACCAGTAAGGTTTATTCTAGGATTACAGAGATGTTTTAACTTTATAAAATCTAATGTAATTTACCACATTAATATATCAACAGAGAAAAAATATGCTCATCTCAGGTTAATAAATCTTAAAAAACTGAATAAAAAATGGATGTCTATGTAAAAGTTAATGTGAAGTTCACACTTAATGGTGAATGAGTTAGAAGCATTCTCTTAAAGTCAGAAATAATTTAGGATGCCTGCTCTCAGCACTTGTATTTAGCATTGTACTGGAGGTCCTAGCTAGCTCAATATGACATGGAAAATAAATAAGAGGTATGGGGAAAGGAAAAATAAGAAACCAAATTGCCAGTGTCACAGATGATGTGATTATATACATAAGAAATTCAAGAGATTCTACTTACAAATTAGTAGAAGTAATCAGAGAGTTCATCAAGGATATTGTCTACAAAACTGTTTATAAGCACTCGTTTAGAAATGTAATTTTAAAACAACCTATGTGGTGCCTGAGTGGTTCAGTCAGTTAAGCATCTGACTCTTGATTTCAGCTCAGGTCTTGATCTCAGGGTTGAAGTTCAAGCCCTGCACTGGGCTCTATGCTGGGCTTGGAGCCTACTTAAAAGTAAGTAAGTAAATAAATAAATAATAAAATACTCTATTCTCTTAGCCACAAAACTATAAATATGTGAGATTAAATTTAACATAATATACATATGACTTTTGTAGAAAAATTAATAAAATATAATTGAGGAATATATATGAAGATCCAAATAAATAGAGAATAATACCATGTTTTTGGACAGGAACTCTCAATATTTTAAAATTTTGATTCTCCCCAAAATAATCTAGTAAAGCAAAGCTAGTTCAACCTAAATCTTAAATCTTATTAGAACTTGCAAAGCTGTTTCAAACATTTCTATGGATGAATTAAAGGTCCAAGAATAACTAAAAGAAAATATTGGAAGAAGATTAAAGAGAATGAAATTACTCTATCATTTATTAAGAGTTGTTATAAAGATACAGTCATTAAAATGTGTTGTACTGGAGAAGGATACACAAATATATCAGTGTAAACAGAACAGGGAGCCTAGAAACAGCCATGTGTGTATATGAAAAATTAACATGTAGATGTCAATGGTGAAAGATAAAGTAATAGATGATGGTGAGACAATTGGCTAATCATATAGGAAAAATAAATTTGTAAGACTACCTCCCACCATACACAAAAATAAATCCTAAATGTATTAAAAACAAAGACAAATTGAAAAATGTAAAAAAGTAACAAAAATAACTGTGATGTTGGAAGTTAGATAAATAACTCTTACACAAGACTCGAGAAGCACAAAGCTTAAAAAGATTGATAACTTTAGCTATTTAAAATAAAAAAGATCTGTACAAAAAAGGCCATAAAATAAAAAAGGTAAGCCCCTTACTGGGTGAAAATATTTGTAATCCAAGCAACCAGTAAAGGATTAATAAGCAAAATATATATTAAATAAAACCCTAAAAGCAATAAAAGGGAAAT
The DNA here is from genome assembly GCF_003265705.2 of Callorhinus ursinus. Taxonomy (NCBI): domain Eukaryota; kingdom Metazoa; phylum Chordata; class Mammalia; order Carnivora; family Otariidae; genus Callorhinus; species Callorhinus ursinus. Next base: position 12,124,964 of record NW_027397068.1, read on the forward strand.
ATTTCTGTAGAGAGTAACAAAGGATATGGAGAGTCAATTAACAGAATTTTTTTTTTTTAACAGTCTTGAGGTCTTTTATTTTCTTTACATTTATCATGCCATGAATTCATAGGGAATGGGTTCCAGCAGTTCAGGGTCCTTTCCATTAGTTCTCACAAAGTGTGCTTCTCTGGGTGGGGTAGGCTGGCCCTTCAGGTGAACCCAAGTACCTTTCTCTTTGGCTTCCTTCTTTTTCTGATCATTTTCCTTCGCACGCTTCAGGAAGCTGTCTCGGCTCTTTGACTGTTTAATATGCTCAATGCGTACATTAATTCTCTTGGCAAGAATCTTGCCCTTAACTTGTTTGTTTACAACAATGCCAACAGCGTGCTGAGTAACATTGTAGGCTCTTCCAGTTTTGCCATGGTAACATTTGTGGGGCATTCCTTTTTGAACAGTGCCCATTCCCTTTATGTCCACAATATCACCTTTCTTATAGATTCACATGTATGTGGCCAAAGGAACAACTCCATGTTTTCTAAAAGGTCTAGAGAACATATAGCGGGTACCTCTCCTCTTTCCCTTTGTGTTCGTCATTTTGGCAAATTACTGGAAGATGGTGGTTCCGGCCGAAAGGCAACAGAAGGAAATTTTAAGACCATTAAATATATAAAAAGGTACAAATTCTCGCTGATCATTAGAGGTGATGAAACTTGAAATGGGACAACATTTCATAAAAAGTAGATTGCTAAAACTTAAAAACTCTGATCATATGATATTTTGGCAGTAATATGAGAACATAAGAACTTTCAAAAACTGCTGGTCTTAGGAACATTGGTGCAGCTACTTTGTTTCATTTTGTTTTGACATTTCAATTTTTTTCTTTAAAATGAGTGAGTTGTGTAAGGGAGTTAAATGCTTTATAGAGAAGAAAAAAACTGCTAGAACCAACTTATTCATCATCTTCATCTTCCTTGTCTTCCTCCTCTTCCTTCTTTTTCTTGCTTTTTTTCAGCCTTGACAACTCTCTTTTTTGCCACATCAGACTTTACTTTAGCTCGATATGCAACGATATCCTTTGCATATTTTTCCTTCAGCTTGGCAGCCTTCTTTTCATAAGGCTGCTTACCATCTGCAGCAGTGTTATTCCACATCTCTCCCAGTTTCTTTGCAATGTCACCAATGGATAGGTCAGGATGTTCTCTGATTTTTGGGTGATATTCAGCACAAAACAAGAAAAAGGCCGAAGAGGGCCTCCAGTGCACTGGGATCCTTGAACAACTTTTTTGTTTTCCCTCTAGAGGGGATATAAGTTTTCTCTTTCTCTTTCTCTCCTTGTCCACCTTTGCCATGTCTTCAAATTTTCCTTTCTCTTTAGCAGACATGGTCTTCCACCTCTCTGAGCACTTAATAGAAAACTCTGAGAAGTTGACTAAAGCATCTAGGTGCTGCTTCTTGTTCTCCTCTCAGCAAATTTGCACATGATGACATTTTGCCTCTTGGCTTCTTCAGATCTCCTCTGCCCATGTTTAATTATTTTCCTCAGTGAAGCACAGAGTCACCCAGTGCCTGTCTGGGTCTCACTTGCGCTGGTGCTATCTCTATAGAGCTCAGTGTACTGCAATGGCTGTGTCTGGGCCCATCTACTTTGGAGAGTACTTTAATAAGGTCTATGGACTTGAAAATGTGTATACACATGACTCAGATAACATAATAATAAAAAAGAAAGAAAATGTGTATACACTACAAATAGCAATTCTACTTCTAAGTTACATATTGTGATTGAACTCTGAAATGAAAAGGCATTCTCAAAACTGTCAGTGCAGCCTTGTTGTATTAGCAAAAATTGGAAGCAACATAATTGTTCAAGAATAAGGAAATGAATAAATTAAACAGAATTTAGTAAACACTAAGAGTTAAAAAATGGACTGGAAGGGTACATATTAGCATCTGTGATTCTCCTAGTGAGGTAAGGAATGGTATCTCTAACACCTTATTTGTATCTCCTACATTTTATTTTGTAAATATCTGAGGCAAATATTGCCAAATATCAGCATGCCTGGGTGGCTCAGTTGGTTAAGCATCCCTTTGGCTCAGTTCATGATCCTGATGGTCCTGGGATCGAGCCCTGCATTGGGCTCCCTGCTTGGTGGGGTGCCTGCTTCTCCCTCTCCCTCTGCCACTCCCCCTGCTTATGCTTGAGCTCTCTCTCTGTCAAATAAATTAAAAAAAAATTCAAATATTGCCAAATAAACATTTGTTAAATTGGGGGGAAGGGTTTTGTATTTTGTTATACCCTTGAACAGCACAAGTTTGAATTGTGTGGGTCCACCTTTATGCAGATTTTTTTCAATAAATATAGTATAGCACTGTGTGTATTGTCTCTTCCTTTCGATTTTCTTAATAACATTTTTTTCTCTAGCTTCCTTTATTGTAAGAATACAGTGTATAAAACATATAACATGCAAAATATGTGTTAATCAACTATTTATGTTATCAGTAAGGCTTCTGGTCAAGAGTAGGTTAAAGTAGTTAAGTTTTGGGGGAGTCAAAAGTTATACGTGGATTTTTGACTGTGCAGGGGTTGGTACTCTTCACCAAATTTCAATGGTCGACTATATTATTATCTGTACTCTTCTATATGTTTGAAATACTTCATAGTTAAAACTAACATATTTATTTAAATGAAGGCAATAGTAAAAATGTTAAGGTGTTTACCTATTCTTTGTTTTGACCCACTGCATATCTTCCTAGTCTTCCTCCCCTTTTTCCCTCCCTTCCTATATGATCCTCTATTTTGTTTCTTAAATTCCACATATGATTGAGATCATATGATAATTGTCTTTCTCTTATTGACTTATTTCACTTAGCATAATATCCTCTAGTTCCATCCACATTATTGCAAATGGCAAGCTTTCCTTTTTTTGTTTTTAATGGCCAAGTAGTATTCCATTGTATATAAATACCACATCTTCTTTATCCATTCATCTGTCAACAGATATCTGTGCACCTTCCACAGTATGGCTACTGTGGACATTGCAGCTATAAACAGGTGCCCCTTCAGTTCACTACATTTGTATCTTTGGGGTAAATACCCAGTGGTGTAATTGCTGGGTAATAGGGTAGCTCTATTTTTAACTCCCCAAGGAACCTCTACACTATTTTCCAGAATGGCTGCATCAGCTTGCATTCCTACCAGCAGTGTAAGAGGGTTCCCCTTTCTCTGCATGCTCTCCAGCCAACATCTCTTGTTTTCTGACTTGTTCATTTTAGCCATTCTGACTGGTAAGAGGTGGTATCTCGTTGTAGTTTCGATTTGTATTTCCCTGATGATGAGCACTTTTTCATGTTGGCCATGTAGATGTCTTCTGTGGAGAAATGTCTGTTCATGTCTTCTGCCCAGTTTTTGATTGGATTATTTGTTCTTTGGGTGTTGAGTTTGATAAGTTCTTTATAAATTTTGGATCCTAGCCCTTTATCTGATATGTCATTTGCAAATATCTTCTCCCATTCTGTCGGTTGTCTTGGTTTGGTTGACTGTTTCCTTTGCTGTGCAAAAGATTTTTATCTTGATGAAGTCCCAATACTTCATTTTTGCCTTTGTTTCCCTTGCCTTTGGAGACATGTCAAGCAAGAAGTTGCTGTGGCTGAGATCGACGAGGTTACTACTTGTTTTCTCCTCTAGGATTGTGATGGACTCCTGTCTCACATTGAGGTCTTTCGACCATTTTGAGTCTATTTTTGTGTATGGTGTAAGAAAATGGTCCAGTTTCATTCTTCTGCATGTGGCTGTCCAATTTTCCCAACACCATTTGTTGAAGAGAATGTCTTTTTTCCATTGGATATTCTTTCCTGCTTTGTTGAAGATTAGTTGACCAATTGAATTGAATTGAGGGTCCATTTCTGGGTTCTCTGTTCTGTGCCATTGATCTATGCATCTGTTTTTATGCCAGTACCATACTGTCTTGATGATTACAGCTTTGTAATAGAGCTTCAAGTCTGGAATTGTGATGCTACCAGCTTTGGTTTTCTTTTTCAACTTTCCTTTGTCTATTTGGAGTCTTTTCTGGTTCCATACAAATTTTAGGATTGTTTGTTCAGCTCTGTGAAAAAAGTTGATGGTATTTTGATAGGTATTGCAGTGAATATATAGATTGCTCTAGGTAGCATAGATATTTTAACAATATTTGTTCTTCCAATCCATGAGCATGGAACGTTTTTCCATTTCTTCATGTCTTCCTCAATTTCTTTCATGAGTGTTCTATAGTTTTCTAAGTACAGATGCTTTGCCTCTTTGGTTAGGTTTATTCCTAGGTATCTTATGGTTTTGGGGGCAATTGTAAGTGGGATTGACTCTTTAATTTCTCTTTCCTTTGTCTCATTGTTAGTGTATAGAAATGCAACTGATTTCTGTGCATTGATTTTATATCCTGCCACTTTTCTGAATTCCTGTATGAGTTCTAGCAGTTTTGGGGTGGAGTCTTTGGGTTTTCCACATAGAGTATCATGTCATCTGTGAAGAGTGAGTTTGACTTAGTCTTTGCCAATTTGGATGCTTTTTATTTCTTTTTGTTGTCTGATTGCTGAGGCTAGGACTTCTAGTACTATGTTGAACAACAGTGGTGAGAGTGGACATCCCTGTCATGTTCCTGACCTTAGGGAAAAAGCTCTCAGTTTTTCCCCATTGAGAATGATATTCACTGTGGGCTTTTCACAGATGGCTTTTATGATACTGAGGTATGTTCCCTCTATCCCTACACTGTGAAGAGTTTTAATCAAAAAAGGATGCTGTACTTTGTCAGCTGCTTTTTCTGCATCTTTTGAGAGGATCATATGGTTCTTGTCCTTTCTTTTATTAATGTGGTGTATCACATCGATTGATTTGCAGATGTTGAAACACCCTTACAGTCCAGGAATAAAATCCCACTTGGTCATGGCTGAATAATCCTTTTAATGTGCTGTTGGATCCTGTTGGCTAGTATTTTGGTGAGAATTTTTGCATCCATGTTCATCAGGGATATTCTCCTTTTTGGTTGGGTCTTTGTCTGGTTTTAGGATCAAGGTAATGCTGGCCTCATAGAAAGAGTTTGGAAGTTTTCCTTCCATTGCTATTTTTTGAAACAGTTTCAGAAGAATAAGTATTAGTTCTTCTTTAAATGTTTGGGAGAATTCCCCTGGGAAGTCATCCTGCCCTGGACTCTTGTTTGTTGGGAGATTTTTTGATTACTGCTTCAATTTCCTTACTGGTTATGGGTCTGTTCAGGTTTTCTATTTCTTCCTGTTTCAGTTTTGGTAGTTTACATGTTTCTAGGAATGCATCCATTTCTTCCAGATTGCCTAATTTGTTGGCATGTAATTGCTGATAATATGTTCTTATAATTGTTTGTATTTCTTTGGTGTTGGTTGTGATCTCTCCTCTTTCATTCATGATTTTATTTATTTCGGTCTTTTCTCTTTTCTTTTTGATAAGTCTAACCAGGGGTATATTGATCTTATTTATTCTTTCAAAGAACAAGCTCCTAGTTTTGTTTTCTGTTCTACTGTTCTTTTGTTTCTATTTCATTGCTTTCTACTCTAATATTTATTAATTCTCTTCTCTTGCTGGGTTTAGGATTTATTTGTTCTTTCTCCAGCTCCTTTAGGTGTAAGGTTAGGTTGTGTATATTTGAGATCTTTCTTGTTTCTTGAGAAAGGCTTGTATTGTTATATACTTCCCTCTTAGGAACCTTTGCTGAACCCCAAAGGTTTTGAACAGTTGTGTTTTCATTTTCATTTGTTTCCATGAATTTTTAAAATTCTTCTTTAATTTCCTGGTTGACCCATTCATTCTTTAGTAGGATGCTCTTTAACCTCCATGTATTTGATTTCTTTCCAAATTTCCTCTTGTGATTGAATTCAAGTTTCAAAACTTTGTGGTTTGAAAATACATAGGGAATGATCCCAGTCTTTTGGTATCAGTTGAGGCCTGATTTGTGACCCAGTATGTGATCCATTCTGGAGAATGTTCCATGTTCACCTGAGAAGACTATGTATTCTGTTGCTTTGGGTTGGAATGTTCTGAATATATTTGTGAAGTCCATCTGGTCCAGTGTGTCATTCAAAGCCCTTATTTTCTTGTTTATCTTCTGCTTAGGTGATCTGTCCATTGCAGTGAGTGGAGTGTTGAAACCCCCTACTATTATTATATTATTATCAATGTGTTTCTTTAATTTTGTTTTTAATTGGTTTATATAATTGGCTGCTCCCATATTAGGGGCATAAATATTTACAATTGTTAGATGTTCTTGTTGGATATGTTGGATATTTAATTATGACATAGTGTCCTACCCCATCTCTTATCAAAGTCTTTGGTTAAAAATCTAATTTGTCTGATAGAAGGATTGGTAGCTGAGAAAGACCTGTATCATATGACCTCATTGATATGAGGAATTCTTAAAATCTGGAAACAAACTGAGGGCTGCCTGAGTGGTGGGGGGTGGGAGGGATGGGGTGGCGGGGTGATAGACATTGGGGAGGGTATGTGCTATGGTGAGCACTGTGAATTGTGTAAGACTGTTGAATCATAGACCTGTACCTCTGAAACAAATAATACATTATATGTTAAAAAAAAATAAAAGAAGATAGCAGGAGGGGAAGAATGAAGGGGGGGAAATTGGAGGGGGAGATGAACCATTAGAGACGATGGACTCTGAGAAACAAACTGAGGGTTCTAGAGGGGAGGAGGGTGGGGGGATGGGTTAGCCGGGTGATGGGTATTAAAGAGGGCATGTTCTGCATAGAGCACTGGGTGTTATATGCAGACAATGAATCATGAAACACTATATCAAAAACTAATGGTGTAATGTATGGTGATTAACATAGCATAATAGTAAAAAAAATAAAAAAAATAAAATCTGATTTGTCTGATAGAAGGATTGGTACTTCAGCTTTCTTTGATGTCCATCAGGATGACAAATTGTTTTGCACCCCCTTACTTTCAATCTGGAGGTATCTTTGGGTTAAAATGAGACTCTTGCAGACAACATATCAATGGATTTTGCTTTTTTATCCAATCTGATCCCTGTGTCTTTTGATTGGGACATTTAGCCCATTTATATTCAGAGTAACTAATGAAAGATATTAATTTAGTGCCATTGTATTACCTGTAAAGTGACTGTTTCTTTATATTGTGTCTGTTCCTTTCTGGTCTATGTTACTTTTGGGCTCTCTCTTTGCTTAAAGAATCCCCTTTAATATTTCTTGCAAGGATGGTTCAGTGATCACAAATTCTTTTAATTTCTGTTTGTCCTGGCAATTTTATATCTCTCCATCTATTTTGAATGAGAGCCTTGCTGTATAAAGTATTCTTGGCTGCATATTTTTCTCATGTAGCACTCTGAATATATCATGGTAGTCCTTTCTGCCCTGACAGATCTCTGTGGATAGGTCTGCTACCCTTGTATGTTTCTACCTTGTATGTTTCTAATGTTTCTAATGTTGCTACTCTTTTATGTTACAGACCTCTTGTCCCAAGCTGCTTTCAGGATTTTCTCTGTCTCTGAGATTTGCAAACTTCACTATTATATGTCAAGGTGTTGGCTTGTTTTTATTGATTTTTGAGGGGTGTTCTCTGTGCCTCCTGGACTTGAATGGCTGTTTCTTTCCCCAGATTAGGGAAGTTCTCAGCTATAATTTGCTCCAATATACCCCACCCCATTCTCTTTCCTCTTCTGGGATCCCAATTGTTCTAGTAATTTTTTGCTTTATGATATTAATTATCTCTCTAATTTTCCCTTCATTACCCTGTAGTTGTTTATCTCTCTTTTTCTCAGCTTCTTTATTCTCCATCATTTTGTCTTCTATATCACTGATTCTCTCTTTTGCTTCATTTCTCCTAGCAGTTTGAGTCTCCATTTTTGACTGCATCTCATTAATTTTTGATTTTGACTTGATTAGATTTTAGTTCTTTTATTTCTCCAGAAAGGGGTTCTCTAGTGTCTTCTATGCTCTTTTCAAGTCCAGCTAGTATCTTTATAATCATTATTCTGAACTCTAGTTCTGACATCTTACTTATATCCATACTGATTAGGTCCCTGGTAGTCAGTACGGCCTCTTGTTCTCTTTTTTGAGGTGAGTTTTTCTGTCTTGTCATTCTGTCCAGAGAAGAATAGATGAATGAGAGAACAAAATACTAAAACGGCAACAACAACCCCAGAGAAATATACACTAAACAAATCAGAAGAGACCCAAAACCTATATATATACATAATATAATATCTATATATAAAATTTATATAAAATGAAATATAATGAAAGGATAGAATATAAGTGTAAAAATGAAAATTAAAAAAGGCTTAAAGAGTTGAGAAAATAAGAAATTGGTTGAAAAGGAAAGAGAAAAAAATTAAAATTGAAAGACTAAAGAGTCACGAGAAAAAAACATTAATTCTATATACTATTTTCCCCTAGTGCTGGAGTTTTGCCATTCTATGTGATCAGTAAATTTGGTCTTAGCCAGATGTTCTTGCTGATCTTCTGGGGGAGGGTCCTATTGCACTGATTCACAGGTGTCTTTGTCCCGGACAGAACTGCACTGACCTTGCCAGGGGGCCAGGCTAAGTGAGAGGATCAACTCTGGATTGCTTTACATGGCTTTTGTTCCCTGAAGGCTTTCCAAGCCACTTTAGGGGATGAGAATAAAATGGTGGCCTCCAAATCTCCCGCCCTGAAGTTGAAAGCTCATGCCTCCCCACTTCTCAGTGTGCCCTCAGGGAATAACAATCACTACTGTCTCCCTGGTCTCCCACCACACTGTGCTCACCCAGCCTGTGACTGAGCATTTCTATCTCAGACATGTGACCCGGCTTCAAGTCTCCAAACCATTCAGACTCCTGCAGTGTACACCCATGCCGTGCCTTCAGGGGGAGGAAGGGGGGGGTGTCTCTCCATTGTTCTGCAGCTTGCTGGGCCCCTGCTTGGGGAGTGGTCGCTGGACCATGCCTCAGTTTTTGGTTTATGGCAACACGGAGCTGAAAGCCCACTCCTGGGCTCCCTGAATTGCAGCCAGTTTCCTGGCTCTGATACCCGAGAACTCTGCCACACTCAGGTACCCCTGTTCTTTTTGTGACCCAGGGATCCTGAGACCTCACTGTCCCCACCTAGGATTATACTTTGCTTTGCCACCTGAGCTTCTTTCAGTCAGGGACAACCTTCACCAGAGCAGGCTTCTAAAAGTTCTGATTTTGTGCTCCTCTGCTATATCGCTTTCAGGTAGCAAGCTTAGGGAGGCTCCCTCCCCCCCGAGGTTTATTTTCCAATATATTACCTTGGATTCACTTCTCTGCACCTCCAACCTTGCAGAAAGTGGTCGCTTTTCTATTTGTAGAATTGCAGCTCTTTTCTTTGATCTCCGGTTGAGTTCGCAGATATTCAGAATGGTTTGATAGCTATCTAGCTGAATTCCTGGGACCAGACAAAACTAAAGTCTCCTACTCCTCTGCCATCTTGGAAAAATGCAAAAATTGTTAATTATTATAGAACATTTGGGCTATTAACATCTTGCTATCAAATTTAATTGAATTAATTTTTAAGTTGCAATTTTTTATTGAGAGAATAGTAAGCAGTGGTTTGTTTTAATTCAATTTTTATAAAACAACTATGTGGATAGAGTTGAAAACCAGTAACCTTGAACAGAATTTGAGGACTCTGAAAAGAAGAAAAAATCTTTTTCTGCATTTATAGGTATTTACAATTCAGAAATCCCATTTCATCTGTAAGGGTTAGGTTTCTAAAATTTTCATGGTAAGAGTTTCCTGAAGTTTTATTTTTTGGTTATGGGACTAAAATATAGGATAGGAAGAACAACAGTTAGAGAATAGATGTGTCAAAGTTTATATATGAATATGCATGTACGCATGTATTTATGCATACAAATATATATGTATAATTTAAATGATACTAAAATATAAAATGCAGGTACCCTAGATAACAAGAATATTAATGATATTATTCATAGTTTCTTTGAGTAATAACATCAAATATCTAATTGGTTCTCCTTTATTTTTAATTGGAATAGGGAGGGTGTTGGCTTTTCCTACTCGAACCATGGTTCTTTACTCTCTCATCGTTCAAGTTCAAGTTTAAATTTAGTTGTGCTTTCATGGATTTGAGGGATTTTGATGGCTAAGCATGGCTAATTGGCCCTGTTCAATGGTTTAGAACCATTCAGAAGACACTTTTTGCAAGTAACGTTTGGTTGTAGAAAGTATGATCTTTAGGGAAGGTTGTGTTGGATTGCTTTTAGAGTATGCTAAAATGCTAAAGTTGGATGTTTTTAGAGTAATTTTTCCATCATTATTCCCCTAAAGCAGCAACAGAAAGGAGAATAAGGGCAAGAGAGATCTGTTCCTTCTCAGAGACAGTGCTATGGTTCTTGATCATCTGATTGATGTTAGTTACAGAAGTGGCTCAGCAGTGCCCACGTATTGGACCTGGAATTGTCATGGTTGCTGAAAATGTTTAGAGAAGGAAATTTTCTAAAGTTATGTAAAGGAACATAAAGTGAAAGGAACGTATCATCAGGGAGGGAGAACTCTAAATATACCTGACTGCATTAAACCACAGAATTATAGAATCCTATGTTATTAAAGCTGGAAGAACCTTAGAAGTTTTCTAGTTTAACCTTTTCATTTTTCATCTATTGTAGAGATATTTAAAGCTGTATCTAAAGGCACCATTGGCTGAATTCTTTTCTAATTTATTTTGACAGTCATAACAATCAAACCAATTGTGTGTAAAAGAGACACAGAGACATTTTCAACGGAGTATTAACCTCTTGATACATTATCTCAAATATCGGTCATAAAAAAGCCAGAATTTAGAAGCCCAGCTTATGGCTTATGTCATCTTGCATATTTTAAAAGCACGATAGTTGAAATTTAAATGCCAAATTGTCTAGATATCACATACTGCCAAATATGCCTTAAATAGACAAGTACTATGCTATTTATAACCTACAGAATACCATGAGAAACCTCATTTTCCTAAGTTTAAAGTGTGGAAGCTAGGATGAAAGAGAGAGTTTCACTTGATTTGTATGCTTTAAAATATTAAAAATAAGGAACCCCGAACCAAGACCTGGCTTCCAACATTTGATGAGTATTTATTTGACTCCATAAACTATCTCTCTGCATGAACTGCCTCATTCTGATTAAAATGTTTTTTCAAAGTGTTCTCAAAAATTGTCTTCAAGTAAGTGTGAGTAGTTCACAAGGTGGTAAAATTCACCAACATAAATTTTTAAAAGTCCATGCAGTTTTTCTGGAGAAAGATGGAGAGAACCTCTGGAGGACATGTGTATGAGATAAAATAGGACTTATAGGAAGCACAGAAATCCTTTCAGTCTTTTAGGTCACCATGCACTTTTTTTCTGGCAGAGAGCAAGATGGAATTTAATATCCAAGAATTTTATTAGGGGAGATGGCTATGAAAGGAAACCAGAGAGGGTGTTAGAAAAGGCTGAGAGAATCATTAGATCATGAAGCAAGCCTGACTTTGAGTGAAAGAGTGCGAAAATGTTGGCAGAAGCATCCTAACCTGCTGTGCAGTCTGAGGAAGGTTCATCAAGGCCTTGAGCCCAAGTTGGATGGCAAAGGAATCTTACATCTCCCAGGAACCAGGAACTCATCTGCCTGAGTAGCCCTGCTGCACCTGTGGGAGGTACAGCCATGGGGCAAAGGCTCAGAAGGATTTCATAGAAGAGCAGCTGGGGCCCTGGATCAATTTCACTAATAGCATGTCTGCATCATGAATTCTCATGGCTGCTACATCAAACCAAAATTATGGGCAAAATTATGAAACAGTTTAATCTGTATTATTACCACCTTTCTTTCTTCACCACATCTCTTTTCCATTATAGAGTGTTGTTTCTTCCCTACTCCTCTTAGACATTCAATTAAAGCCTTTGAAATACCTTCTACTCCTAGAAAATACTTCTGTTCCTAGAAAAGATCTGATATTCAGAGTAGTAGCACCCTGAGACACACTGACTTGCATCCACTTCAGTTTGAGCTGTCTTGCTAGGGTGGGTGCCTTCTGTGTAGAGAGCCTTAGGACCACCCTGGTCCGTGCCCACTTCGGTTCCAGCCATCTCACCAGGGCAGCTCCAGCATGGAGTGCTCTGGAATCCCCAGCCCATGCCAGCCACAGCTCCAGCCAGTCAGCCAAAGTCACAGGCACACAGAGTCTACACAGGGGATGACACATGAGACCGTTCCTTCAAGTTTAGGAGAAATAGCTGATCCATCTGATTCATAGAAATAATCACAGAAAGTCAAGCAAAATGAGACAGAAGAATATGCTCTAAACAAAAGAACAAGACAAAACCAGAAAAAGAACTAAATGAAACAGAGATAACCAATCAACCTGAACCAGGAACTCATCTCCTGAGTAGCCCTGCTGCACATGTGGGAGGTACAGCCATGGGGCAAAGGCTCAGAAGGATTTCATAGAACAGCAGCTGGGGCCCTGGATCAATTTCACTAATAGGATGTCTGAATCATGAATTCTCATGGCTGCTACATTAAACCAAAATTATGGGCAAAATGATGAAACAGTTTAACAGTTTAATCTGTATTATCTCCATCTTTCTTTCTTTCCTGTTTTCTACCATCATAAAGATGCTGACTGGACTGAAGAGAAGAGTGGATGAACTCAGTGAGAACTTCAATAAAGAGATAGAAAATATAAAAGGAATCAATCAGAGTTGAAGGATATAATAACTGAAATGAAAAATATATTAGAGGGAATCAGCAGTACATTAGAGGATGCAGAAGAATGGATCAATCTGAAAGCTATCTGGAAGATAGGGTAATGAAAAGTACCCAAGTTGAACACCAAAAAGAAAAAAAAAGGTAAAAAATAATGAATATAGTTTAAGGGATCTCTTGGACAACATCAAGCAAACAAACATTTGTATTATAAGGGTCTGGAAAGGAGAAGAGAGAGAGAAAGGAGCAGAAAACTTATTTGAAGATATAATAGCTGAAAACTTTCCTAACCTGCAGAAGAAAACAGACATCCATGTTCAGGAAGAACAGAGTTCCAAACAAGATGAAACCATGGAGGTCTACACTGAGTAAATAAAATGTCAAAGATTAAAAAAGAAAATTTTAAAAGCAGCAAGAGAGAAGTAGCTAGTTATGTACAAGGGAAATCCCATAAGGCTATCAGCTGATTTTTCAGCAGCAACTTTACAGGTCAGTGGGGAGTGGCATGATATATTCAAGGGGCTGAAAGGAAAAAAACCTGCAACTGTGAATATTCTACCTGGCAAAGTTATCATTCAGAGTTGAAGGAGAGATAAAGAGTTTCCCAGGTAAAAGTTAAAGGACTTCACCACCACTAATGCTAAGGGGATTTCTTTAAATGGAAAAGAAGAGGCCATAATTAAAGCAAGAAAATTTATAAAAGAAAAAATTTCATGAGTAAAAGCAAACATACAGTAAAGGTGGTAGAGCAATTGCTTATAATGTTAGTATGAAGGTTAAAGGACAAAATTGATTATATGAAAAAATTAGTTAAGGGAACTCACAAAATAAAAAGATGTAAAATATAAACCTGGTTTCAGGTTACATGTATGATGAATCACTTACATGTAACACCTGATGCTCATCACAATAAGTGCCCTCTTTAATGCCCATCACCCATTTAACCGATCCCCTTACCCGCCTCCCCTCCATCCACCCTCAGTTTGTTCTCTACACTTAAGAGTCTTTTATGATTTGCCTCTCTCTCTGTTTTTATCCTATTTTATTTTTCCTTATATATATATATATTTATATATATATATATATATATATATATATACACCATATCTTCTTTATCCATTCATCAGTTGATGGACATGTCGGCTCTTTCCATAATTTCATAATTTTGCTATTGTTAATAGAGCTGCTATAAACATTGGGGTGCATGTGCCCCTTTGAAACAGTATTTTAGTATCCTTTGGATAAATACCTAGGAGTGCAATTGTTGGATCACAGGGTAGTTCTATTTTGAACTCTTTGAGGAACCTCCATAATGTTTTCCAGAGTGGCTGTACCAGCTCCTTTCCCACCAATGGTATAAGAGGGTCCTCCCATCTCCACATCCTCGCCAACATCTGTTGTTTCCTGAGTTGTTAATTTTATCCATTCTGACAGAAGTGAGGTGGCATCTCATTGTGGTTTTGATTTGTATTTCCCTGATGATGAGTGATGTTGAGCATTTTTCATGCGTCTGTTAGCCATTTGTGTCTTTTTTTGGAGAAATGTCTGTTCTTGTCTTCTGCCCAGTTCTTGATTGGATTATTTGTTCTTTGGGTGTTGAGTTTAATAAGTTCTTTAGAAATTTTGGATACTAGCCCTTTATCTGATAAGACATTTGCAAATATCTTCTTCCATTCTGTCAGTTGTCTTGGTTTTGTTGACTGTTTCCTTTGCTGTGCAAAAGCTTTTTATCTTGATGAAGTCCCAATAGTTTGTTTTTGCCTTTGTTTCCCTTACCTTTGGAGACGTGTCTAGCAAGAAGTTGCTGCAGTTGAAGTCACAGAGGTTGCTGCCTGTGTTCTCTAGGATTTTTATGGTTTCCTGTCTTATATTTAGGTCTTTCACCCATGTTGAATTTGTGTGTGTGTGTGTGTGTGTGTGTGTGTGTGTGTGTGTGTATGGTGTAAGAAAGTGGTCCAGTTTCATTCTGCATGTGGCTGTCTAGTTTTCCCAACACCATTTGTTGAAGAGACCCTCTTTTTTCCATTGGAAATTCTTTCCTGCTTTGTCGAAGGTTAGTTAACCAAATAGCCCTGAGTCCATTTCTAGGTTCTCTACTCTGTTCAAACAAAATAGACTTTAAAACAAAGACTGCAACAAGGGACTAGGGCATTACTTAATGATAGAGGGATGAATGCAACAAGAAGATATAACAATTGTAAATATCTATGCATCCAACATTGGAGCACCTAAATCCATAAAAAAATATTAACAGACGTAAAGGGAGAAATTGACAGTAATACAATAATATTAGGGGACTTTAACACTTTACATCAATGGATAGATCATCCAGGCAGACAATCAATAAAGAAACAGTGTCATTGAATGGCACATTAGACCAGATGGACTTAACAGATGTATGCAGAATATTCCCTCCAAAAAACAACAATACATTCTTTTCAAGTGCACATGAAATATTCTCCAGATCACACATTAGGTCACAAAACAAGTCTCAATAATTTTAAGAAGATTGAGATCATATCAAGCATAATTTCCAACCATGATTTGAAACTAAAAATAAATCAACCACAGAAAAAAAATTAGAAAATACTCAACACTTGGAGGCTAAATAACATTTTACCAAACAACAAGTAAGTCAACGAAGAAATCAAAGAGGAAATAAAAAAATACATGGAAACAAATGAAAATGAAAAAACAATGGTCCAAAATCTCCAAGATGCAGTGAAAACATTTCTAAGAAGGGAATTTATAGTTATACAGGCCTACCTCAAGAAATGACAAAAATTTCAAATAAACAATCTAAACTTACACCTAAAGGAACTAGAAAAAGGACAACAAACAAAGCCCAGAGTTAGTAGCAGGAGGGAAATAATAAAGACCAGAGTGGAGGGGCACCTGGGTGGCTCAGTCATTAAGCATCTGCCTTTGGCTCAGGTCACGATCCCAGAGTCCTGGGATCGAGCCCCACATTGAGCTCCCTGCTCAGCCAGGAGTCTGCTTCTCCCCCTCCCACTCTCCTTGCTTGTGTTCCCTCTCTCGTTGTGTCTTTCTCCATCAAATAAATAAAATCTTAAAACAAAAAAAATCAGAATGGAAATAAATGAAATAGAGACTAAAAAGAGAACAGTAGAAAAATTCAATAAAACCAAGATCTGGTTCTTTGAAAAAATCAACTAAATTGATAAGCCTTTAGCCAGACTCATGAAGAAAAAGAGAGGACCCAAATAAATAAAATCAGAAATGAAAGAGGAGAAGAGAAATAACAATTAGCACCACAGAGATACAAAAGATTATAAGAGAGTACTACAAAAATTATATGCCAACAAATTGGACAACGTAGAAGAAATGGATAAATTCCTAGAAACAGGCAATCTTTTAAAACACAATTAGGAAGAAATTGAAAATCTGAACAAATCATTTATTAGTAATGAAATTGAATTGGTAATCAAAAAACTCCAAACCAGATGGATTCACTGGTGAATTCTACCATACATTAAAATCTACTTTCCTCAAACTATTCCAAAAAGTAGAAGAGGAAGGAAAGCTTCAAAACATATTCTACAAGGCCATCATTACCCTGATACCAAAACCAGACAAGACACTACAAAAAAAGTAAACCACAGGCCAATATCCCTGATGAATATAGATGCAAAAATCCTTAATAAAATATTAACAAACCTCATTCAACAATACATTAAAAGGATCATTCACCACGATCAGGTGGGGTTTATTCCAGGGATATGAGGATGGTTCAATATTTCCAAATCAATCGATGTGATACACCACATTAACAGAATGAAGGATAAAAATGCCATGATTATCTTAATAGATGCAGAGAAAGCACTGACAAAATTCAACATCTGTTCATGATAAAAACAAAGTAGGTTTAGTGGGAACATACCTCAACATGAGAAAGGCCGTAAATGACAAACCCACAGCTAATATCATACTCAATAGTGAAAAATTGAGAGCTTTAAGACAAGGATGTCCACTCTTACACTTTTATTCAACATAGTACTGGAAGTCCTAGCTATAGCAATCAGGAAAGAAAAATAATTAAAATCTATTTGAATTAGGAAGGAAGAAGTAAAACTTGCTATTTGCAGATGATGTCATACTGTATATAGAAAAGCTAAAGATGCCACCATAAAAACTATTAGAAGTAATAAATAAATTCAGTAAAGTTGCAAGATACAAAATTAATACACAGAAATCTGTTGTGTTTCTAAACACTAATAATGAAGTAGCAGAAAGAGAAATTAAGAAAACAATTCCATTTACAATTACACTGAAAATAATAAAAAAACTAGGAATAAATTTAACCAAGGAGATAAAAGACCTGTACTCTGAAAACCATAAAACTTTGATGAAAGAAATTAAAGATGACACAAAAGGAAAGATATCTCATGCTCATGGATTAGAAGGTTTAGTTTTGTTACTCAGCCATCAAAAAGAATGAAATCTTGCCATTTGTAATGAAGTGGATGGAACTAGAGGGTATGGTGCCAAGCAAAATAAGTCAGTCAGAGAAAGACAAATACCACATAATTTCATTCATATGTGGAGTTTAAGAAACAAAACAGATGAACATAGGGGAGGGAAAGAAAAATAAAATAAGATGAAAACAGAAAGGGAGGGAAACCTTAAAAGACTCTTCTTAACTATAGAGAAAAAACTGAGGGTGGATGAAGGGGAGGTGGGTGGGGAATGGGGTAATTGAGTGACAGGCATTAAGGAGGGCACTTGATGTAATGAGCACTGGGTGTTATATGCAACTAATGAATAACTAAATTCTACCCCTGAAAATAATAATACACTATATGTTAACTAAGTTGAATTTAAATAAAAAATTACAAAAAAATCCATACTACTCAAAGCAGTCTAGAGCTGAAGTTCCGTCCCTGTCAAAATACAATAGTATTTTTTACAGAACTGGAACAAACAATCCTAAAATTTGTATGGAACCATAAAGGAATGTGACTAGCCAAAGCAATCTTGAGAAAGAAGAACAAAGCTGGAATTTCACTATTGCAGATTTCAAGATATATTGCAGAACTATAGTAGACAAAACTATGTTATTGGCACAAAAATAGCCATGTAGATCAATGGAAAAGAATAGAGAACCCAGAAATAAACCCATGCTTATATGGTCAATTAATCTGCAACAAAGGAAGCAAGAGTATACAATGGGGGAAAAGAGAGTCTATTCAATAAATGGTGCTAGAAAAACTGGAGAGCTACATGTAAAAGGATGAAACTGGACTACTTTCTTACACCATGCACAAAAATAAACTCAAAATGGATTAAAGATCTACATATGAGACCTGAAACCATAAAACTCCTAGAAGAAAACATAGGCAAGTAATTTTTGGACATTGGCCTTAGCAACATTTTTCTAGATATGTTTCATCAGGCAAGAGAAACAAAAGCAAAAATAAACTATCAGGACTATACCACAATAAAAAGCTTTTGTGCAGTGAAGGAAACATTTAGCAAAATGAAAAAGCAGTCTACCAAATGGGAGAAGATATCTGTAAATGATATATATAATAAGGAGTTAATATTCAAATCTATAAAGAACTTATACAACTTGACACCAAAACAAATAATCTGATTAAAAATAGGCAGATTATCTGAATAAACATTTTTTCGAAGAAGATATACAGATGGCCAACAGACATATAAAAAGATGCTGAAAATCACTAATTATCAGGGAAATGCAAATTAAAACTACAAGGAGATATCACCTTACATCTGTCAGAATGACTACCATTGAAAAGACAAGAAATAACAAGTGTTGGCAAGGCTGTGGAGCAAAAGGAACCCTTGTGCACTTTTGGGGGAAATATATATTGGTACAGCCACTGTGGAAAACAGTACGGAAGTTCCTCAAAAAATTAAAAATAGAAATACCATATGACACAGTAATTCCTCTACTGAGTATTTACACAAAGAAAATGAAGACCCTAATTCAAAAAGATATATGCATCTATATGTTTATTGCATCATTATTTGCAATGGCCAACATTAGAAGCAACTTAAACGTCTGTCAATAGATGAATGGCTAAAGAATATGTGAGATGTATACACACACACACACACACACACACACAGGAATATTACTCAGCCATAAAAAAGAATGAGATCTTGCCATTTGCCATTTATGACAATGTTGATGGACCAAGAGGGTATTATGCTAAGTGAAATAACTCAGAGAAAGACAAATACCATATGATTTTACTTATATGTGGAAACTAACAAAACAAATGAACAAATAGATAAACAAAAAGCCAAAACAGATCCATAAATACAGGGAACAAACTGGTGGTTGTCAGGCAGGTGGTGGTGGTTAGTGGGATGGGCAAAATAGGTGAACTGAGTGGGAGATACATGCTTCCAGTTACGGAATGAATAAGTCATGAGGATGAAAGGTATAGCATAGGGGATATAGTCAGTGGTTGTGATAGTGTTGAATGGTAAGAAATGGTAGGTATACTTGTGAGTGTAGCATAACATAGGGTTGTCAAATCATTATGTTGTACACCTGAAACTAATGTAACATTGTGTGTGACCTGTGCTACAACAATAACAAAAAAATAAAATATGCAAGATAACATAATTTTTTCAAAATTATGTATACATTCACAAATTTTGATTTAAACATTTACAAATTTTCTCCTGAAATGCCTCTGGGTATCATGGTGGCAACCCTCCTAAGATTTCATAATAAGGCACAGTTTTATTGCTCACTATACAGGCATAACTTGGAGATATTTTTAGTTTGGTTCCAGAGCACTGCAATAAAGTGAATACGGCAGTGAAGCATGTGAAATGAATTTTTTGACTTCCCAGTGTGTATAAAAGTCATATTTACACTATATTGTAGTCTATTAAGGGTGCAATTGTATTATGTCTAAAAAATGTGCATACCTTAACTAAAAAATACTTTGTTGCTAAAATATGCTAACCATCATCTGAGTTTTCAGTGAGTCATCCATTATCTTTTTGCTGGTGAAAGGTCTAGCCAGTCAGGGTAGTGGTTGCTGAAGGTTGAGGTGGCTGTGGCAATTTCCTAAGATAAGACCACAGTAAAGTTTGCCACATTGATTGACTCTTATTTTCATGAATCAATTCTCTGTAGCATGTGATGCTGTTTGACAGCATTTTACCTATAGTAGAACATCTTTCAAATTGAAGTCAATCCTCTCAAACCCCGCCATTGCTTTATCAACTAAATTTATGTAATATTCTAAATCCTTTGATGTCATTTCAACAATCTTCACAGCATCTTCACCCAGAGTAGATTCCATCTCAAAAAACTACTTTATTTGCTCATCCATAAAAAGCAACTCCTCATCCTTTCAAGTTTTATCATGAGATTGCCGTAATTTAGTCACAACTCCAGGCTCCAGTTCTAATTCTAGTTCTCTTGCTATTTCCACCACATCTTCATTTACTTCTTCCACTGAAGTCTTGAACGCTTCAAAGTCATCCATGAGGTTGGATTGAACCTCTTTGAAACTCCTGTTCATGTTGATACTTTGACCTTCCCATGAATCATAAATGTTCTTAGTGGCATCTAGAATGGTTGATCCTTTCCAGAAAGTTCTCACTTGACTTTGCCCAAATCCTTCAGAGGAATCACTATCCATGGCAGCTATAGCCTTACAAAATTTATTTCTCAAATAATAAGACTCGAAAGTCAGGATTATTCTTTATCCATGTGCTGCAGAATGGATATTGTATTAGGAGGCAAGAAAACAACCTTAATCTGTTGTCATTCTCTATCAGAGCTCTTGGGTGACCTGGTGCATTGTAAAGGAGTAATATTTTTAAAGAAATATATATATATTTTTCTGAACAGTAGGTCTCAACAGTGGGTTTTAAATATTCAGGAAACTGTGTCGTAAACGGATGTGATGTTATCCAAGCTTTGTTGTTCTATTTCTAGAGTACAGGCAGAGTAGATTTAGCATCACTCTTAAGGGCCTCCTAAGATTTTTGGAATAATAAATGACTATTGGCATTAACTTCAAATTACCAGCTGCATTAACCCCTGACAAGAGCATCAGCCTGTTCTTTGAAGCTTTGAAGCCAGGCATTGACTTCTCCTCTCTAGCTATGAAAGTCCTAGAAGGCATCTTCTTCTGTCTTTTCACCTACATTGAAAATCTGTTGTTTAGTGTAGCCACCTTCATTCATTTTCTTGGCTAGATCTTCTGGATAAGTTGTTGCAGCTTCCACACCAGCACTTTCTGCTTCTTCATCTTGCACGTTTTATATTATGGAGGTGGCTTCTTTCCTCAAACTTCATGAACCACCCTCTTCTGGCTTCAAACTTTTCTTGTGCAGCTTCCTCACCTCTCAGCCTTCACAGAAGTGAAAGACTTAGGGCCTTGCTCTGGATTGGGCTTTGGCTGAAGGGAATGTTGTGGCTGATTTGATCTGTTACCCAGACCACTAAATTTTTCTCCATGTCAGCAATAAGGCTGTTTTGCTTTCTTACATTTGTGTGTTTAATGCAGTAGCACTTTTAATTTCCTTCAAGAACTTTTGCTTTGCATTCACAACTTGGCTGTTTGGTACAAAAGCCTTAGCTTTTTTCCTATCTTGGTTTTCTAACATGCCTTCCTTAGTCAGCTTAATCATTTCTAGTTTTGATTTCAAGTGAGAGACATGGGACTCTTTCTTTTCACTTGAGCACTTGGAGGCCATTGTAGGGTTATTAACTGGCCTGATTTTAATGTTATTATGTCTCAGGGTATAGGGACGCCTGAGGAGAGGGAGAGAGACAGGGGAATGGCCAGTGGAACAGTTAGAACACATACATTTACGGATTAAGTTTGCCTTCTTACATGGCATGGTTCATGGCACCCTAAAACAATGACAATAATAACACTGAAGATCACTAATAACAGATAACCATAACAAATATAATAGTGAAAAAGTTTGAAATATTGTGAGCATTACCAAAATGTGACTTATCTACACAAAGTGAGCAAATACTCCTAGACAAATGGTGCCAATAGACTTGCTTGATGCAGGTTTGCCACAAACCTTCAATTTGTAAAAAGCACAATATCTGCAAAGTTCAATAAGTTGAAGTACAGTATAATAAGGTATCGCCTGTATTATACCCCAGAAATTCAGGGAAAGCAAGTGTTATCTAGCTAGCCCCCACCCAACTGTTAGGGTATATAATGGCACCATAAGTGTTTGTTGGGTATTAATTAACACAGAACTTAATGTATTGCTTTTCTTCTCAGAAAATATTCTTTCAATTCTTAAGGTCTACTGGTATCACAAGAAGTTTATTTGCTGCAAATTGGCTACATCTTAAGACACTTAGGCTCATTCCCACCCCCATTCCCCCCAGCAAAGACCTGTTACACTTTGCTCTAGTTGATTTTGTTATTTTGTTATTTTGTTTGTCTGTCTTTAACCGTGACCCAGGGAAAAATGGATGGTTTTCAATGAGCTGAAAGCATTCCTCATTTTCTCCAAGTGAGTATCTACATGTGGCTAGGGGAACAGTGGTGGGGTTTGCCAGTGACCGTCATTGCTGACCATGGTGGAAATCTGAAATTGCAGGATTGGTGGAATTAAAATAAGGAGAAACCTCATATAGAGAATATGCACTGTTTTTCTTTAGACATCATTATTTGAATCTTCATCAAGAGTTCCTTGTCTCGGTGTGTATTTTTAATTTTTTTCTTAAAGTAACACTTTGGCATGAACATTACTACAGGTTTTTGATGAATATAATGAATGTATGGAATTCAACTGAATTTGCATGGTCTTAAGAATTTTTTTCTGTGTGTGTAAATTTAGCTGCTATTAACAGAAGAGAGAATTTTCTGTGAGTAGCATGTGTGTTGATCAAATACAGTTTTTCTGAGATCTTCAATTAATCTCACTTTAAAATGACCAAAGCATGTCTTTCTTGAATATCTTTGGATAAAAGTTTGTATATTATTAAAAAAAAAGAATTCCTTGTTCTCTCCTATATTGATTATAGTTTATATAGATGGTTTATTCAGTCATTTTGTTTTCATTGGTGGCTCAAGGACATCTTCGCATTTCCTTCTATTTTCCACTAGTGCTGCATATTGCTATTACTAAGTTTATAGTCTAAACTTTTGTTTGGGAAAATGATCTGGTTTTTCAATAGAGTAGGATTCAGTGCCACTAATATACTTTAAAATAACATTTTAAAATTGCCTTTCCCCCCCTACTTAGACATTTAGTTGCTTTACCAACATACACTTTTTTATGGATAAGATTTCCATTTAACACCATGATTTAGATTAAATTACTTTCTTAAAATCACATCACTCCTATAGTCTACTTAGTTTTCTAATTCCCATATGCTCCACTATTGCCGAAGCAACTTCATCTATATAATGTGACTGAAGAGTCAGCCTTCATTCACAACACAGCGCAATCTGTTAAAGTGGTAAATATTACTCATTTCTATTATTAGAGCTGAAATGGAATTTTCTCTTGCTGCATTTTCAAGATGTGACATAATTAGATAGCAAGCATAGAAAAGTCAGAAATAGTGGAAGCTAACGGTTGTCATCACTACCAGAGAAGCTTGAATTCAGTCTGCCTTGCCTGGCTCCTGACTCGTTCACACAACGCCCCCAGGCCTCTCATTCTCTGTTTGAATTATAGGGTGCTATGTGAGTTTTGCAGGTACTGGGGTAAGGAAGCATGAAGCAAGGTTTCCAATTCTATATTGGTTTCAGACTGAATGAGAACAGGGAAATACTCGCTTGATGTTCCAATTCTTTTCAGCTTCTTACAGACACATTTCCAGCTCTGAGAAGTAGCTGAGTAGTTCTTCACTTTACCTAGAGAAGCTTCTGACTTCTCCCTTCTTTACTACAAATCAGAATTGTAAACAAACAACCATCCTTGTTGCAGAATTGTTATTGTAATTAGTGCGGTATACAATTCCTGGAAGAAATGAGGATGGGATGGGGGAATGGGAATGTGTGTGTATGTGTGTGTGTTTGTGTGTGTAGACCTCACAAAAGTGGTTGAGGAAGGAACTAGGCTAACTGTAGAAAACCTTAAATAAATAATTTTTTTAAACAAAAAGTTAAAGAGCTTTATAGTTTAAAATCAAACTCATTCTGGGCCTATCGATTTATTAAGGGAAAACTTTTATATCTTCAACAGGACTATTAACATTGTAGTGTACCAGTTAATGCCTACATTGAGTGCATCAGTGGAATTCAACTCAGGTCCCCCTACCTGTATTAATCACTGTTGTACATTAATCACTGATGCTGCATGGTCTGGCTTATCTCCTTGCTTAAATAGTTTCCTAGTCTTTATGTTATTATTAGCTCATAGTTTATTGAGAATGCTAGGCAAATTTAATTGGGCAACATGACTTGATTTTTTTTTTTTTATTTGAGAGAGAGAGAGAACACAAGTGGGAGGGAGGGGCAAAGGGAGAGGGAGAAGCACACTCCCCACTGAACAGAGAGCCCAGGGTGTGGCTCTATCCCAGGACCATAGGATCATGACCTGAGCTGAAGACAGACACTTAACCAAGTGAGCCACCAAAGCACCCCTGATTTGTTTTAATAAACATTGGATAAAATTGCTAGTTTCACTAGAGTGGTCTGATTTGCAATTCCCCATGAAAATCTACCTTTTGACTCATGTACTTTGGAGTTAGGAGAGATGCAAACCTCTTGTCTTCCTTATAAGCCATAAGTGGGTAGGGAAAAGAGGCCTGGATGGACTATCATGAGCCATGCCTTCTCATACAGCTTTGCCCATAATGAACCTTCTGACTTTGGGTGGAGTACTTAACCTTTCAGCAACCTGTTTTTTTTTTTTTTTATATGTACAATTATAGAGGATGGAATTTATGATCCTTCTTTATGATTTAAGTATGCCTGAAAATCCCTAAGATCTGAACAATATACACTACTGGATTTCTGTATGTTTGGCATTGTTCATTGACTTACTTTGGGAATGAATAACAAGAACACTAATTTCATATCATATCTTTGTCGATTCTCAACAAACTGTGTTGAAATTATGTCTCTTCTGATAGGAAGAGGAATGACTGAATCAGTGATTTCCTTATTTGTTGAGCTGTTTCCAGCATGCTAGCCATACACAACAGTAACCTTTTCAAATTGTCTCTGTCTCTTTTGGTGACAAAGTGATTTCATTTCACAGGTAGTTCACAGGTATCTCAGAGGCTCTGGAGCAACTATTAGTAAAAAGACTTGATGACTCTTTTCTAGATCTCATGTGGAATGGTACATATCCCCAGCTCTTTTCCAGAGTATAGCGCAATGACCAACTCAAATATTTTATGTTTGGCTACAAGAATTCACCTATAAAAGTATACACTAACATCTGAGAATGCTGGTGTTGTTGCTAAGTAAATGATTCTCTACCTTAAACCTTCTTTGCTACATAAAATGAGCTTGATATAGACATAGCCTAAGATTAAAGTTCCAAGGATGAATAATGATGTGACACATTTTTGTTATTTATTGGATACTTGTTGCATGCCAGGCACTGTGCATTCTGTTCATTACCATTTGTAGGCATTATCTTATTTTAATGTTTAACAATAGTCTTATGAAGGAGGGACTGTTATTTTGTCCATTTTGCAGATAATGTAGCTGAGGCTCCCAGGGATTACATGACTTCTCCAGCCTCAACCTAATTAAGAAGTGTTAGAACTAGAACTCAAGTCCATATCAGGCTGACCAAAAAACTTTGTCTTCACCAACACTATACAATTTTATCTCACCAGGTCATCTTCCTTCTGCCCGGAAACAAATTCCCTCACCTTTAGCAGGTGGTGCCATAAGTGCAAAGATGATTTCTTTAACACAGATATACTTTGAAGGACAAGTATTTCTGCCCTATTAATTGAGTATTCTGAAATTTCCCTTCCAGTAGAGAACAGTAGAGAGCCACTGAAAAATACCTGGAAAGTCACATATTCTTACTTACATGGAGACATTGCTATTTCCTAAACTTAAAGAGATTCCTTCAAATTTAAATGAACATCTTTCTTCCCTTTGAAAACAAAAGTGCCTCCCAGCCAACAAATGAGTGAAATATCTCCCCAACAGGTCTTTTAATTTGCAGGTGCTTGAAAATAAATGAAGATCAAAAGCTTTTTTGCTGACCGTTTTTCCCTCTGGGAGACATTTGAGCATGTTAAGAATAAGCATCATTTAAAAAAATTAATAAAACAAGTTGGATTTTAAATATGTTTCAAAAAATAGATTTGCCAAATGTGCCGTCTTGTGCTATTTGTCTTATGCTTTTAGACGCCCAATGAATAGTTCTTTCCGACATCCAACTCATACTGTTTATATATATAGGCTTTTGTAGTACAGAACATCTTAATTTAACCAGAAAGATCATTACCATGCAACACATTTGTATACTGCAGAAAGCTCCACAAAAAGGTATCTGTGTCCTTGCAGATAAGGATGTTCCCATTTAGATTAACTGAAAGAAAAACAAGCCTAACAATGAATGTTGCCTTTAAAAAATAAATAATCTGATTTTCAAATAACATCCCAAGCCACTGTGGGAATAGCTGTCATTCTGTCAAATAGAGTTGGCCTAGTTTGCAGTGGATCATCTTAAATGGCAAGGGCCAAATGTATGTTGGAATTCCCAGTTGAGTTGTTTCTTCTGGAGGCATATGGACTGTTTGACCATCTCTTTAGGTAAGATTATGTAGTATTTTCTGTCTTGTTTATTGGATTTATTTATAACTCAACTAGGACCAAATTTAGATAAAACTATGAAGGAGATAAGGCTTGTTTAAAGTACCCCGAATCTTCTTTTGGAATCCTCTTCTGGGAAGCTTGTTGTGTACCCCACTTCTGAAGAGGAGTACTGGTTTATTGCCTGTCATGGTAGCTGATGACCCCAGTATACTCTGTTTAACCACCACCACTCACATCTTTGCTCCCCGCACATGTTCTGGAACATCCCTTTCACCTTGTCTTTCATTAGTGTTTACCTGACTGAGTTCCATTTTCCCAGGGTGATTGAGACTAATGTGATAAAGTAATGACTGATACTGGGTGAGCAAAACATTAGCATTTAAATAGGGACCTTCTGGAGGAGATGCACTTAACAGGGAAGAGGTCTTCAGAGGGAGCAATTTCAGACATTATGACAAGACCAGGTCAAAGATAATTTTGTCAGATGGGGCCTTGAGGTTATGAGCAGGGGTAGCCCTAGTTTCTAGCCTTTCTCTCAGTCAGGATTTCCAACATTTATGGCAGGATCCCAACAGCTTTCATAGGACTTTTGACATAAGTACTTTGACCCGAAAACATTTCCCCCTGCTCCTTGACAGGCTCCACCTTTCCTCCTTCAGAGGAGTGTACTGTTCTTGAAACAATCAAAAATAAAACCTCTCTAGAATTTGGGAAGGAAACGTGAGTAAAAATGTGGCAAATGGACATTTTCAAAAGGCCCTAAATCCAGGGCCTCTGCATGGCATAGCTCCAGGGTGCTATCCACATAGAATCACAATGATCACTGTCTCCTGGAGATTGGAATGTGAAAGTCTCTGCAGAAATCCTGATTTGTACTTGGGGCTCCTGAACAGAAGTGGGTTCTACTCAGCCTAAGCAGGACTACAGATAAGTTTTTACTCTCTCATTTTCTGTAAGTGCAATATAAGTATCCTGATTTAGGGCTCAGTGCTCACCATCATCCTTTTACCCTTTGAAATACTGAGAAAATAAGGGGTTGCTACATGAAACAAAGAAATACAAGGGGTGCTTTGGGACCATTTAACAAATTTGCCTAAAGAATACCTGTATGAAAGGGCCACTGACTTAAGGCTGGTTACTTTATTATCTTTATTAATATATTCAATGTCCCCTCCCTGGTTCTTTGGATAAAGATGATGGGAGAGACATCTGTTTCGCTGTTCTCCTGAATGGCAATTTTGATGATTTAATGCCTTTTCAGACTTCTGCTGCCACTGCTGTTCTTTGGTTTTGATTTTAAAGCAGCTGAATGGAATCTCTAAGCCTTCCATTATGTCTGCCTTTTTTTTTTTTTTAAATTCTGAAGAAATAATTCAGAACACGTCAAGGACAAATGCTTGAGTTATGGAAACTTCTTTTTATTACTATTATTATTACAAAGCAACCTAAAAGAACTTTTAATTTCTTTGATTGCTTAAAGTAGCTCTGTAGAAACATGATGTTTTAGATGTGAAGAGAGTTTATAATTGAGCACAAAAGTCTGAATGCCAGGACAATGAAGTTGGTTGCTGGGATTCCCAGGGACTCTGGAAAGTGAAAGGGGTCAGTAAAAGTTTATCAGAATTTGATAGCAGCCTTCATACAAGCATCCAGATAAAACTACAGCCAATTACTTTGTATGGTTTATTATGCACAGCCCCCCCATCTCCTCAAATTCTGTGGAGATTTAAATCTTTCATCTAGAATAAAGATTTGTAGCATAATGACTCGATTTAGCTACAAAGAAGGAATAAATCTGACAGCTAGGACCAGAAGAAGTATTAATCTCCAAAGTTTACGTGAGTCTTTGTTTCCCCCTTTCAGTTTTTATGCAACAGGGGCAAAAAAAAGAGTGAGCTACTCTATTTGTATTTCAGCTCAAATTACCTTGGGAGAAAAAGGACAGAGGAGCAGGGAGTGGGTGTTAGAGTTGAAAGCAACATTTTCCATTCTTTAGAGACAGAGTAACTGACAGGTAAGTGAAGACATGGAGCCGAGCTAGTCCATTCCATTGTCTGCCCAGGGCTTTGGAGAGAGGCAGGTGGATAGGAAGGTATTGAGCAGAGCAGCACCTTGGGCACCTGGATATGGTTTCAGTTTACCCAGGCATCATTTAGTGGGATATTTCACCATGTGAAATCAGGTACTGAGTGGATAATTATTCCACTTTTCAGTTTCAGGTTTGACCCCTCACACACACTGACCCCAGGCGAAGACAGAGACTACTCTATAGTTGACCAAAGGATGGGCTCTGATCTAAGCCCTCAGAAGCAACCTTGGCTTCTGGATATATGACCTCTTCAATTAGGTTTCTTTATGTTTTATATGGATGGATAGTTTTGGCTCATTTCTCCACTTCTGCCTTTGCTCACTGTGAAAACACATTATAAAATATAATTGTTTGAGAGTGATTCTAACAATTCTAACTGGTTATTCTGTAAGAGAAAAATAATACAGAATAATGTGTGTTAGTGACAGTTTGAGTACTTTAGGCCATAGGACTTGTATTCCTAGGCAAATTCTCTAGACTCTCAAAGAAATAAGTGATAAAAATTGCCCTTCTGTGTTTTTAGTTAACTTCCTTTAGGTCTCATTGAGCTAGGAGTAAAGTCCACCATGAGTAAATGTGTTGAACACTGTCAGAGAGCTGTAATAATAGGATACATTATTACTATTATTAAGGTATTAATTAATTTACATGTCAAAGAGCCCACTTTAAAGGTCATAAAGTATTTCTCTCACATGAGTGATGAATAGCGGTTTGGAATTTCCTTGGCTCTGTTATACTGTTATACTGTGTACTGAGGTGGTGGTAATGTTCATTAGGGGTAGCCTGTCTTGGCTCATTTGACTAAAAGAGAGGCTAAGAATTGAATTCTCTGCCATGGCAGGGTCTTATAGATAAATCACAAGATTTTCTCTAATGATGTTTGCAAAGGATCAGTTTTAACATTAGCAGCTATAGCTAGTAGTTATAACTGGTGTTCAAAATGAACTAGGCTTGGACCCGGCGAAACTGTTACCATTCCAAGACCTGTAGGACTGGAGCAGAAAGCCCAACCCATACCACTACCACATGTCCATAGGATACTGGGCAGAACTTTGAGGGTATGGGATTAGGATTTAAAATCTTATTGGTAAACTGTAGAAGTAGAATAAAGCAGAAGAGGTCTGGTAAAGACAAGATCATAGTATTAAATCTGTAGAGAAAACAATTTATACAAAGATCAGATAGGAAAAAACAGCTGGTATACGTTGTCAGAAGAAAACAGTTTCTCTAATTATTTTCTGTTCTTTTGTCCCATCATTTCATGATGTAGCATACTGTCTGGTGAGCCTTCTTCCAATGGAAATCGAGCTAGATGGTAGCCCAAACTTATAAGGAATTTGCTTATTTCCCCATCTCTACCAAGCAAAGGTAGTTTTGAGGTAGGGCTATGAGAATCCAAATATTGTAAAATGACAGCATGGTGAAAGGTAGAGAAGTCTGATGCTACAGAATCTCCCATTATGAAGCAGTCTGGGGCTATTTAGTGTAGGGGCAAATGACCTGCACATCTAATAGTCATGAGGTTACAACTATATTAAAGCATAGCACAATAATTAATTATTTTGACAGTGCTAACACAGAGTCATCATGAAAATGTGAAATAATGTTCAGTAAAATTTTGGACTCTTAAGAGAGTAAAGGGCTCTTAAGAGAGTATCTGTGTAGAACTTCTTATTCTCTAATGACACTGGATATATTTACTGACTTTGCAGTCTATTATTACTATTATTTTTTCACAGATAACACTGAAGTAAACTTCAGGATAGCTCTTACACAAATAGTCTTAAAGTGGGAGGGACTAAATTGATAATTCTGAAAACAAAAGTAGGTAGATGGCTTTAGATATTTTAACTGTTTCCTACCTTTATCTCTTCCATTTTTACATGGTAGATTTCTTTTAAAAATTTAAAGCGTGCACAGAAAATGAGAGAAAAAATATCTTCTTGTATATAGTACATACATGTTGAATTAAAAAATAGGAAAAATGATTCTCCTAGGTGGTTAAGTGATTTCCAACTTTTGTCATCTCCTTCAAATGTGAGATTTTCCAAGGTTTTTGAGGCTAGGATAAATAATCTTGGCACTTCATTTTAAAACAGGATTCCAAGCAAAATAGAAAGAAAAAAACCCACTCTATCATAACTATTTTCAAGATCCTGGTCTGTATGATTTGCTGTTGAAAGCAGTTCCTCACTTCAGGGAAAACTAAACAGTCATAACACATCCCTGAATAAGCTGCAGCACCACAGTATCACGTTGAATATAGCAAATGACCATTAGTGACCATTCACAGTGGCAATTCCAAATAGCTCTTAATAACTCTTGTGCTATCTATGCAAAGAGTTTGTTGATTAGAACAAAGTGTGTTGGTGACATGGGTCATGGGAAATGGGGTGTGCATTCTAACACAAGGGAGCCTTCTCTAGACCATTACAGGTTTGGCTTTAGCACAAACTTGTCTTTAACAAAGCAACCAAAAGAACTTCAAATCCCAACTAAGTCAAAGCCCAAGAAATAAAACCTCACTACTGCCCCCATATTTTGGCTGTTTCCTTGGTCCATCTTCATAGCCTTGATTCTATTATCAGAATGAAAGCCTTCCTTTGTTCTGAACCAAGGGCTTGGAACTGTGCACTGGGTCAAAAATGTAAGCTAATTCCACCTGCTGTCTTTCATCTTGTTGAAAATTGCTATGGAATACCGATCTTCATTGACTTATGACCTGATGTAACCCATTGTAAGTTGAAAATATTGTACGTCAAAAATGCTTTTAATACACTTAAACTACCTTAGCCCAGCCTGCCTTAAACATGCTCAGAACATTTAGCCTACAGTTGGGCAAAATCATCTAACACAAAGCCTATTTTATAATAAAGTATTGGATACTTTCAATAAAGTACTGAATATCAACAAAGTATTGAATATCAATAAAGTATTAAATAATAAATGTAATTTATTGACTACTGTACTGAAAGTGAAAAAAAATAGTCGTGTGGTTACAGAAGAGTTGGGTATTGGTTGTTTACCCTTGTGATCATGTGGCTGGCTGGGAGCTGCATCTTTCTGCCACTGCCCAGCCTCACAAGAGAGTATAATACTGCATATTGCTAGCCTGGGAAAAGTTCAAAATTCAAAATTCTAAGTATGGTTTCTGCTGAATGCGTGTCGCTTTTATGCCTTCGTAAAGTCAAAAAAATCAGAATTCAACCATCTTAGGTAGGGAGACTGTTGTATTCCCTAAATATTGAGCCATCATTATCTAATCTAGTGCAGAATGCATTTTCAAAGTGCTAGGTTGTGAAATACTGCTAATGCGGTCCTTATAAAATAAACACTGGAGTAACAGAGCTAGTTTTTTTTTTTCTTTATGTTCTCTTAACAGGAACCAGTTCTTTATGAGTATTCAATAAATATTAAGTAATTAGGGTTATAGCTATGGAAGCACAGCCAAAGGTTAAGTGGAGTTTTCAAGGTTGTAAAACATGTTAGCAAGGAAACCTGGGATTGAAATAAGAGTTCTTAGCATCTTCCTGGGGCTTGGGTCACTATATCCCTCTATTTACTTAATCACATATAACCACTGGGTTCCTTAGCAAGTCCTAATCCAGTGCTCAGTTAGGCAAAATTTGGAAACCTCCAGGTTTTTCAGTGGGAGAACATATTTACTTCCAGCTGGAACACATCAAGACAAGCCATTTCTCTTATAGCTCCATTCTTGCCAAAAGACTGGAAAATAACATATTAGTGAGTCTAACATATCAAGAGCCGCAACAGCAGCTGCACTAAATATAGCACACACAGAATGACTGGGCTCTGTGAAACTGGGATGACTGAAACCAATGCAATGATAATTCCAGGCTTCACTTTGATCTTTTCAACTGGAGGGCAAGTCAGAAGGAAACTGTAATGCCTGCACGCTCAGACTGACGAAGCTTGTCTGTGTGTTTGTACATTATCCTTGTAGCTTATGTGTGTGTGTGCTACTTGAGACCATATTTAAATTAATAATAAAGGCTTATGACTGACTCTTATTCTTAGAACCTCTCTATAGTTCACATTTAAAGATTCTTAATTAGGCCAAACAGCATATTGGGAATATAAACTCAGTTTAAAAATATGTGTATATTAGTCATGAAATTCAAATACTCTATAAGATGAAAGGAAGCTAGGTTCAAATAGTACACTATTTGTAATGTGTACTGCCATCACACTACTGAATATTTGGTGATTTAATGAATCAAGTAACTTAGAAATTATATCATTTACCAAATATACATAAGTGATACAGTTTTCATACGATGATATTTGCTTTTCAGCTAGTTGGCAACAGCAATTGTGGAAAATCTTCTGTGTCCTGGACAAAAGTAAAGAATGAAGAGGGAAAGATTCCAATCCTTTAGTGTTTCATATTTTTTTAAGAAATAATTGTTGCTTTTTTAACAAAAAGATTTAAAAGTATAAAGTAAATGCTGTCACCTGACCACTTAAGTGTTGTTAAGATATTAGACAGTTCAATCTTTGGTAGTTTAGAATAGAATATTACCCTTTATTAAAATTGAACTTATTTCTAAGTTGGTCCAATTATGGGAACTGATATGCATCCTCTCAACAGTGTTTCAGTGCTATATACATGGTCTGACTGCTGAACAGACATTTAGAAATATTTATTAAAATATAATAATTTAGGGGTGCCTGGATAGCTCTGGCGGTTAAGTGTCCGACTCTTGAGTTCAGCTCAGGTCATGATCACGGCGCAGAGTCTACTTGTCCTTGTCCCTCCTTCTGCTTCCATACACTTTCTCTCTCTCAAATAAATATATAAAATCTTAAAAATATATATAATGATTTATATTTGTGTGGCATATAAGCACTAGTCCTAGATGTATAACTAAATTATAATATAAATAAAAAGAAATTAAAATTCCAAAATAATTTTTTTAAAGATTTTTATTTACTTATTTAACAGAGATAGAGAGCATAAGTAGGCAGAGCAGCAGACAGAGGGAGAGGGAGAAGCAGGCTCTCCGCCGAGCAGGACCCTGGGATCATGACCTGTGCCGAAGGCAGCCACTTAACCGACTGAGCCACACAGGCGCCCCCCAAAATAATTTGTGATGGCCTAGTAATGTAAGTTATTTTGATTTTAATTGTTACTGAACAACAACAACAAAAAGGAAATTAACTGCAGTAACAATAATAAATGAATGCTATTATTTACTATATGTTGTACCTTATGCACATTGTCTCACTGAATAGCACAGTAACCCAATGAATTAGAGATGACGCTAATGATTTTTTAGGTGATGAAACCAAGTACTAGAAAGAGTAATATCACTTAACTAGAAATTGACAAGGACAGGCCTTGAATTCAACCCAGTATGACTCTAAAACCTTTTTAGTGCTCTCCTGTGTTAAATGTTGGCAGATATTACAGAGGTGGATTCCAGTCTGGAGCACTACATATATCAGAATGAAAACTTTCACTTTTATTATTAAGTACAAGTGTTTTTAATAAGTTGGAGTAGATGTTATTTGCCCACTCATTTGCCTGAAAGATGAGGAGAAGGAAGAGGAGGTACAGAAACAATGTCTATATGAGTCTGTATGTAGTTTTAGTCTTAAAAGTACACAGATGCTGGGGGATTACTTATTTTGTAAATTTGTTTCATGAACCACATGCCATTAAATTCCAACACCCCTTTCACTGAAAAAAAAAAGTACTGCTGTATTTATGTATCATATAGAAATACCTTGGAGTTTAAAGGTTATCTCCAAAAAGTGTTGTGATTTCAAGATTGACAATAAATGACTATACTAGTTTTGGTTTGCCTTTCACAATACTGAGAGGAGCTTGAAGAAGAAATGCAAAACCATGAATACCAACTTTTAACATGTTTATTTTTTCCAGGCAAGGGTAGAGCATTGTCTGGAAATTGGAGCTTTCTTTTTAAGCTTGGCTGTTGGTGAAAATGCCTGAAAAATTATTTGGCATGAGGGAATACTGCAAGGATAACAAATGGGTTTCAATTCTGTTGCCGACTCCAGTTCATTAATAGTTGCTTTCTGGAAAAGCACTGTGAGAAGGATTCTGAGGCTATGTCCAAGCTTAGGAAAGAAGGCTGTGACCTATTAACACTGTCTACTGTGGGTGAAAGATTTGGGCATACTCACACATGTGCCTTGCATTCCTTTGCCTAAACTAGTGTTTTTTTTTTCACCCTACAAACTTATAATATTCTCATTAGATAATGAGATCATTGGAGACAGAGACAATGCTTACTTCATTTTATAGAGTGATCAATTGTCCTGGTTTGTTATGGTTTGAGGGGTTTTCCAGGATGTGGGAATTTCAGCGCTAAAATGGATAGAGTCTTAGGCAGTTGGTGACCCTATTTTTTTGTTATTTGGGGGCTCTAAATACTCTTTTTAAAAATTGTTTTAAGGGCGCCTGGGTGGCTCAGTTGGTTAAGCGACTGCCTTCGGCTCAGTTCATGATCCTGGAGTCCCGGGATCGAGTCCCACATCGGGCTTCCTGCTCAGCGGGGAGTCTGCTTCTCCCTCTGATCCTCTTCCCTCTCGTGCTTTCTATCTCTCATTCTCTCTGAAATAAATAAATAAAATCTTTAAAAAAATTATTTTAAAAACGATTTTAAAGTTTTTATTTAAATTCCAGTTAGTTAACATACAGTGTAATATTAGTTTTGGGTGTACAATATAGTGATTCAACTGTCATGCTATTTTTTAAAACTATTACTGACCCTTGAGAACACGGGTTTGAACTGCATGTGTTCACTTCTATGTGGATTTTTTTAAAAAATGAACAACATACTCTAAATATATTTTCTCTTCCTTATGATTTTCTTAATAAATTTTCTTTTCTCTAGCTTACTTTATTATAATAATACAGTGTATGATACATATACAAAATGTGTGTTTATCTACTCTTTATGTTATCAGTAAGGCTTCTGGTCAAGAGTAGGTTAAAGTTGTTATGTTTTTGGGGAGTCAAAAGTTATAAGTGAATTTTCAACTGTGTCATGGTTGGTGCCCTAACTCCCACATTGTTCAAGGGTTAATTGTATATATTTTGAAATAATTATAGGCTCACAGGAAATTGCAAAAAAATAGTACAGAATCCCATATACTCCTCCCCCAGCTTCTTCCAATGGTGACACCTAATATATCTATATTGCAATGCATACTGTACTTTTGTATACTCATCAGTGTCAAGTGTCTACAGATACTCAGCAAAGAAAAAAGGTGTGTTGAATGAATGAATATATGGATGAATGAATACTGATATCAGAAAAGATGTTCCGTATCTGTATTTTTACTAGCATTTTTACCCCCTTTCCCATAAAGAAAGAGGATTAATTGTTCCCAAAGTTTCAAAATTATGCAAAGACTACAAAAGAAATACTTCATTTATTTTTTTTTAATTTTAAAAAGATTTTATTTATTTATTTGAGAGAGAGAGAGCACACTAGCAGGGGAAGGGGCAGAGGGAGAAGTAGACTCCCCACTGAGCAAGGAACCTGATGCAGGATTCAATCCCAGGACTCTGAGATCATGACCTGAGCCAAAGGCAGCCGCTTAACCAACTGAGCCACCCAGATGCCCCAGAAATACTTCATTTAAACACAGGAAAAGTGGGAAAAGCATAAAACCCTCTTTAAACTGGCCTGTACACAAGGGAAGTTGGGATTATAAAAGGGACATGGAATTGTGACTTAAAAGAAGGGTCTGGTACAATGGTTCAAATCTCAGTTCAGTAATTCAAAACTGGGTTTTCTTAATTTGTAGGCAGTTGAAAAGATACATCATGGTAGATTTGAAAGTATACTCAGTTTGTTCTAGCATACTATGTAGTATAGAACATAGAAGCAGAGAAAAGCTAGCATCTGTGAAACAGCTAGTGAATCAAGTTCAATGTGATATGGACAGGCAGAGTGGAATTTTCTTATCTTGGTAGGTGATAAGTAGTCTGCAAGTGATCTGGGATGCTTTTTGCAGAGTACAGTCATATTTGTTTTGGTCTTTTGAAAATGCTGTTTGGAAATTATCCATGTAGGAATAGCACAAGTCAGTGATTTAAACTTCTGGGAAAATCAGAGTTTTATCTTTCTGAAACCATCATGTGCACACACATGAACACAATAAACATCCTGGGTACCTTAATACTATAGGCAAAGTTTGCTTAAAACTTAGGGCATCTGAAGAAAGTGTTCTAAGAAAAACAATCACTTTTTTCCTTTTTCTGTTGATAAATTTAATTTTGAGCTCTTTTATCTAACTTCCAAGTTCATTCTGGTTCTAATTCAAAACCCAACTCCAGATCCCACAGATCTTGAGACTTATTCTATCTTGTCTTTGACCTCATAATCACCTTTGACATCCAGTACTAATCAAATTCACCTTTAATTTTCCTCTTTAATTTGTTTCCCTGCTTTTTATCTTCTCTGTTCACCTCCCTATAGTTGCAGCAGGGAGGAGTCGTGTAAATCATTTTATTGTAAGCCTTTCTCTTCGTTGTATGATTAAACTCCCTTTGAAGTCTATGAAATTGAACACTAAATGACCTGTAAGAAATTAAAGGGTACTGGATTTCATTATACTGGTGCCCAAAAGATGTTCCTTTAAACTGATTAGGGGAAATTTTGTCTTCCATCAATAGACTAAAATCAAAGTTGTCTGTGTGTTCCTAACAAATAGGTTAATATCAAGTCTTTCTTCTTAGAATTCTATATATGTCATATCTTTCCATATCTTATGCTTGGAGCAGGGCAGAGGCTAAAGAAAGACAAATGAAGGGGCATCAAACCTTCTCACTTGCTTTATCAAACAAGTTGTTGGTCCTAGCTGCTGGGTCTCTTGCTCCAGAGAAGGAGGAAGCCACAGCAACTCCGTCCAGCTAGTCTCCAGTGAAGGAGCAAAGCTGCACAGAAGGGGAAAATACATGATTCCTCACATTGTGTTTACACATGTACCATGTGACTGAAGTTAACTGAAATCAAAGCAAAAGAGAGTAAGACACACTTTGATGCCAAACAACTGTTTTTCACTAATGTTTTCACTTCTGTAATTCCATTCTCTGTTCTCACTGGTTGTGCTGCTGAAATTCAGGCAGCTGCGGTTTTTAGCTCAGTATTTTCCTCACCTTCCAGGACCCCACTGGCATAACTGTCCTTAGTGATTGATGGGACTCCATACCCTGCAGGGGAGTTGGGGGGTTCCTGTATCAGGGGCATACATGAGTGGCTTGTTTGTGTCTACATTCCTGGGAGAGCTGGGGTTCTCAGCTTCCTTTGTGTGAAGTGAAAGAATAGAGCTGATTTACAGGGTAAATAAAATATCAGAGGAAGTAGACGTTAGCTGTTACTTATAGCTAAGAGAGATTTATGAGATTACATAGTAACTGAACCTAAACTTTAAACTGTAGTCATTATGGTCTACATAGTTCCATACCTCATTAGAAGGAAAAAATGTGGAGAATGGAGAACACTAAGTCCTTCTTCTGTTAAAAAAATGTTTCTGCTCTTAGTGCAGATGTGATCTACAAAGAACACTCTACATTTTTTATAGCATCTTTCCACAGCAGGTTTCACTAGAGACTGTAAAATCCTACTCTAACAGAGTTGAATGGAAAATACTCTTATGTTTGGAGAAATTGAGGCTCAGACACAGCACTTTAAGGTGTGCACGAGAGGCAAATGGCTGAGGCAAGAGCACCTGGAAACTTTATTTTATTTCTAGTCTGTTTTGGTGTGCACGAGAGGCAAATGGCTGAGGCAAGAACACCTGGAAACTTTATTTTATTTCTAGTCTGTTTTTACCTCTCAAAAAAATTCAATGAATAAAAAAAGAGAAAGAAAAAACCCTTATTGGATTCATTGATATGCCAGGCAGCACCCCATGTTCAATTCCATTTCAAAAGCTTTTCCCCCTACAGCAGTGATAGATTCCACAAGTCTCGGAGCAAGTTAAGGGACTGAAGGGTGCTTTTGGGTACAGTGAGCTATTTTGAGTGTGCTTTTTGAAAACTGAAATTACTGAAGGAAAATCCATCAAGGCTCAATGTTATACTTGTTTTATAAGGAGAAGGATTCATGTAAATCCAGAAGTATGTGGCTCAAGAAGTGGACAAAATTAGAGGCAATCTGGCCTACATGCCAATGTTGCCTTGAATGCTAAATCCTTGCTACTCAGTATGGTTCCTGTATTAGCATCAGCATCACCTGAGTGCTTGTTAGAAATGCAGAGCCTCAGGTTCCATCTCAGATATACTGGGGCAGAATATGATTTTTAACAAGATCCTGAGGATTTGTATGCACATGAAAATTTGAGGAGTATTAGGCTGACTGCCAATAAGGAAGGGGTCAGACCTGGACCAGGACAGGTGAGACCTTAGTGCTAAGCCAGTGATGTGAATGTAGATTTGGGATGCTGAGGTAAAGAGAACTGATGCTAAGCAGGATGATCCAAGTGAGTGCTTGTGAATATTCATGGAATCAAGACAGGGAAAGGAAGGTAAGAATAGTCAGCCAGTGATACCCAGGGACTTGAATATGGGCAAGTTTGAGACCACCTTCATGCAGCCAGCCAGCAAGCTTTGGGGGTAGGGGAAGAGATAGGTGAGGGGAGAGTCAGGGGAGGTAGGAGGGAAAAGGCAGCTCCCAGAAGATAGCATAGAGAAATGATGGTTGTTTTATCTGAAAGAAAGCCATGCTTGGAAAACTAGGCAAGCTGAAGAGGTTGAGGGGAATCTATAGTTAGAAGGGTTTTGTTGAGGGACCCCTGAGTGGCACAGTCTGTTAAGAGTCCCACTCTTGGTTTTGGCTCAGGTTGTGATCTCAGGATCATGAGATTGAGACCTGCATCAGGCTCTGTGCTCAGCGAGAAGTCTGCTTAAGACTCCCTCCCCCAACTCTCTCTCTAAAATAAATAAATAAATCTTAAAAAAAAGAAGAGTTTTGTTGGTAAAAGCCATATACTGATACAGTGGAACAGGCAGTGCAAGCCCTTCCCTAGGGTGGTCCCATCGTGTTTAACAGGAATTTTCCTTAAGGCAGATGGATCCTGGGTTTGGCCTTTAACACTGGCATTTTTATTTTTTTATTTTTATTTTTTTAAAGATTTTATTTATTTTTTTGAGAGAGAATGAGAGATAGAGAGCACAAGAGGGAAGAGGGTCAGAGGGAGAAGCAGACTCCCCGCTGAGCAGGGAGCCCGATGTGGGACTCGATCCCGGGACTCCAGGATCATGACCTGAGCCGAAGGCAGTCGCTTAACCAA
This sequence comes from Callorhinus ursinus, assembly GCF_003265705.2. Lineage (NCBI taxonomy): Eukaryota > Metazoa > Chordata > Mammalia > Carnivora > Otariidae > Callorhinus > Callorhinus ursinus. The sequence continues at coordinate 12,164,803 of NW_027397068.1, forward strand.
CTGAGCCACCCAGGCGCCCTAACACTGGCATTTTTAAATCACAACTTCTTTGCTTCCATTCCATTTAATCCAGAAATTAATAGTTTCTTGGGCATACTACTATTGCATCTGACAATAATTAATATTTATTTATTATTTTAGAAAGAATTAACATTTTCAATGATCACTGGAAATACAGAATAAATAAGAAGTTTTTAAAAGTACAGGCCAAATTATAGTCTAGCTTTTAACATTGTGCCTGCTAAAATTACAAATGTTAATTTATAAGGAAGATTTTGTTTCAGAAGCAATTAAAAAATTTGGTCCTAAGCTTACTTAAATCCAACCTCCTCATCTCCAGAATAGAAATAGTCATATTTGAAATTAGTAACTGAAAAGTTAATCCTAACCCTACTTCTGACACTTCACTTCTTATGGTTGTACTCAGTTTCACATGGAGAAATGTATGCATTAAGCCTGATCTCATTTTACACAGCATTTTGTAATCTTTCTTTATCTGGAAATAGAGGACCGATTTAGTCTTTGGGCACTGTTAATTATAAATCAGACTCAAGCACCATGCCTGTCTTTGTAGGATGAGGAAACAGTTTCTTTGGAGGCTGGATTCTTTTAATGAGATAAGTATCGGACTGTTTCTATTTGTAACTAAGTTGGTTAAGGAGAAAAAAAAAAGGCTTTGAATTCTGCAGAAGAGCCCCAGTCTAGAAAGCACAGAGGCATAGTATTCTCTTCTCTGCACTCTGACTCCCAAGTAGCAGTTTTTATTATTTTTAATTTTATTTAAATTTTATTTTTTTTTCAATTATTTTCTTTTTAAATAATCTCTACAACCAACATGGGGCTCGAACTCACAACTCTGAGATCAAGAGTCACATGCTCCACCTACTGAGCCAGCCACATACCCCTCAATTATTTGATTTTTTTAAATTATGTTAATCACCTTACATTACAACATTAGTTTTTGATGTAGTGTTCCATGATTCATTGTTTGTGTATAACACTCAGTGCTCCATGCAGTACATGCCCTCTTTAATACCCATCACCAGGCTAACCCATCCCTACCCCTCTTCCCTCTAGAACCCTCAGTTTGTTTCTCAGAGTCCATAGTCTCTCATGGTTCGTCTCCTCCAAGTAGCAGTCTTTTTAAATGAAGAAAGCCTCAATTTTTTAAAAAGTGACCATGATTAATACATATAATACAAACCTGTAGTACTCCACCTGTTTGCTAAAGGGAACTTCCAAGAGATAGCCTGAGCAGAGCCTATAGAGCCATGTAGCTGCTGCTGGGTATTGATGAACTCCGCAAGCTGTTCAAGCACATGAGGGAACAGTTCTTAGGAAATACAGTGCTAATTAAGCATCAACTTGTCTAATGAAAAGGATGGGCATATTTTGGAGGAGGTGAGATGGAGTGGGGGAAGAGCAGAAAGTTCCTATAGGATGAAGTTTTTAATCTATACATAAATAATCCTTTCTGGATTCATCACCAATTTTTGATATGAGAAGAGTCAACTATGTCTATAGATCACTGCTTCTTGCTCTTCGATGGTAGAGTTAGTTGTAGAGTTAGTATATCCATGCATCCAGAGTTGGGTCATAAATAGACATGTTATAATCACCTAATTAATTTAGCTACTTTGTCACTTTTTAATTTTCATTTCCATAAAGAGGAACGAGAGTTCCTGAAGATGTAGGGAGAACTGATGAAACTCAGTAAAGAGAAGCTCTTCATGATGAGAACTTTTTTTGGTTATGGCTATAATCTACTCATTCTTTTTCTTGGTTCTTTTGGAAAAGACAATGCTAAACATTTGTATTTATTATGTAATAATTGTTACCATTTGTTGAGCACTTAATATGTATTAAGCACTTAATATGTAAGTTAGGTCAAACAACTTGTAAGTGGCAAGGTTAGCACTCAAACCCCTTTTGTTTGGGACCAGAGACCGTGCTCCAAATCCCTGTGTTAGTCTGTGTACCATAGAAAAAAGGCTTTGGGCTTTTCTGTGGAAACATACCATATAAAATAAGAATAGTTACACTTTCCAATATAATTAAGTTGTTCCTCATTGTCCTCCATCTACAAATTGAAGTATTTCCTGTCATCTAGTAAGTTTCCTCACATGGCAGGCTTACTTATGTTCCCTTGTGGTCTCTAAATTCTTTTTCCCATATACTCTAGTAAAGCAAACCTCTCCTGGGTCCATTGAGTTTCTCTTCTTTCATTCTTTCTACTCTGCCCTCCCTTCATTTTCCCACATCAAACTAAACACTAAATGAGAGGATAGATGTGAAAGTGTTTTGAAAAGTTACAAGGAAATCAAACATAAAGTATTATGATTATGTCTGAAACAGATGTATTCTACATCTGCTCAGTGAAACCCTCTATCTAATCAAGACACTCAGCAAAATTCTTTCTCAAAATCCCAGAAGACAGAAAGGCTATGAACCAGGCACATGAGCTGCCAAGTCGGTCAAAATGTCAAAACAGGTTATGTCTGTAAGTACACCTTAAACCTAATGAAGGCCAGTTTCTAGGGAAAGGTCATGAAGAAATGTTGGAGGAGAGTAAGTATTGTATCACCTGAAAGCTGTTCCATGACCAAGAGGTTAAATAGCCTTCCTTTGCCAAGAGAAAGGAGTAGTCTGAATATGACGGCATATAGACCAGCTAAAATGAGGTGAATGAGGAAATAAAGAAGTGACACAAAAAGAAAAAGGCTCAAGAATTCTCTTTCAAAAAAGAAACTCCACAGTTTTTTTTTAAGAAAAATTGCTTGCTAAAACCAAGGCTTTCTCTTAGTGTGTGTGCAGATACCACAACTAGTTTTGGGATAATATAGGAGTTATAAATCAGTGAAGATTAACTAAATGCTTATAGTGAGTGGCTATGAAATCTTAAATTGGATGCACTTTTTGATTTATCTTTTTAAAATTTTATGCCCACCTGGGTGCTTTGTGAGTCATGCCAAGTGAATCACCATCTACATGTTCTCAGATTTCTACCATGCCCTCTATTCATAACCCCGTTATTTATGGAACTTAAAATTTGGTTCTATTTACACAATGATTTATAATTTATAGACAGAGTATTTAATGACTGTTCACAGTACCAATGTCTCTTCCAGAAGGTTCTCCCTTTCCTTGCTCTAGAAATGCTTTCTAGTCCTGTTTTGTACTTCATTTCAGCTGGTGAAGAACAAGAAGGTCTTGGCCAGTGAAGTATTCCATATGGCAATGAAGATACAACAAAGCAATTCATTTTTGTGAATCTCTATTTGTTTTGTAATGAACTTGTTTTAAAAATAGCTAACAGAAGTCTCTCAAATAAACTAGTTATTGAGAATGAGCAAATGAAACCTACCTACCGTTTTGTAAATACAGGTTTTGTCCTGAGGTAAAATTTGAAGCCCATGTTATTGCCTCTGTCATTCACACATCTCATTTTCCTGAACCCCTTTCCTCTTTCCTGACACCTCAGCCTTCCAAGTTTCTTATGTTACCCGGGCATACGTACTGTTTTTGCCTTGGCCTTTGCGGGCTGCAATGCATTGATTAGATCAACTATAATCAATCATTCAGATAATTTAATTTACATGAACCATGTTGAATACTATAATGTTTAAGGATATTCAGAATTTTAGGAGCGCCTGGGTGGCTCAGTCGTGAAGCGTCTGCCTTCGGCTCAGGTCATGATCCCAGGGTGCTGGGATGGAGCGCTGCATCGGGCTCCCTGCTCAGCAGGAAGCCTGCTTCTCCCTCTCCCACTCCCCCTGCTTGTGTTCCTTCTCTCGCTGTGTCTCTCTCTGTCAAATAAAAAATTAAAAATCTTAAAAAAACATTCAAAATTTTAAAGAGAAATCCTGAAACAATAAAGGCTTATACAAAGGGATAAATCTAAATGTGATGAACAGTAGAAGTGTTTGTGCTTAAATGAATTGTTAGTAAAATTTTCACACCAAAGGTCATCTTTGGATTGGGAATCCCTGGAGAGACTCCGAAGAAAGAGATATTGAAGAGAATTACATTTTTTTGAGAAGAGGATACTAATCTAGAGATGACTGACTGCACAGAACTTTTGGGAAATATGTAACTATTTTAGCCCAGCTTTCCTAGAAAACAAAGCATCTAAGGCAAAAGAAACTGCTAATGAGTATTGTGGAGAGAGATGCAATACCAAGGCAGAAAGAATGAGGGGACAGAGGAAATGAGGCTGGGCGGGAAGGGGTGCCCTTATTGAGCTTCAGGAGGAACACAGTGTAATACTGTGTCTCTATAGGGGTCATATAGAACCAATCAGCTCAGGACAGTCTTGGTGGAAGGAAGGATGAGGAATTTATCAGTTGAGTCTTTCTGTCTCTTGCTCTCATTGGTTCTATTCTATTCCAGAGAGCATTAACTACCCTGCTTTTCTGGCTTCTGTTACCAGGGAGGCTGAGATAGGTGGCTAATCTCTCCCTTCAGTGAGAGGCTGAGGACACACATTAGGTGGAGGCAGGAAGGGAGACCATGCATGGCTCAGTAAATCTAAGAGTGCTGTTGGTGATTCTATGTGGTGGCTATTGATACCAACAGCCACAGATAAATATGGTAGTGGTGGTGAGAGAAACAACAACAACAACAACAACACAGAAATAATCCCAAACAATGTGAAAATTACCAAAAAAGAGAGAAGATGGAAGTGTTAAATGTAAGTTAAATACGGAGAGCATATCGAGGGCATGCGAGTTGTCCAGAAGAGAGGGGAGGAGAGATTCAGAAACAGAGATGCTGCTTCATTGTAGTTTAGTAGCGATGGTGACGTACACTGTGATTAGATTTTAAGGCCCTTAATGACAGGCTCATATCCTTTTCCATTGTGTCACTCCGGGCAGGTAGCAGATGGCCTGGGCAAGCTGTAGATGCTCTAATTAGCATTTATTGAATTAGGGATCAAACACTTTAAGTTGAATCAAGTTCATCTCTTTGTTTACAAATAAGTTTTGTGTTGGTAAATGAACTTAAGGCTTTTATGTGTGGGGGCCAGAGCTCTGTAGAGAATGTGATCTTCCTTGGGGCAGAGAAGAAGCCAATATTGCTTTGGAGATGATATAACATAAGAGTTAGAGTAAAAAAATTTGGGTTGAATCCTGGCTTTGTCACTTGCTTGCAGTGTGGGTCATAGGCAAGTTAGTTACTGTCTCAAAACCTTACTTTTCCTCATCTATACATTGTGTATTGTAATAGTAATTATCTATGGGATTGTTGGTACAAGGCTAGGTGGTATAAACTAAATGGGTAATTACTGTTGGTATTATCACCATTGCTATTATATGTTTTTCATGCTGTGGGTACATAAAAAAGGTAGGTTAGACGTGGTTTGACAAAGAATTCCTTTAAAATTTATCTTACATCAATATTTACATACTTCTTTATAGGGAAGTGAAATAGCAAAAAGCATTTGGTTGGTAAGTCTTATATTATTATTATTATTTTTAAAGTTTTTATTTTAATTCATTAGTTAACATACAGTGTTATGTGAGTTTAATTTTCAATATAGTGATTCAATAATTCCATATATCACTTGCTGCTCATCATGACAAGTGCACTCATTAATCCCCATCACCTAGTTAACCCATACCCCCCACCAACCTCCCCTCTGGTAACTATCAGTATGCTCTCTATAGTTAAGAGTATGTTCCTTAATTTGTCTTTCTCTTTTTCTCCTGTGCTTATCTATTTTGTTTCTTAAATTCCACATATGAGTGAAATCATATATTTTTTTAAAACTCTTTTTTTTTAAGATTTTATTTATTTATTCATGACAGACAGAGAGAGAGAGAGAGAGAGAGAGAAGCAGAGGGAGAAGCAGGCTCCCAAGGAGCAGGAAGCCCGATGCGGGACTCGATCCCAGGACCCTGGGATCATGACCTGAGCCGAAGGCAGACACTTAACCATCTGAGCCACCCAGGCGCCTGATATTTATCTTTCTCTAACTGACTTATTTCACTTAGCATTGTATTCTCTAGCTCCATCCATGTCATTGCAAATGGAAAGATTTCATTCTTTTTTATGGTTGAGTAATATTCCATTATATATACATACATACATACATATATACATATGTGTGTGTGTGTGTGTGTGTGTGTATGTAGGCCACATCTTCTTTACAATTTCATCAATTGATGGACACTGTGACTGCTTCCATATCTTGACTATTGCAGATAATACTGCTATAAACATTGAGGTGCATGTATCCCTTTGAATTAGGGTTTTTGTATTCTTTGGGTAAATACCCAGTAGTAAAATTGCTGGATCATAGGGTAATTCTATTTTTAACTTTTTGAGGAAACTCCATACTGTTTTTCAGAGTGGCTGTACCAGTTTGCATTCCCACCAAAAGTGTAAGAGGGTTTCTTTCCCCCACATCCTCACCAACACCTGTTGTTTCTTGTGTCATGATTTTAGCCATTCTGACAGGTGTGAAGTGGTATCTCATTGTAGTTTTGATTTGCATTTCCCTGATGATAAGTGATGTTGAGCATCTTTTCATGTGTCTGTTGGCCAATTGTATGTCTTCTTTGGAGAAATATCTGTTTATGTCTTCTGCCCATTTTTACAAATTGGATTATTAGTTTTTGGATGTTGAGTTTTATAAGTTCTTTATAGATTTTGGATACTAACCGTTTATTGGATTTGCAAATATCTTCTACCGTTATTGGGGGTTTTTGATTATTGATTCCATTTCTTTGCTGGTAAGCCATCTGTTCAGTTTCTATTTCTTCTTGTTTCAGTTTTGGTGGGTTGTATGTTTCTAGGAATTTATCCACTTCTATGTTGTCCGAGTTGTTGGTATAGTTTTTCATAACATTCTCTTATAATTGCTTGTATTTCTGTGGTGTTTGTTTTTCTCCTGTTTCATTTGTGATTTTATTTATTTGGGTCCTTTCTCTTTTTTTCTTGATAAGTCTGGCTAGAGGTTTTTTGATTTTATTGATTTTTTTCAAAGAACCAGCTCCTGGTTTCATTGATCTGTTCTAGTGTGTGTGTGTGTGTGTGTGTGTGTGTGTGTGTGTGTGTGTGTGTTGTTGTTTTTGTGGTTTTTTGTTTGTTTGTTTCTATATCTATAGATATATTTCTATATCTATTATTTCTGCTCTAATCTTTATTATTTCCTTCCTTTATCTGGTTCTGGGTTTTGTTCATTTTCTAGCTCCTTTAGGTACCATCCCAAAGGTTTTGAATGATTGTGTTTTCATTTTCATGTGTTTCCATGTAGTTTTTAATTTCTTCTTTTATTTTCTGGTTGACCCATTCATTGTTCAGTAGCATGTTACTTAACCTCCATGTATTGTGGTATTTCCACATATTTCTTGTAGTTAACTTCTAGTTTCATAACGTTGTGGTCAGAAAAAAATGCATGGTATGACTTCAGTCTTTCTTAATTTGTTGAGGCTTGTTTTGTGGGCTAATATGTGATCTGTTCTGGAGAATGTTCCATGTACACTTGAAAAGAATGTGTATTTTGCTGTTTTAGGATGGAATGTACTTGTAAATCCATCTGGTCCATTGTATCATTCAAAGTCATTGCTCTCTTGTTGATTTTCTTTTAGATGTTCTGTCCATTGATGTCAGTGGGGGTGTTAAGTCTCCTGCTATGATTATATCATTATCAATTCGTTCCTTTATGTTTGTTATTAACTGTTTCATATATTTGGGTGGTCCCATGTGGGGTGTGTATATATTTATAATTGTTATATCTTTTTGTTGGATTGTCCCCTTCATTATTATATAGTGTCTTTCTTTGCTTCTTATTACAGTCTTTGAAACAAAGTCTATTTCATCCAATATAAATATTAATACTCTGGCTTTCTTTTGACATCCATTTGCATGATAAATGGTTCTCCATTCCCTTACTTCCAATATGCAGGTGTTTTTAGGTCTAAAATGAGTCTCTTGTAGGCAGCATATAGATAAGGTGGTTTTTTTTTTAATATCCTGTCTGTCACCCTATGTCTTTTGATTGGAACACTTAGTCCATTTACATTCAAACTAATTATTGATATATATATGTGTATTTACTGTCATTTTATTACTTTTGTGGTTGTTTCTGAAGATTTTCTCTGGTTCTTTCTTGTCTTTCTCTCTTTTATGCTTTGCTGATTTTCTTTAGGATATATTTGGCTTTCTTTCTCTTTATTCTTTGCATATTTATTAATGGTTTTTGATTTATGATTGACATTAGATTTGTGTATAACATCTGCATGTAGCATCTGTATTAAGATGATAGCTGTTTAATTTTGAACCCATTCTTTACTCCTGTCCTTCCCATGTTTTAGGCATACGGTATCATATTTTATATCCTTTTATTTTGTGAGTTCCTTGACTGTTTACAGAAATATTCATTTTTACTGCTTTTGTGCTTCCTACCTTCATACTGTCACTTTTCATCTTTCCTTTCCACTCACAGAGTCCCTTTTAGTATTCTTAAGGGCTGGTGTGGTGGTCATGAACTCCTCTGGTTTTTGTTTGTCTGGGAAATTCTTTATCTCTCCTTCTATTCTGAATGACAGCCTTGCTGTATACAGTATTCTTGGCTGCAGGTTTTTCCCATTCAGCATTTTGAATATATCATGACAATTCCTTCTGGCATGGAAAGTTTCTGCTGAAAAATACCACTGATATTTTTATTTGGTTTCTCTTGTATGTAATGGTTTTCTTTTGTCTTGCTGCTTTTAATATATTTTTTATTTATCACTATATTCTGCCACTTTAATTGCAATCTGTGTGGTGTAGATCTGCTTTTGTTGATTTTGTTGGGGCTTCTCTGTATCTCCTGGATCTGGATATCTGTTTCTTTTCCCTGATTAGGAAAGTTTTCTGCTATTATATCTTCAAATAAATGTTCCACCCCCTTTTTTCCCATTTCTTCTTCTGGGACTCCTATAATATGAATGTTGTATGTTTGATGGAATCACTGAGTTCCTTAAGTCTATTGTTGTTTTACATTATTCTTTTTTTTTCCCTCTCTTTTGTTCAGCTTGATTACTTTTTATTACTCTGTTTTCTAGGTCATTAATTTGTTACTCTGCTTCTTCCAGCCTGCTGTTCATTACATCAGGCATGTTTCTGATTTCATTTATTGAGCCCTTTATCTCTCTTATGTTATTCCTTATTTCTGTGTTAATGATCTCACTGATGCCTTCTACTCTTTCTCAAGTCCAGTGAATGTCTTTATCATTATTACTTTAAATTCTGTCAGACATGTTACTTATAACCGTTTTTGCTTAGATCTCTGGCTGTGACCTTGTCATGTTCTTCATTTGGGACAAATTTCTCTGTCTTCTCATTTTGTCTAAGTCTCTGTGCCTGTTTCTCTGTGTTAGGAAAGTCAGCTACAAGTCCTGTTCTTGAGAGTAATGGCTTTATGAAGAAGAGGTGCTATAGTGCCCTGAATGTAGTGTCCCCTGTTCCCTAGAGCCTGGAGCTTCTGGGAGTGTGTCCAGTGTGTGCGGCCTGTGCTCTGCTGTTGTGTTCTGGCTGCTTTAATCCTCAAGCCAGTCTTTTGCAGAGGCCTCTTTGCTTGGTGTGGACAGTGATCACTGGCCTGAATGTGGCATGTTTTACTAGGTATGCTCTGGTCTACTCATGAAATGAGACCTGTCTCTATTGCTGGTGGAACCGAGGCTCCACAAAACTCCTGGGTTGGGAATCTTGGTGTTAGCTGGTTTGGGGTTTGGGCTGGTCTTCTGGGAGAGGGGGGTGCTACTGGGACTGAGGCAAGTGTGACTCAGAAAAGCAGTTCTTCTGTAGTGAGGGGCCATCAGGGCTTGGTGTAAGCAAGTTAGGTAGTGAGTATTGGCACTGCGCTGGTTTCCGCAGGTGGCCCTGTGCTTGTGGTGAAGGGTGGGGAAGGGAAATGGTGCCCGGTAGTTCCTTTATTCCTAGAGGGGTCTCTCCATGAACACTGCCTCTCTGGGACGTGCTCTGAGAAGAGCAAATAGCCTTCCCATTGTGTGCCCCAGGTACTCTTCAGATTGCTGTTTCTAGGCTGTATGTCTGTAGGCTGTATGACTTGCCTTTTCTTCAAAAGCAGCCCCAATGCCTCTGGGCTCTATTCCAACCAAGCCCACTGATCTTTAAAACTCCAGGTTTTAAGCGCCACTGGTTGCCAGAACTCACAAATTCAGCCTCTCTTGCTTTCCAAGCCAACTGCCATGGGGATTCATTTTCTCTGTGTGCCCTCCTATGTGCCAGTCTGTCTCTTGCCCTTCTCCATGATGGTGGCTCCCTTCCTACCACAGCAGCCACAGTTCATTTCTCTCCCAAGCCACATCTCCACACTTCCTACCTTCTTTGATGTGACTTCTTCTCTACCTTTAGTTGTGGAGTTTGTTCTGCCAGCCTTCCTGTCAATTTCTGGGGTATTTAGGATAGTTATCTGGTTGTATTTGTCAGTTGAGATGAGCCTAGGGTCCTCCTACTTAGCTGCCATCTTCTAACGCCAGTCAAGTCCTATATTATTTTTAAAGTTAAGTTTCAGTGCTATGTAAAATGAGAAATTCTTGTAAGTTAGGCAGTTTCCTTTTAGAAGATAACTATGCTGCATGTATGACTTATTCAAGTTAAATTGAAAGGAGACTAAAGTACCTTTAGTGTCTCATGCTATCAATGTGAACATAATTTGAACTGAAACTTCTTATTTTTTACCTTCTCTGTTATTACCATCCTCCATTAACAAACAGAAAAATACTGTCCATAATTAATTAATGCTTAATCATGTCATAGGTAGATTTTGTAGTTATCTATTTGATATACAGATGATAAAAGTTACTATCTTATTAGCAGTAGTCCTTGATATAATTTAACAAGTAAAAATGTCATGTAATAAACATTCAAAATCAAAGCAGATGTGCCAGCCTCCACACAGTTGTTTGCATATTGTTAAAAACTCAGATCCAATCAACACCTATGTGAAGCAGAAAAGTAAGCAAATTATTAATTTGTTTTTCTATGTTACTCTTGAAGAAAATTTATTTACTTTTATTTAATTAAGATTTGTGGACTTTCAGAATTGTAAACACAAAAAAATACTTCCTGGTTCTGGCTTCTTCCTACAGAGTGGAAATCTCATGAAAAGAAAAATTTGAGAGAGGGAAAAGCAAAACAAAAGAAAACATAAAATTTAAATGTACAGGAAATTTATAACCAAGGTATAAGCTCTTACTTAAATCAATAAATACTTAGTTTTGGAAATAAAATTATAAATAAAATCCTAGTTCACAAATGTGTCCATGAAATAGTGAGTTCAAACACTAGCTCCAACACTTACCAGCTGTGTGAAGTGGGGCTAGTTAACACACTTTTTAGAATTAAAATAACATTAATAAAAAATGGAAACATAACCATTTACAGGCTGTTCTGGGGTTTTGAATTAATGAACAAAGTACAGTGTGAAACATCTGTCAGACAATAGGAATTTAATAGATGTAAGCTATTATGTTCTTACCTGCAGTGTATATTGTTTTCATATAAACCACCTCGTCTATGAGAAACTCCTGCCCTCATTGTGTTTATTCACTGAGACAGACTGCATATGTTTTATCAGACATAGAGCATATTACTAATTACATTTTGATTAAGGGGAGCATGGGAAAATCTAGATAATCCCTCATTCTGACTCTTTCATCTATTATTGTAAATATTGAGTGGGGATTTGCTTCTGATGTAAATTTCTAGGAAAAATGTAGTATTAAGAGAAATCTTATGAAGACTATTGAACCTATTATATAGCCAGAGAAATTGATGTAAAAAGATTGCACAACTGTTGATTAGGTTTTTTTCCCTATTGATTAGTAATTTATACTTTGCATGAGATAAAGGGAAAGTGATCTAGTTTGAGACCTCAACTCTGGGAATTTAGTAGCAGAGAAAATCTCTCAGCTCCACTATGTTGCTGACCTTCCAGAATTAAGAAATAAAGAAGTTATGGAATTTGAAATATATAGCAAGGATTTCATTATAATAGCCTGATACATAACTACAAAAAGTTTATTAGCCCTTATAAAAAAAATGACTTCCCTCTACCATGTATTTTACACTGGTGATAAAAATGAACAAAATCAGCATTCATTTTTATTCCCTTGAATAAATTGTTTTTCACCTTGGATGAAAAGGTGAGTGGTTATTTATACTGCTGTCTTAAAATGTAGTTGTTTTATGTTGTCCAGTCTTTTGGCATTCTAATCACCACAAATTTTTATCAGGTCACAACTTTATAATAATAATAATAAATCCAACTATCTATTGGTTGTTACCTATTTACTTGAAAATAAATTCATTTAGTATGAGGAAAGGTATACTTCATTTTTCTCAGCGCTCTACTTGTGTATACAAATTCTGTTGGAGCTGAAACTCTCTAGTAGTCATTAACTTGTTGAAGAAGGAAAAATGAATCAACAGACATCAGGGATTATTAACTGGAACAAAGGGCCCATCCCCACCTGCCCCTACATGACAACTGGGGACTATTCAGGAATCATTTGAATTTTTTCAATCATGCTCCAACTCCTCAGGTATTCTGATAGACCTACCTCCTTCCTGGCAGGTGACACTGGTGGTGGGATTCCTCTACCCCTTGGCACACTAATGATGTGAGCAGGTCATATCTCTCCCTTTTTTGGGGTGGAAAGTTTTTAAAAATCCCTGTTCCTGATGGAAATTTAAAAAGTCATATAATGTTTGCTTGGGAAGCATATAGACAGAGCCTCGGTTGCCTGGAAAACAAACAAAAACCCTCAATCCAGTAAAAAACAAAACGTTCTTTAAATCAAAGCTTTAAACCTTTCTTTCTTGATAACTTAGAGTAAGGGCTTAAGATCAAATTGTCTGAGGTCTTTTTGTATCAAGTTGGCTGATATTTCCAAGATAAGTTTTGGAGGCATGAATATGTCCTAGGAAGGGTTTTTGACTTTTTGTGTTTTCTGGACTGGTGTTTTAGAGAACATGGCTCTTGCAAGACATACTGGGAAAGAAAAAAGGGAAAAATTTGGATGGGCTTCATTGCCCTATTGGTTTAGAAATTCTGTATCATCATCCAAATGTTGAGGGGTCTTGAAATCACAACATCTATAGTACTCAAAAACACAATGAAAATGCATACAGCTTTCTTCCTTAAGCTTACCCTTTGAGCCAATCCTTACATTCAAAATTTGGAGAAGGGAGGAAGGGATATTTGAATCATTATTGTGGACTTGATGGCAAGTAACTAAAATTGTGAGCAAAGTTCTGTGGAAATTTGAATGATACATGTAACATGCTACATATGCACTTTTGATCTAGCCTTATATCTTTCCACCACAAATGAATATGTTGAAGGACATTACAAGAGCACACAGTAGACTTTTTTAAGCAGTAAAATTAATAAAAAGGAAGCTATTTTACCTTTTGATGTATTACTACTTATTTCCCTGTGTGAATTGCTTTTGGCAGCTCAGAGACAGCTTTAAAAACCTAAACTCTGTAAAGTAATACTTGCATTTCCAGGCATGATTCAATCAGGGGCAAGATTTCAAAATCTATGGCTCTGGGATTGGAGGCCCCTGACCTTTTTTTTTTAGATCAAAAGTTGGTTTTCCAAGGCTTTCCTTGATCAGTGGACAATGGCAAGTAGAACAAAGAGCAAACAACTTGTGTACAAAACATAGGGTCTTATGATGCTATTTGTAGGGATTCTGTGGCTGCATATTCACTGCCTCCTGCTTACTTGCTTTTTTTCATTGCAGACTGTTAACCTATGTACTGTCACTTTTGGAACTGAGCCCCCAAGGATGTACTGGAAACTACATGATATTAATTATCTGAGGTAAAAGAAAACTCCCTCTCCAGAACATTTTAAAAGTAACACGTACTTTATATTATAAAATAAATATGAGTGGAATGTCCTTAGGGCTTTATATGCAATATTCAATCTTTAGTCTATGACATCGGGACTGTTATTTTACCACTTTAAATATGAAAAACTCCAATCAGAGGTCATGCGGTTAATATAGGAAGAAGTACTAAATCTGGTCATCTGGCTCTAGAAACCATGCTTTTAACATTTGTGAATGACTGCCTCTCATACAGTTGAAATAGATGAGTCCAGATGTGAAAAGTTGAGTGAGCTCAGATTCAAATAGTTATTGAAAATAATAGAAGAGATGTGCATGATTATCAAATAAATTGTATAGGCCATATATATTATCCAAGTATAAAAAGATAAGGAAATAGATTAGGTTAGGGATGCCCTGATTGGAAGAGAAAAATGTGGTTTTAGCTTAGGCTTGAAGGAAGGGCAATATTTGCAACATCAGAGACCATGGTGTCTTGAGGTCTTGAGAATAAAGCCTCGGTGATTCAAAATTTTCAGAGGAAATGTGCAAGTCAAAAATGAAAGATGGTCTTAGGAAATGAAAGCTTGTTATCAATGTTCAATCTGAGATGACAGGGAGATACTCAGGAATGTGTCTGTAATAAACCACTGGAAATAAGGTACCAGACCTGGGGAGAGAAATAAGGGTTGGTGATACATATTTGTGAGTCTCCAACCTAGAGATACTATTAGAGATCATAAAAGTCAAAGAGTTATCTAAGAGGGCAGATAGGACATAATGGGAAATACATGGCCACATTAAACAAGAGAAAAAAGAATTTCATGCCAGACATGAGTAAGTAGTCAAAAATTTCAAATGGTGAGCCCTGTGAATTGTGCAAGACTGTTGAATCACAGATCTGTACCTCTGAAACAAATAATGCAATATATGTTAAGAAAAAAAAAAAAGAAGATAGCAGGAGAGGAAGAATGAAGGGGAGTAAATCGGAGGGGGAGATGAATCATGAGAGACGATGGACTCTGAAAAACAAACTGAGGGTTCTAGAGGGGAGGGGGGTGGGGGGATGGGTTAGCCTGGTGATGGGTATTAAAGAGGGCACGTTCTGCGTGGAGCACTGGGTGTTATGCACAAACAATGAATCATGGAACACTACATCAAAAACTAATGATGTAATGTATGGTGATTAACATAACAATAAAAAATTTAAAGATTAAAAAAACTTTCAAATGCTACAGAGAAGTCAATGAGAATAAAAAAATACAGGACGATTGATTTAAGAGTTAGATGGTCATTCATTATATTTAAGAGTTATTCTTAGCATAATGAAGCTACATATTTGGTGGCTTGAAAAACCAATATGTAATAGCCATTTTCTTGGAAATGTAGTTTAGATATGGCTGAACAATGTATGCATATAGGTCTTAAATATTATTTGTCTGGTGTTTGGGAAATCTTTTTCTTTTCCCATTTAGTTGCTTAAATGGACTGTGTAGTATGTCTTCTAAGTATGTTTATATTCTGTGCCTGCTCCATCCTATATTTCCATTTCTTTAGGTGCAACCAAGTGGAAATATTTCATCTCTGTTACTATAGGTCAGGGTCTATCAACTTTGGCACTACTGACATTTTGAGCTGTGTAATTCTTTTTTGTAGGTTGTTGGCTTGTGATTGTAGGACATTTAGTAGCATCCCTGGCCTTTAACCACTGAATTCCAGTAGCACTAACTCTCCCTGATCCTTCCCCAACTCCCCCGCCCCAAGTTAAACAATCAAAAATGTCTTTAGATTTTGACAAGTGTCTCTTGAGGAGCAAAATAGCCCCTGATTGTGAACCACTGCTCTCAGGGATATTTGTGATTTTGGCTTTCCAGGACTTAGTTGTTCTTCTGGTATTCTGGTAAGTATGCTCCACTTTTCCTTGGGGAAACAACTGCCTCTCATAATCTCTACTTAACTGGCTTCAGATGGAGTTGACTCTGCTTTTCAAATAATGGTGGACATAGGACAATAAGTCTGGCTATTTCCCTGCCTAAGTTGTTGATTTAGAGATGGATATATCAAACCAGTTGGCTTGGGTTAAAGCTAATCCTAAAGCTAGTCTTTTTAATCAAGTGGCCAAACATATGTGGGTTCTTTTCCACTGGATTTGATCTCTGATGTAGCTCTGGAACTGTTGGCCAGCATTTTGATACACCTAAATTCATCTGTGTCTTCAAGCTAGTCAACCTGGACTTTTTAGTTATGTGAGCCATTAAAATACATTTTGTTTGTGTGCTTAAGTCATATTTTCTATTACTAACAACAGAAAACCCATGATACAAAAATGAGTTCTAGAATTTGTGGTTAGAAATGAATGATCCTATAACGTGGAATGGGCTATTTTAAAGTTGGTGGAGGAGAATGAGGACACTTCCATAACACTTTTCTTTTTAAATTGCACTTTTAAATATTATCTCAGCTGTTGGAAATGGAAAGCTATGTTATACAATAGCAAAACAGATGATTAAAGTGTCACCTTTGGTATCTGGGTGCTCAGACCATGTGCTTACTGAAGCTGAAGCATTAATTAGGGGCTTGATAGCAAAGTGGCAGGGTACTGGATCTTTATGGACGATATTTTGAAGCCACAGTGGGGGTTCTACCAAAAAGAGACAAGCTTATGTAGAAACTGTCTTGTCTGAAGACAGAAGGAAGAAAATATAACTTGCTAAGAGAGGTCTTTTTTACCTGCAGCCCAGAGTATGAGATGGTTTAAAAGTCTGGTTTTAAATAAAAAAAATTTAAAAAAAAAAGTCTGGTTTTACAGGTTTGGAAACTCCTAAACCAAATTCCCAAATTAAAGATATACGAAGTAAAGGTGGTGTGTTCAGGCAAGAAGGTAGGAAACAGTAGGAAGTAAGAGTGAGGCTTAGGGAAAATCTGACTCTCCGGGCCTTTTCAGGGAACTTCTCTGTTACGCCTCCCTGCCTGAAAAGAGGCCAGTTTCTCCCATAATGTGTGTGAGGTAGGTTAGCGCACAGGGCAATTAAAACCCTGGTGACAAATCCCTCTCAGGCAGAAACCAAGATGGAGTCATTAGAATAAGAGAGGATGGGCTGAGCACCTAGACCTGTTGCTGAAGAATAAAATTCCCAGGCTGGGTTCTAGATTGGAAAAATATGACCGAAACAGATCCATGGGATTTGAATACTAAGTTATTGAATTAGTTGGGAATCAAAAAGACCAAAATCCTGCCAACTATTTAAGAGAATTATAATGCCAGAGAAATACCAAGTCTGTCACACAAGCTCAATGTCAGTTACTTCAAACCTCCAAATCTCCTCCAACCAGTATATTTAAAGGAAATATTCAGAACTAGTACTTATTCATTCAGTCAACAAATGTTTAATGAGTGCCAGGGGTCAGACATTGTATTCCAAGTCGTCATATGGTTTTAAATGAACCAGATCCCCAACCCCGCCTTGTCTGGCCCCAAACACACAGAACTGAAATTCCAATGAAGAGAGCCAAATAATAAAAAATGTAAACAAACAAATGAATAGATGAAGTCAGATTGTATTAGTGCTATGAGAAAGAAAAAAAGAGAGAGCTGTGATAGAGATTGACTGTAAAAGGGTGTGATAATATGAAAATTTGGAAACTCTCCTTTTTATTCTAAAGTGTTAACAGGCTGATTTGGCCCTTCTACTAAAAAGCACTGAAGTAGTAAATTACCTTTGGCTTTGACACTGTACTTAGCTCTTTGAAAGGTCCAGGGGTTTAGTATTCATCAATTACCAGTGCAAAGGTAGGCAGTTTCAGGTGGTCTTAATCATTGAAATATTTGAGCATATTTGTCGAAGGCCATCTTCCTTATGTGGAGACAGAAACCTGAAATGCAGACTGGATGGCATATTACAACCACCTAATGAATCTGTTCCCTCCCAATTGGGATCTCGGGCGCATTTACTCATCTTCAACCAGTGTAATTAAAGATGAAAAGTATAACACCGATGTATACTTCTCTGGGGAGGGAGTTGTTTTAATTGTAGACCCATCAGTGGAAAATGAACTATGCTGGAGAAAGATCAGGCTTAATTACACACCTGTTGGTGGTATCGAGCAAAACTGTTGCACTCTGCTGTAATAGGGGAACTACCTAGGAAAACCCTGTGATTTGGCAAAGCTCAAAATATCACCTCATTAGAGCTTATAATTTCTGCCTTTTAAATCATTGAATCATAAAATTTTAGGTAAAAGGAGCTTGAGGTTGTTTAGCATAATTCACATAATTTACAGATGAAACAACTCAAGTCTGGAGGAGTTAACTGACTTGGCCAAATTCACACAAATAACTTGAGAGGCATTTATTAAGCTTCTTTGCTAACTATTCATGTTTTCTAAATGTTATCTATTTAGATTTGAATGGAGATGGTAGAGGTCAGAACCTCTATTTGGAACCTCAGGAAAAGTTTTAAAATTAAAACCAGACAAGTTTCATTTTTAGCCAACTTTTCTCAAAATGTAAGAAACTGACCATTAGTTGGAGGGAAATGGCTATGATCCTAGATCCTTTAGGCAGCCACCAACATACTGGAGCTATAACCAATTCTTCTAAATTCCAGAAGGGTATAAAGGATAGAGAACTCTCCAGGAAAAAATCATATTTTTAAATGTCACCTCAGGATTTAACCTGAAATTCCTATTTAATTTTTGTCTTGGTGACTGTTCTAAAGTGTGTGATCCTGTCATCTCTTACCACTTTGCTTAATCCTACACCGCATATGGGTGTAAATAGTTGGCCCCTTGCTTCATTTCCCCTGGGCTGCCTCCTGGGATCTGATTTGCTTTTCTTAGGCAAGGTCTTCCAAAGCAAGCAGGCACACCTAGGCACAATAGAGCCAGGGAACTCTAAGATACAAGACAAAAGATGCATGTATTTCTACACACATGTGCAAGAAAGAGAAGAAGGGGAGGGAGAGAGAGATTCATTTATTAATTCAACAACTTTTTACTGAGAGCCCATTGTGTGGCAGGAATACTGATGAGTTCTAGGTTTAGAGATATAAACCAAAGAGATATGATTACTCTCTTTGTGGAATTTATAGTTTTGGAAGAGTTTGAGCACACTTTTGGCACAAATGTTATCTTGGGCTAGATAATTCTTTGTGGTGGGGACTGTCCTGTGTATTGTAGGATATTTTGTGGGATTCCTGGCTTTTACCCACTAGACGCCAGTAGCACACCCACAGTCATGGCAATCAGAAATGTCTCTAGGGGTGCCTGGCTGCCTCAGTTAGTGGAGCATGTGACTCTTGATCTCAGGGTGTTTGAGCCCCACGTTGGGTGTAGAGATTACTTAAAAATAAAATCTTAAAAAAAAAGAAATGTCTCTAGACATTGCCAAATGTCCTCTGGCTTGGCCCCAGTTGGGAAGCACTGAGCTAGAGAAGGAGCAAATGTTCACACTTAATTAAAACATCACAATGGTATCTAATCCTCTTGTTATATTTTCTTGTTGCTAACTTTAGAAAATCGGTATGGAAAAGAAATATTATTTTTTGGAGGTAAATGTTTTATTGAAATAAAATACAATACATGAAAGTTATGAACCCTAAGTTTATATCTTGAAGAGGTTTTACAAAATGAACATCCTATGTAAATACCCAGATAAGGAAATAAAATATGGTCAGTTCCCTGGAAGCCTTCCTCAAACCCCATCCCAGTCACTATTAAAACTTCTAACATCACAGTATGTACTCTTTTATGATAGGTTTCTTCTGGTCATTGTATCTTTTATGGGAGTCATTCATGTTTTTGCATGTGGAACAGTTTGGTTTTTTCTCATTGATGTATAATATCTTCTTTATCCATTCTATTTTTGTGGACATTTGAGTTGTCTCCATTTTCAGGCCAATAACAATAACAATAACCTGGGTGATGTCAGTAAGATGTCAGAAAAAGAGTTTTTTACACTCCTACCCTCAAAGAATACTGATTTTGACAATGGATAAGAGTAGCTTTGTGGAAGTCTGAGAGTCCAGGGGAGAAGTACCAGCATACTTTTGGAGCAAAAATATCCAAAATTTGGATACATTGAAGAGGGTAAGAGGAATAGTTTCACTCTACCTGCATCACCCCTCCTCCAAGGTGACACAGCTTGGTGCCAAGAGAGACCGGCTCAGCCTATGATTTCTCCTACAGGGAAAAGTGAGAGAATGAGAATTAGTGCCTCATTGCCCTCAATGTACAGGATAAAGTAAAAAAAAAAAAGCTCACTTCTTTCTTGCCCCATCCAGGATACTGGAGTGAGCTGAGTGACTGAGGAGCAGAAAGGGGCTGGGAGAACAGCAGCCAGAGCTTAGAGCATATAAAAGTTACACGGAACCTACTAGCTACTTTGTGGACTCCATAAAGAAGCCCATGTATGGGTCTCTGGAGATGCCTTGCCTGTGGATCCTCCCAGTGGGCATGACCAATATTCATTGTGCCTCACCTCACCCCCCCAACCCCATTCCCCCGCCCTGTAGCTGGCTCCCTGTGTGTGCCCCCAGGGGCAGTGATTGTGAGCCTTTGTAGAAGGCTAGTGCCCATGCACAGAAACCAGGGCTGACTCTGTGGGACTGGGAGAAAACACATAAAGTTGAGCAGTTAGTACTACCTTAGGGAAAGCAAACCAGGAGGCTATCAGCACATGGCCTGGGTTTCCAGGATGGAGAAAAAGCATACAATTAAAAAAATGTCCTTCTAAGAGGGAATAAGAAGTGTGGAGTGGGTGAATCCATAGAAAAGATTGAGAAAGCCTCAGAATTCCCAGCATCACTGACAGATGGTATTTCTTTTCTGAAATTAGTCAGTAAAAACTGGAGGAGGTGATTGCTACTTCAAATGTAAAGATAGCAATGCAGACTTTAAGAAACACGAAAAATCAAGGAAACATGATACTACCAAAGAAACAGAATAATTTTCTTTTTTTTTAAAGACTTATTTATTTATTTGAGAGAGAGAGAGAGAGAGAGAGAGAGCACGCAGGATGGGAGGGGCAGAGGAAGAGGAGGAGAATCTCAAGCAGATTCCCTGCTGCTCACAGAGCCTGACCTGGAGCCTGATTTTACGACCCTGAGATCATGACCTGAGCCAAAAACAAGAGTCAGATGCTTAACTGAGTGAGCCACCCAGGCACCCCCAGAATAATTTTCTAGTAACTGACCACCAAGAAAGGGAAATCTGTGATTTTGGAGCAAAAATATCCAAGATTCGATATAATTGTTTATATTCGATACAGTTTTTTTTTTAAGATTTTATTTATTTATTTGACAGAGAGATAGAGCACAAGTAGGCAGAGTGGCAGGCAGAGGGAGTAGGAGAAGCAGGCTCTCTGCTAAGTAGAGAGCCTGATGTGGGGCTCAATCTTAGGATCCTGGGATTATGACCCGAGTGGAAGGCAGATGCCTAACCGACTACGCCACTCAGGCACCCCTGATATAGTTGTTTTAAGGAAGCTAAGTGAGCTACAAGAAAACACAGAAAGACAATTAAAGAAAATCAGGACAACAACACAAGAACAAAACAACAAATTTAACTGAGAGATAGAAATCATAAAAAAGAACCAAACAAATTCTGAAGCTGAAGAGTACAGTGAATGAAATGAAAGGTGCAATAGAGAGGATCAACAACAGACTCGATCAAGCAAAAGACTCTGTGAACTGGAGGAGAGGTCATTTGAAATTGCAGGCATATCTTGGAGATGCTATGGGTTCAGTTCCAGACTACCACAATAAAGTAAATATCACAACAAAGTGAATCAAATGAAATTTTTGGTTTTCCAGTGCATATAAAAGTTACGTTTAAGCTACATTGTAGTCTATTAAGTGTGCAGTAGCATTACATCTAAGAAAACAATGTAAATACTTTTTAAAAAATATTAAAAAAATTTTAAAGTAATCTCTACACCCAATGTGGGGCTTGAACCTACAACCCCGAGATCAAGAGTCACATGTTCTATTGACTGAGCCAGCCAAGTGCCCCAACAATGTATATACCTTAATTAAAAAATACTTTATTGCTAAAAAATGCTAACCATCATCTGAACTTTCAGTGAGTTATAATCTTTTTGCTGGTTGAGGGTCTTGTCTCAATGTTAATGACTCCTGACTAATCCGGGTGGTGATGACTAAAGTTTGAGGTGGCTGTGGCAATTTCTTAAAATAAAACAATGAAGATTGCCACATTGGCCAACTCTTCTTTTCACAAATGATTTCTCTGTAGCATGTGATGCTGTTTGACAGCATTTTACCCACAGTAGAGTGTCTTTCAAAATTGGTGTCAATTTTCTCAAACCCTGTCACTGCCTTTCCAACTATGTTTATGTAATATTCTAAATCATTTAATGTCATTTCAACAATTTTCACAGCATCTTCACTAGGGATAGTTTGCACCTCAAGAAACTACTTTCTTTGCTCATCCATAAAAAGCAACTCCTCATCCTTTCAAGTTTTATCATGGGACTGAAGCAATTCATTCACATCATCAGGCTCCAGTTCTAATTCTAGTTCTCTTGCTATTTCCACCACATCTTCAGTTACTTCCTCCACTGAAGTTTTGAAAGCCTCAAAGTCATCCATGAGGGTTGGAATGAATTTCTTCCACACTCTTGCTCATGTTGATACTTTGACCTTTTCCCATGAATCATGAATGTTCTTAGTGGCATCTAGAATGGTTGATCCTTTCCAGAAGGTTTTCACTTGACTTTGCCCAAATCCATCAGAGGAATCACTATCCATGGCAGCTATAGCCTTACAAAATTTATTTCTCAAATAATAAGACTTGAAAATCAGGAGTACTCCTTTATCCACGTGTTGCAAGATGTTGTGTTAGCGGGCATGGAAACAACATTAATCTCTTGTCATTCTTTATCAGAACTCTTGGGTGACCTGGTGCATTGTCAAGGAGCAATGATATTTTGAAAGGAATCTTTTTTTTTTCTTTCTTTTTTTTTTTTGAGCAGTAGGGGTCTCAACAATGGCTTAAAATACTCAGGGAACCATGTTGTAACCAGATGGGCTGTCATCCAGGCTTTGTTATTCTATTTACTGACAACAGGCAGCATAGATTTAGCATAATTCTTAAGGGCTGTAGGATTTTCAGAATGGTAAATGAGTATTGGCTTCACTTCAAATCACCAACTGCAATAGCCCCTAACAAGCCCCTTGAAGCTTTGAAGCCAGGCATTGACTTCTCCTTTCTAGCTAAGATGCCCTGGATGGCATCTTTTTCTGAAGAAGCTATTTCATTTACATTGGGAAAATCTGGTGTTTAGTATAACCACCTTTATTAGTTATCTTAGCTAGGTCTTTTGGAGAGCGTCCTGCAGCTTCTGCATCAGCACAGGCTACTTTACCTTGTACTTCTGTGTTATGGAGATGGCTTCTTTACTTAAACCTCATGAACCAACCTCTGCTAGCATCACACTTTTCTTGTGCAGCTTCCTTACTTCTCTCAGCCTTCATAGAATTGAAGAGAGTTAGGGTCTTGCTCTGGACTGGGCTTTGGCTTAAAGGAATGTTGTGGCTGGTTTGATCTACTATCCAGACCACTAAAACTTTCTCCATATCAGCAATAAGGCTGTTTTTTTTTTCATTTGTGTGTTTAATGAAGTAGCACTTTTAATTTCTTTCAAGAACTTTGCTTTGCCTTCACATCTTGACTAACTGGCACAAGAGGCCTAGTTTTTAGCCTTTCTTGGCTTTTGACATGCCTTTCTCAAAAAGCTAAAACAATCCTAGCTTTTGATTTCAAGTGAGAGACATGGGACCCTTCCTGTCACTTCAACACTTAAATGGCATTGTAAGGTTATTAATTGGCCTAATTTCAATATTTTATATCTAAGGGAATAGGGAGGCCTGAGAAGAGGGAGAGATATGGGAGACTGTCCAGTTGGTGGAATAGTCAAACCACACACATTTATAGATTAAGTTCCCCATCTTATATGGGCATGGTTTCTGGCATCCCAAAACAATGACAATAGTAACATCAAAGATCACTGATCACAGGTCACCATAGGAAATTAATAATAATAATAAAATTATATAATCTATAATATAATTATTCTTATATAATTATATAAGAATAATAATAATTATTATACTTTGAAATATTGTGGGATTTACCACAGAGACATGAAGTGAATCAATGCTGTTGGAAAAATGGCGCTGATAAACTGGCACAATGCAAATATGTGAAGTGCAATAAAGTGAAGCCCAATATCTGGGTGGTAGGGCCAGGTGCTGGTCAATGGGTAAACCTTCAGTTGAATGATGAATACGTTCTGAGGATTTAATATACAGCATAGTGATTATAGTTAATTATACTGTGTTGTAGGCTTGAAATTTGCTAAGACAGTGTATCTTAGATGTTTTCAATACATGCACACGCAAAAGTTACTATGTGAGATGATGACCTTGTTAATTGGCCTGATCGCGATAATCATTTCACAAAGTATATATATATATATCAAATCCTTACATTGTACACTTTATTTTTTTAAAGTGAAGGCTTTTTTTTTTTTAAAGGATTTTGTTTATTTGTCAGAGAGAGAGAGCATAAGCGGGGGAGCGGCAGGCAGAGGGAGAAGCAGGCAGCAAGAGAAGCAGGCTCTCTGCTGAACAAGGAGCCCGATGCTGGACTCAATCCCAGGACCCTGGGATCATGACCTGAGCTGAAGGCTGATGCTTAACAGACTGAGCCACCCAGGCATCCATACATTGTACACTACATTGTATTCTTCTTAATATTCTTAAACATAAATTTATTCAGATATAATTTATATACCATAAAACTCACCTTTTAAAAATGTACAGCTACAGCCAGGTGATATTTGTTATGCCCACAGAGCTGTGCAACTATCACCACTACCTACTTTTAGAACATTTCCCTCACTCCAAAAAGAAATCCTATTAGCAATCACTTCCTATTCCCACTCCCCCCTACCCTGTAGCCCCTACCAACTTTAATGTACTTTCTATTTCTATGGATTTGCCTATTCAGGACCTTTCATATAAATGGAATCATATTTAATATGTGGTCTTTTGTAACTGACATCTTTTACTTAACATGTTTTCAAAGGTTCCTGAATTTTGTAGTGTGTGCCAGTACTTAATTCCTTTGTATGGTCAATTAATATTCCATTGTATGATTGTACCATGCTTTGTTTATTCATTCATAGATGTTGAGTTGAAATGTTGTAATAGGTAATTTCAGCCTCTATTTGTTATCTTTCTCCAGAAAGGGTTGCTTTGCTTGTTTGTTTTTTGCTTCTGATTAAGGACAAGAGCACCTTAATACATCCAGAGATTGAGCAGAGTTGAATAATTCCTCCAACAGTGTTTTCAAAATGTGTCTGTATTTCACATAACTTTTAAGAATGTCTTTAGTGTAGCCCCACAATTAAATAACTTCCTAACTAGATATAAAACTCTTAGACCAAGATTTCTTTCTCTTTACTTCTTTGAAAAATATTATTCCATTATTTTCTTGCATCTATTCTTGTTCTGTATAAATGATCTGCTCTTTCTCTTTGTAAGCTTTAAGTCTTCTTTTGTTCTATTTTAAAATTTTACTATAATCTCTTCAGGTGGAGACTTCATTTATCCTGTTAAGCACGTGTTACTGTTCCTCAAATTGAAGTTTTTTATCTTCCTTTAGCTTTTGGAAATATAACACTATTATTTTGGAAATATTTCCTTTCTTCCATGAAAGGGAGCATTTTGTAGTGGCTAAGATCACAGGTTTTAGAGCCAGAGAGATTTAGATTAGAATCCTGTACCATTTATTAGCTGTGTGAATTACTCAATCCCTACTCTGTGTTTTAGTTTCTGTGCTTATAAAATGAGTACAATAATGTTCTCTTCTTAGAGTTCTCATAAAGATTAGATAAATTTATGCTTATAAGTGCTTACAATAGTGCCTGGCATAGAATAATCATAAAAATGACTGTAAGGAAATATTAGACATCAATAATAAAATGGTTGAAATTTTTAAAATATAGTATACATGAGGGACGCCTGGGTGGCTCAGTCATTAAACGTCTGCCTTCGGCTCAGGTCATGATCCCAGGGTCCTGGGATCGAGCCCTGCATCAGGCTTCCTGCTCCGCGGGAAGTCTGCTTCTCCCTCTCCCACTCTCCCTGCTTGTGTTCCCTCTCTCGCTGTGTCTCTCTCTGTCAAATAAATAAATAAAATCTTAAAAAAATATATAGTATACATGAGATAAAAAATTATATGGTTATAGCTGAAGAACAAGTTAGTGAGATGAAAGATCAAATGAAAAATTCTAGCAGAAGATAGTAGGAAAGCAAAAGTAGATTGAAATATAAAAAGATGAGTTGTTAAGTATAGAAGAGACTTCTTCAGGAATATAGAAGCCCCAAAATGATGTAATTCTTATTCTATGCCAGGTTTTGTTTTGTTTTTGCTTCTGATTAAGGACAAAAGCACCTTAATACATCCAGAGATTGAGCAGAGTTGAATAATTCCTCCAACAGTGTTTTATGATTTCTTGTTCCTGTTTCAAATTACTGGTAGCCTTCTTGCTCATCCTTTTTATAGTATTTTAATGCTAGGAGTGTATAGGTAAAATCAGATATTTTACCAGAAGTGACAGAGTTCTATCAAAAAGTTAGAAAATCTGGAAGGATATCATATCTGAAATACTTCAAAATAATTAGGGGCTGGGAGAATACCTGGGGATGTAGATGAAATAAGATTGGCCATGAATTGATAATTATTTAAGCTTAGTGATAGCTTATAGAGATTTTTTATGCTACTCTGTTTAATATGTTTTGAAATATTCCATAACAAAGTGTTTAAAAAAAATAAAATCTAGGAAAAATTCAGAAAATGTAACTCATGAAAAATTTTAAGTCATATATGCTGATAATCAAGGCTCCTCCTATAACCATAAGCAATTTCTCATTAATTATTATCTTTGGGAATCAATTTACACAAAAATAAGTCATTTATCAAAATATTAAGCAATCATGCCAATAAATTATATTTTCTTATAGTAAGGGATTTTCTAGAGATTTAAACCAAAGTATTTTTCTGAAACATTTGAAATTTCTTTAGGAAAACAATTTCAAATTAATACTAAAATAAAAGATGGTTGTCTTCCCAAATCCATACTCTCAGGTAACATCTCCCCCCTGCTCAAAGTAACATTTCAGTTTCAGCTGGTGTTTATTTATTTGAGAGAGAGAGAATGAGAGATAGAGAGCAGGAGAGGGAAGAAGGTCAGAGGGAGAAGCAGACTCCCTGCTGAGCAGGGAGCCCGATGTGAGACTCGATCCCAGGACTCCAGGATCATGACCTGAGCCGAAGGCAGTCGCTTAACCAACTGAGCCACCCAGGCGCCCCAGTTCCAGCTGGTGTTATGTTGTGTTTAGGTAATGGTGCCCTCCTATGGGGAAGGGCATATGGCCAGAGAGCATCCTCAGGCATCCACTGAGGTAACTCCTCCACCGTGTCTTTCTGCTTGGCTGCATCTGCTGATATCTTGGGGTCTGCCTTGGCTATGGGATATGTCTGTGTAGATCATTTTATGTTTTCCTGATCCTAACTGTAATGCTCCCTCTGGCCTATTTTGTATCCCTTTTGAGGATACAGGGGAAATCTGAGTTCTTTCAAGTGTGGCTAGGCTCTTCATCAGCTATTGTTAACATCTTTTATTAATTGTATAAATTTTAGGCCCAGTTTGCTTCAATGAGTTTCAAAATACCTAATTCTGGCAAACCAATAGCCTTGACTTTCAAACCTTTTCCTTTGTTAAGAGCTCCTCCACAGCCTATTTTGAAACTCAAAGCCCAAATATTTTTTTGTCTCTCCTTCTTACCTTTCTCCTCCCCCCTCCCCCTCCTCTTCCTCCTCCTCCTCCTCCTCTTCTTCCTCTTCTTCCCCCTCCTCCTCTTCTTCCTCTTCGTCCCCCTCCTCCTTGTTTTTCTTCTTCTTCTTCTTCTTCTTTTTTTTTGGAATGACCTCTGAGACAATGAGTCCTGTTGAATTGATGGGGCTGTCAATGGGAATCAACAAAAAGAAATGCAGGGGAGAGTCCCAGAGGTAAAATATATCTCAATTCAATTCTACCACATGAATCTACCTCATGTTTTTCTCTAAAATGAGAAGTTTGTAATTTGTTCTGCTATATGAAAATTATACAGAATCATACAGAAGATTCAATCTTTCCAATCAAATATAAATCCTCCAATATATTTTTCCTTGATCATTGATAATTGATTCACCCTGTCTACATTTTATATTACCATTTACACCAATATACCCTTATTTTATATGGATGGTATATACTATATTTGCTATTTTGTGACCTGCTGCTTTTTAAAAAATAATTCTTATTAAATATTGATTAATAAAAATAATATTTATAAAATATGTGAGGGGTTTAAAGAATAAAACAAATACACATATGCTAACCATCTAGTTAAAGAAATGAAAACTCATTTACCTGTAAAGCCCCTGTGTCCTCCTTCCAATTTCTGTTCTTATTCACCCCAAGGGGAATTATTCTGAATTTTGTGCTTTTCATTGTTTTTAATTATTGTTTTTCTACATGAGTATATTCTTTACCAATGATTTAACTGGTAATTAACCAATAAATTTAGTTGTGCATTTAAAAAATTCTATAAATGGAATAATACTTCATATACTTTTCTACGACTTTGTTTACCCACTTACCACTTTAACCTTAGATTCCTCTATGTTGTGTGTACAGTGTACTCTATTAATTTCCACTGCTGTATAGTATTGTTATGGTACATACCATAATTTATTTAACTATATTGCTGTTGATGGACATTTGGGCTATTCTAGTATTTTGCTCATACAAAAAGTACTCCTATGAACCTTTTTGAAAATATGTCCTAGTGTAATTCCAAGTTCTCTCTAGGCTAGATAGATTCTAAAGAGAAAAATTTCTGGATCATAAGTTATGGGCAATCAACATTTGGTTGTCACTTTTTCATTTTTGCCAATAGATGAGTGTAAATGATACATTATTTTGATTTTAATTCCATTTTTTTAAATACTAACAAAGCTGAGCACATTTCTGTGTCTATTGGCCATTCATATTTTTTCATGTTTACAAAGAAAAATTCCATTTCATGCCTTTTCAAATTTTTTTGTTCTCCTACTTTGTGATGTTAATTTGTAGGATTTTTAAAAACCTGTTTTTTGATATGAATTCCTTATTGGTTATGTGGGTTGCAAATATCTTATACCAAATTATTTGTGTATATTAAGACATTTTGGCAATTCGATGGCTTTCTGTGTTTTGCTATCACAACATGCTATTGAAGCATTTTGTTCCATTTATAAAACTTCTATTGAGTAGGCAAAATCTCAGGAGTCCAATTATTGGGTCAAAAGGTATGACTATTTTCATGGATTCTAAATAAATATTGCCAAATTACTTTTCAAAAATATTGTTCCAGTTTGCAGTGCCAGAAACAAAGATGTAACAATTTCACTCTAATCAACCTTAGGTTTTGTCATTAAATATTTTTGGCTAGTCTAATATGCAAAATGTTTTTCAACATTGCTTTAATTTGCATTTCTTGATTACTAGCATGGATGAACATTTTTCAGCGTTTGTTTACTAATAGATTTTTTACTTATGTAAATTGTATATTTTTACCTTCCAGGTCTTTATTTTATGTTAGGTTAAGAATAATAAATATAGCTCTTGCAAACCAAAAGTAGAAAGTGATCTTCTGTTTTCAAAATGATTACAGATTTTCAAAGTATGAGGGTCTTACATGCCTTACATATAACTACTTACAGTAATTCTAACGAATATTTAAAAAAATGTGTCTGGCTTTGGGAATACAGAGGTAAAAGAGTTGGCTTTCAAGGGACTTAGTCTTTCAGGTTAAAGCAGAGAATTATGACAGAGAGGTGATCTAGTATTACGGGGACCCTTAAGATGGGTCTTAACTCAGACAAGTTTCCAAAAGACTTCCCGAGGTGGTAACCCTTGCATTAGACCAGGAAGATGAATGCGTGTTGAATAACTGGAGTGGGTGTTGCAGATCAAGCTGACTGCATGGGCAAAGGAGCAGAGGTGGAAAAGAGCGTGGCCCTTCCCTGTAAGGGACAAGAGCTGGCACTGGAGAAGCAGGCTGGAGACCCAAGTGTCCACCCTAAGGAGTTTGACATCTATTCAGAAAGTGCTGGAGAGTCTCCAAGGATTTTTAAGCAAATCTGGAAAACTTCTCACAGTGGCAGAATAGAAAGGAGGATAGGCAGGTCATAGAACAATTTAGAGACATTTAGTACTATTCTAGGGAAAAGAGATGGAGCAATAGTGATGGGAATAAAGAAAAGGTGATGAACTTGAGAACTATTTGGAAGTATATCAATAGCTTTAAGAAAATCCAATTTGCTATGAGAAGATGAGGAAGGGCCACTACACAACAAGGGAAGGGGTAATAATGTCAGGGTGGAATCAGTGAGGGGACAAATGGAGGTCTGAACGCTTTCTCTTCCCACCCACAGCTCCATCCCTTACTCTGAAGAACTCTCCTGAAATTGTGTGGGCACCGCACAAAATTGTATCCTAGTCTCCTCACAATAAACAGCTGCCTCTGTGCCCACGGGTGAGCATAGTACTTCCATCTGCCCTTGGGAGGACAGAACCCTAGGAAGAGTCTTGTGCAGGTCCTTACAGCAGATGCAAGGCTGTTGGGACAGAAAGTATCAGGCTCCTGTGTGCTCAGAGTACACTCTAGAAAGGGGAGCATTGGGCTGCAGGTAGCCAGGTACCATGGGTGTCCGAGACTCCTTGCTCTATGAAGCACGACCTGGCCAGAGGAGAAAGCCGCCTTTGCCAGGACTCAGGGCTATATAGTGAAAGGTCCTGCCTTGGCAGGCAGGATCTCCCAGCAGCCACGTGGCTTTGAGGCTGGAGGCTGAGCCTGTCTAACATGGATTCTGGGGGCAGCTTTAATGGGCACTCTGCTCTCAGCTGAGCTTTAAGTGTCTGGAACAACTTCACAGGAACAGGGAAGTTGAGACCTTTGCAAACTTGGTGACAACTACATTTTTGGAGACACCCACAAGGGATGATATTTATCCACTTTTGTCCAACTCTAGCTTCAGGTTGGGTTGCCTGAGGAAATATCTGTTATAGAAAATTAATATTTATGTTAATAAAAATCTTCAAATTATTAATATTTTTTTAATTCTGAATGGTCACTAATGGCTTTTCTATCAGTTTTTGTGTATCACTTTTCTCATTCTTAGTAATGACAATTTATTTACAAATTAGCAAGATTGAAATATTCAACAATATTCAATAATATTACTTTTTGAGTACCTACTGTGTATGTGGTTGGGGATATAGTGGTTAACCAGGTAGGGAAAAAAATGACCTTTTTGGAGCTTAGATTCTAGTGGGGGATAGAAAATAAAAATGTAAAAAGTGAATATATAAGATAATTTAAAAAAATGATAAATGTCTATGAAAAATAAAACTGAAAATGTGCTATAGAGTGACGGTGGAGTGGGGGGAGAAGACTTTTGTAAGGACTAACATTTAACATGTGTCTCACTTGGATTTAAGTTCTGTTGAGATACTGAAAATGTCTACTTTTAGTCTTAATGGTCATTTCCTCCCCAAAGTCATCCATGACTTTTTAAAATTTTTCTTTTGCTCTAAAAACTCCATTCACCATTCTTTACAGCATTGATCATGTTTGCATTTCACATTTGTTTGGGTGATCATTTAATTACTGTCCTTCTCCCCCAGAAACTATGTCTGTGAGACCAAGGAAAGAGTCACCCTCAATCTCCACTCCACTGAGGCACCAACAGTGAGCTTGCTTGCTGTAGATGCTCAATAAATATATGTATTTGTTGGAGTGAATGAATGGCTAGCAGTTTTTAAATGCTTAACAAATCTGGAATTGTGTGTATTTTCCTGACATGTTCCAAGGTCAGGGTGTGCTTGACAAAGTGGGCACATGCTAAATGTCTCATTGTATAAAAATGGATTTTTCCAGATCTTATGTTAATGTGCATGAATATTATGTGACCCTGTTTGATTTTGCAAATTGGATCATTCCCAATGTTCATTCAGGAACAGTGGTGGAAGAACAGGTAAAAGAGGAAGGAAAACCTTTTTGAAATGGAAACTATTTCTGAGCTGACAGAAAAATCTCTCTGTATCAGAAGAGGAAAGGGAGCAAAATATAAATGTATGTTATCAGGACACAGATTTATGCATTATTTTCATAATATTTCAGTTGGAACTCAGGAAAAGGAGGAAAATATTTTAGAACAAGCAGTATAAAAAAAGTGTAAATTCTGGAACTTACCTTTGTCAAATTACGAGTATTGTTAGGATTCAAAGACTGATCTGTGAGTCTTTTCGTTTTAGGAGGCTACCAAAACCAGAAGGGAAAGAGAAATAGGGGATTATTTGGCTTGAAACAACAACAAAAAAGAATGGTTGAGACAAAAGGGAAAGAATTGCATAGGGAAAAAGATCAGCCCTGGCTAGATCCTCCTTACACAACACAACCAAGTTCAAGGCTCCAATGGACGTTTGCTAACTTTTTGGATCAACTGTGTGCTTTGCAACAAATGGATCGGAAAGGAAGGATCACACAGCAAGTTTCAAAATAACTACCTGTGGCTTCTTCCTTCTAGGCTGGAAGATTCTCAGTGATGAGGAATTCACTGCTTTCCAAGCAGCTCATGTTACCTTTAGACATTACCTTTAGAGCATTCTTGTTCATGTTGCTCTTAAGTCTGTCTTCTTATAGCTTCTGCCTATTGTTCTTAGTTCTAAGTTCTTGGTGTTTTCAAAATAAATCTAATTTAGGTTCCAAATAAGAGCCCTCAATCGTATGTAGTCATGTCTTTGCTCCTCCTTTTGTCCCTAATTTTTCCTTTGGAGTCCACCTTCTTTGCTACCCTCTGTGAACGCATGGACTTACTTATGTCTTTTTTTATTATATTGCCATTTTAATGGAAAACAACAATACTCTTGGTAACCATATCATGCTGTTTATATCTATTGAACTCAATGCCAGATAAAATTAAGTTCTTCTCAAATTACTCTGCTTCTGAGCTGTGTCACCCCATTTTGCCTTTATGCAGTCACTTGTTTGGAACAGTTGTCCTATGACTTCAATATGGTGAATATATTAGCCTAATTTTGTCATCTGAACTATTTACTATTTTCACAGTTTTATGCAATATAAAAAACTGTTAAGCATTCCTCTCTATCTCCATCCAAGTCACCGGTAAATCTTGATCATGAAATGACCAAGCTCAGAGTCTGTATTTACCATTAGAAGGAAATTCCTCATGGGTTGACATCAATCTGTTAATTGGTATCTTTTTGGCATGGTTATCCAGTTATTTACAAACCTATTGTATAATGTTGTCATCAGGCCCAGTGGTTTTCAACTTTTGCTGCACCTTAGTTTCAACTGAAGAACTTTTAGAAATCCTGATGTCCAGTCCCTACCCAAGACTAATTACATTAGAATCGCTGGAGTAGGATTGAATATTTTTTTAAAGCTCTCCAAGTGATTTTCATGTGTAGCCAAGGTTGAGAACAACTGACCTAGCCTGTAATTCCCTAAATGTCTCTGATGACATGAATTTTCTGGGCATGCATCTTATAAGTACAAATTCCTGGTCCCAGTCCCTATACACTGAGTCAGAATCTCCTGGGAAGGCTCAAACACTCGGGAACACTGATAGCTCATACTAATGATTTTTTTACTCCAAAAGGATATGACCAGAGAAGTAGTCAAATCCCTGTTGAAATACAGATTTACTATTTCACCACATTGCTCTGTAAAGGAAGGAAAAGTGTCAGCATGACTTACACATGTGTGATACATTGCACTTTTTGTGTTAAAATATCATCTTATTGGTGGTAGCCCCAGAGTTGAAGTCCAATTTATAATTGTAATTATTTTTGTTTATCTTCAAGGACATTTATACATTCAACAGAAATATATTGAGTGACTCTTCTTGGCCAGGCCTGAGGCCAACCAAGGGGACACTACTGTAAGAAGAAGGTAGGCATGGTCCTTGATCTCATTTGTTCACAGTCTGGGATAGGGTGGAGGAGACGCTAGCGTAAAACAAGTGCCCTAAATAAGAACAGATTGTGGTAAGTGCAATGAAGGAGAGAGAATGCTGAGATAGGAATGACGGGGATGGTGGTGATAAGGGGTTTGATTTAGGGAGACAGGGGTTCTTCAGGAAATGACATGTGAGTGGTACAAGAAGCCTTAGGCAGCCCTAGAAGAAGGGAGGGAAGAGCACTGTCAGGGAAGAGAACAACATATGAAAGGCTCTGGAGGAAGATGGAGCCTGAATGTTTGAGGGACTGAAAGAAAGCCAAGAAGGGAGGGTATGGAGAATGAAGTATGAGAAAACTTTTTATATGAGGCAATTTTTATATCATGGTCATGAGTTTGGATATATTCTAAGTGAAATAAGAAACCACTGAATATTTCTAAGTCAGGGTGGGGGTGATGTGCTTGTGAGGGGAACCGATTGAGTGGGGATTGAGGGGAGAATGGAAGAAGAGAGACAAGTTGGATTTTTTGTTGTTGTTGTTGTTTTTTTTTTGGCAGTAATCCAGGTAAGCATTGATAATGGCCTGGGCTAGGATGATGGACGTGGAGAGTTTGAAAAGCAGATGGATCTTGGAGTTAAAACAAAACCCACTTGGATATGGAGTATAAGGAGAGGGAGGAATCACAGATGGATGTTTGTTATAAAATATTACTGGCCTGATAAATCACATCTACATGTGTCATGTATATGAAAAACATTTTCTTTGGATGTGAAATGTTTGGGGTAAATAAATTATAGTCAAACAATCAGCTAATAAATGCCTGCTATGTACAGACAGACTCTGGACTGGCAGCTGTAGGATATACTCATCTGA
This sequence comes from Callorhinus ursinus, assembly GCF_003265705.2. Classification (NCBI taxonomy): domain Eukaryota; kingdom Metazoa; phylum Chordata; class Mammalia; order Carnivora; family Otariidae; genus Callorhinus; species Callorhinus ursinus. The sequence continues at coordinate 12,199,621 of NW_027397068.1, forward strand.
TTATCATGCACCTGGCTTCCAACCAGGAGTCAGAGCAATTGGATTCTAAGGCCAGTTCTTTAATAAATTATTACATTGCAGTTTCTGGCTGGTCACATAACAAATGTAGAGCTGATAATTAATACAAAATTAGTTAGAGTATCTAGAATAGTAAGATAAAATAGTAATTGTTTGAATGAACATTTATAGGTATATGATCTATCCACTGTGTGTCCATGGGCTCACTTTTGTGAGGGCTTCGGACCAGGTAATATCTCAACTAACTTCTAGCTGTGACATTCTGTAATTCTGTCACCAGTCTGTAGAGACAAGACATGCTTGCTTCATGAAGCACAGTTCAAGAAATTAAAAAATAAATGCCAAATGAGTGGGTCATGTGGGAGTTTTCTTAGAAAGTTCTGATAAAGGAGAGGCTAGTGTGAAGTGGTTAGTCAAGTGAAAGTTTGCTCTTAGGGAAGCAGAACTGTTCCGCAGAACTAGAAATTGCAGTCAGAAAACAGTGACAGATAAGCTTGCAAAAACATGTTCAGGTGGGGGTGTGGAGAGTCTTGAATACCTGGTTGAGATATTTCAGACTTTATCTGAGGGTGAGATGTGAGCAATAAAACTAAAACTTATGACTTTGCCTTTGAAAATCAATTTTCTGCGTATACAGCATAATGGGATCTAGGACTAAATAGGGGCAGCATCGACATCAGTGGTCCACCTGAGAAGTGATTGTCTCAGAACCCTGGGACTCCCATTTGTTCCCTCTTTACCCTAGAAGTAGATGCAGTCTTCAGGATATTATGTGGTAGATGGATATTTGGCTCCTCACTTTGCCACTCTCTGAGACCTTGGGCAGACTCTGGACTGCTCTGTACCTTACTTTTGTTATCGCTTAAGGGGACCAATTACACCTTTCTTATGGGATCTTTGTGAAGATTAAGTATGAGAATTTTAAAGTCTTAGGAATGCTGAAGTTTGCATGCATACATGTGTGCATTCGTGTGTGTGTGTGTGTGTGTGTGTGTAAGAGATGGTAGTGATGGGGATGCTCAAACTGAGTAAAGTACTAGAGGATCAGAGGCAAGATAGGGGAACACTCTGGCCTGAAGGAGAGACAGGAGTTTGCTACAGTTCATACTCTGTCAGAGTTGTCTGAGTCTTTTAGCAGGTGTTGTTCCATTTCGTTGAGCCTTACAGGCTTACTGTACACACTTGATTAGTCAGGTTGTTTTACTGTAAAGCTTTACAGCAGTGTTCATCAATTGATGGCCATGGTGGGGTGCTTAACAGGCAAGCAACCTGAGATTTTGTTGTATTCCTTAGGTCTGCATCCTCCTATTTCCCCTGCATGAAAACCAACTGGTGAAGTGATTCTATTCTTTCAGTTGGAGTGTTGCCTTGCTTTGGTGGGCTGGGAAACCAGTAAAGTTGAAAGTCATTGCTGTGGAGAATAAGTTGTGGTGTCCTCTAAAATTTACCAACATGATTCATAATGTAACCTAAGACCCATGGCTTCATGGTGGTTTTCTACTATTTCTGAAAGAGTGAGCTCATGGCTAGGAGTCACTGTGGATTAAGAATGCTCAGATGGTCAAGGTCACAACTACCAAAAGTCAAATAGTCAAATACGTTGTTTCAGTTGAGGGGCTGGGACAGGTCTTGGCCCATGTGTTTGAATTTTTACATCTACCATTTCTTTCTAACTCCTTGAACTACTGCACTCAAGTCTTAGCCTCTGGTCTTTCATCATGATCTTGGTCAGATACAGTAATGGTTTGTAGTGATTGCAGATTTATTTTTAAAAGACAACCTAGTGACCTTTATATGAATAGCAGCTTTAAAACGAAGACTAGAAAAAGTCTCTAAGTCAAGCATACATGCTTCGTATTAGGTTTAAAATTGGAAGTGATGCAGTGGGTAAGGCTAACTCCATTCTCCATATGTTTTTAGTTATTATCCTATTTAGTACAGTGTAATTTATATAAACTGAATCAAATTTATTATCTTTGACAAAAAGGCGAATGCTTGGAATACTGTTTTTTTTTTTAAAGATGAAGTACATAATTAATTTTTCCCAACTTGTCTAAAAATGCTTAGCAGTCAGTTTTGCCATTTAGATTTATTTAAACATATGTAAATTTGGCATTTTGAATAGCAATTAATAAAGTTGCTGTAATTTTATTCTTGGATTTTCTCTTCTTCTCTGGCTTTTTGAAAAGGTAGTAGGCTAAGCATTTAAATTACTGTTCTAGTTTTCAAAGATTTTGGCTACTGCTTTGTGGGATAATAAAATAGATTGTATGAAAACAGTTTCCTTATGGATCTTTTATTAAAGATACAGCATTTCATTAAAAATAGCATTTAATTGTACTGATTTTAAAGTGTAAATATTCTAGTCTAACTATTATGGCAATTAATAATAATCTTTTCTAATGTAAATAAATTTTGTTTTAATTACTCAATTCCCAAATATTATTTTTCCTAGTACTCCTTAAACTTCTGGATGCATTCCCTTTTATGCATTTATTTCTGTATAGTATCCATTTATAGTAAAGAAGTTTAAGTCTTTGAACAACATTGAGCAACTATCTAACTGTGAGTAATTTTGGGCAGGTCATTTTGAAACTTTTTGGGTTTCATTTTCTTCATCTGTAAAATAAAGATGTTGAACCCAAAAATATCTAAGGTCCTTTCAAGCTTTAAAATTGTTACTCAAAGATCTCTTACCTTTGAACACACATGACAATTTTCTTGACACTTTTTGGGGCACTTATCTACTAAGCATTCTGTTTAATTTTTTTTATGTAGGCATCTTATCTGACCTATTTTCAAAACTCCGTGGATATAGATGCCTGATTTCTCATTTTTTAAAAGTTGCTGTTAGCATTTAATTTCTTTAATTTTTATTGTTTTTTAAGTATTTAATTACTTGGCGCTCATCATCACAAGCGCACTCCTTAATCATCATCATCTATTTCACCTCCTCCCCTACTCACCTCCCCTTTGGTAACCATTAGTTTTTTCTCTATAAAAGTCTGTTTCTTGGTTTCTCTCTCTCTCTCTCTTTTTTCCCCTTTACTGGTTTGTTTTGTTTCTTAAATTCTGCATATGAGTGAAATCATATGGTATTTTTCTTTCTCTGACTTATTTCACTTAGCATTATACTGTCTAGCTCCATCCATGTCATTGCAAATGGAAAGATTTCACTATTTTTTATGGCTGAGTAATATTCCATTGTATGTGCATATACCACATCTTCTTTATACATTCATCAATTGATGGACGCTATGGCTGCTTTCATATCTTGGCTATCATAGATAATGTTGCTGTAAACATTGGGGTGCATGTATCCCTTTGACTTAGTGTTTTTGTATTCTTTGGGTAAATACCCTGTAGTACAATTGTTAGATCATAGGGTAATTCTATTTTGAACTTTTAAGGGGACCTCCATATTGTCTTCCACAGTGGCAGCACAAGTTTGCATTCCCACTGGGAGTGCAGGAGGGTTCCTTTTTCTTCACATCCTCGTCAACACCTGTTGTTTTCTTGTGTTTTGATTTTAGCCATTCTGACAGGTGTGAGGTAGTAGCTCATTGTAGTTTCGATTTGCATTTCCCTGATGATCAGTGATGTTAAGCATCTTTTCATATGTCTGTTGGCCATTTGTATGTCTTATTTGGAGAAATGTCTATTTATGTCTTCTGCCCATTTTTAAAAATTGGATTATTATTTTTTGGATGTTGAGTTTTATAAGTTCTTTATATATTTTGGATGCTAACCATTTACTGGATATGTCATTTGCAAATATCTTCTAACATTCCATAGGTTACCTTTTAGTTTTGTTGATTGTTTCCTTCCCTGTGCAGAAGCTTTTTATTTTGATGTAGTCCCAGTAGTTTATTTTTGCTTTTGTTTTCCTTGCCTCAGGAGACCTATCTAGCAAAAAGTTGCTATGGCTGATGTCAAAGAAGATACTGCCTGTGTTCTCTTCTAGGATTTTGACAGTTTCCTGTCTCACGTTTAGGTCCTTAATGCATTTTGAATTTATTTTTGTGTATGGTGTAAGAAAGTGGTCCAGTTTCATGCTTTTGCATATCGCTGTCCAGTTTTCCCAACACCATTTGTCGAAGAGACTGTCTTCTTCCCACTGGCTATTCTTTGTTGCTTTGTGGAAGATTAGTTGACCTGTGATTGTGGGTTTATTTCTGGGTTTTCTATTCTGTTCCATTGATCTATGTGTCTATTTTTGTGCCAGTACCATACTGTCTTGATGATTATAGCTTTGTAATATACCTTGAAGTCCAGGTATATGTGGACTTCAGTTTTGCTTTTCTTTTTCAAGATTGCCTTGACTATTCGGGGTCTTTTGTGGTTCCATACAAATTTTACGATTGTTTGTCCTAGTTCTGTGAAAAATGCTGTTGGTATTTTTATAGGGATTACATTAAATGTATAGATTGCTTTGGGTAGTATGGACATTTTAACACTATTTATTCTTCCAATCTGTGAACATGGAATATCTTCCCATTTCTTTGTGTCACCTTCATTTGCTTTCTTCAGTGTTTTATAGTTGTCAGAGTACAGGTCTTTCACCTCTTTGGTTAGGTTTATTCCTAGGTATCTTATTATTTTTGGTGCAATTATAAATGGGATTGTTTTCTTAATTTCTTTTTCTGCTGCTTCATTACTGGTATATAGAAATGCAAGAGATTTCTGTGGATTCCTGTGACTACTGAATTTGTTTATCAGTTCTAGCAGTTTTTGGGTAGAGTTTTTGGGTTTTCTATGTATAATATCATGTCATCTGCAGATAGTGAAAAGTTTACCTCTTTCTTACTGATTTGGATGCCTTTTATTTCTTTTTGTTGTGTGATTGCTGTGGCTAGGACTTCTAGGCTTATGTTGAATAAAAGTAAGAGTGGATATCCTTCTTTCCTGACCTTAGTGGAGAAGCTTTCAGTTTTTCCTCATAAAGAATGATGTAAGCTGTGGGTTTTTCATGTAAGGCCTTCATTATATTCAGGTATGTTCTCTCTAAACCTATTTTGTTGAGGGTTTTTTTTTTTTAATCATAAATGGATGTTGTACTTTGTAAAATGCTTTTTCTATACCTATTGAAATGACCATATGGTTCTTATCCTTTCTCTTACTGATGTGATGTATCACATTAATTAATTTGTAAATACTGAACCACCCTTAAAACCCAGCAATAAATCCTACTTGATTGTGGTGTATGATTTTTTTTAATGTATTGTTGAATTTGGTTTGCTACTATTTTGTTGAGGGTTTTTGCCTCTATGTTCACCAGAGATATAGGCCTGTAGTTCTCTTTTTTTTTTGTGGTGTCTTTATTTGGTTTTGGCATTGGGGTAATGCTGGCTTCATGAAAGCATTTGGAAGTTTTCTTTCCCTTTTATTTTTTGGAGTAGTTTGAGAAGAATAGGTATTGGCTCTTAATTTTTTGTTTGTTTTCAGTAAGCTCTACCCCTAATGTGGGGCTTGAACGCACAACCCCAAGATCAAGAATGTCAAGCTCTAGTGACTGAGCTAGCCAGGTGCCCTAGTATTAACTCCTCTTTAAATGTTTGATATGATACTCCTGTGAAGCCATTTGGTCCTGGGCTTTTGTTTATTGGGAGTGTTTGATTACTGATTCAGTTTCTTTGCTGGCAATCAGTCTATTCAAATTTTTTATTTCTTGTTTAAGTTTTGGTAGGTTATATGTTTCTAGGAATTCATCCATTTCATCTAGGTTGTCCATTTTGTTGGCATATAGTTTTTCATAATTTTCTCTTATAACTGGTTTTCTGTGGTGTTTGTTGTTATTTCTCCTCTCTCATTTGTGATTTTATTTATTTGGGTCCTTTGTCTTTTTTTCTTAATAAGTCTGGCTAGAGGTTTTTCAATTTTATTGATTTTTTTTTCAAAGATCCAGCTCCTGGTTTCATTGATCTCGTGTTTTTTTAGTTTTGATATCATTTATTTCTGCTCTAATCTTTATTATTTCCTTCCTTCTGCTGGTTCTGGGTTTTGTTCATTGTTCATTTTCTAGTTGCTTTAGGTGTAAGGTTAGGTTGTGTATTTGAGATTTGCTTTTTTAGGTAAGCCTGCATCGCTATAAACTCCCCTCTTTGAACTTTTGCTATATCCCAAAGGTTTTGAACCATTGTGTTTTCATTTTTATGTGTTTCCATGTACTTTTCAGTTTCTTCTTTTAGTTTCTGGTTGACCCATTCATTGTTCAGTAGCATGTTACTTAACCTCCATGTATTTGTGGTCTTTCCAGATTTTTTATTGTGGTTAACTTCTGGTTTCCTAATGTTGTGGTTAGAAAAGATGCATGGCATGACTTACATCTTCTTGCATTTGTTGAAGCTTGTTTTGTGGGCTAATATGTGATCTGTTCTGGAGAATGTTCCATGTGTATTTGAAAATAAGGTGTATTCTGCTGTTTTAGGATGGAATATTCCAAATGTATCTGTTAAATCCATCTGGTCCAGTGTGTCATTCAAAGTCATTGTTTTCTTGTTGGTTTTTTGTTTAGGTGATCTGTCCATTGATGTGAGTGGGATGTTAAAATCCCGTACTATTATTATATTATTATCAGTTAGAACCTTTATGTTTGTTATTAACTGTTTTATATATTTGGGTGGTCCCATGTTGGGTGTGTAAATATTTATAATTGTTATATATTCTTGTTGGATTTTCTCCTTCTTTATTATATGGTATTCTCCTTTGTTTCTTGTTGCAGTCTTTGTTTTAAAGTCTATTTCATCTGATACAAGTATTGCTACTCTAGCTTTCTTTTGACATCCATTTGCATGATAAATAGTTCTCTATCCCCTTACTTTCAATCTGCAGGTGTCTTTGGGTATAAAATGAGTTTCTTGTAGGCAGCATATAAATGGGTCTCAGTTTTTTTTTTTAATCCATTCTGTCACCCTGTGTCTTTTGATTGGAATATTTAGTCCATTTGCATTCAAAGTAATTATTGATAGATATGTATTTATTGCCATTTTATTACTTGTTTTGTGATTGTTTCTGAAGTTTTCTCTGATCCTTTCATGCTTTGCTGGTTTTCTTTAGTGATATATTTGGATTTCTTTCTCTTTATCCTTTGCATGTTTATTAGTGGTTTTTGATTTGTGGTTACCATTAGATTTGTATATAACATCTGCATATAATAGTTTATATTAAGTTGTTGGTTGTTTAAGTTTGAAACCATTCTTTACCTCTCCCCACATTTTAGGTATATGTTATCATATTTTATATTCTTTTATTTTGTGAGTTCCTTGACTGATGTTTACAGAAATATTCATTTTTATTGCTTTTATGTTTCCTACCTTCATACTGTCACTTTTGGTCTTACCTTTTTTCTTTAATAACCCCTTTTAGTATTTTTTGCAGGGCTGGTTTAGTGGTCTTGAACTCCTTTAGTTTTTGTTTGGGAAGCTGTTTATCTCTCCCTCTACTCTGAATGACAGTCTTGCTGTATAGAGTATTATTGGCTGCAGGTTTTTCCCATTCAGCATTTTGAATATATGCCAATCACTCCTGGCATGAAAGGATTCTGATGAAAAATCCTCTGAGAGCCTTATAGAGTTTCCTTTGTATGTTACTGTCTTCTTTGGTCTTGCTGCTTTTATTATATTTTGCCATTTTAATTAGAACCTGTCTTGGTGTGGATCTACTTTTGTTGATATTGTTGGAGCTTCCCTGTGCCTCTTAGATCTGGATATCTATTTCCTTCCCAGATTAGAGAAGTTTTCAGCTATTATTTCTTCAAATAAATCTTCTGCCCCTTTTTTCTCTCTTTTTCTAGGACTCATAGTATGAATGTTATTATATTTGATGGACTCACCGAGTTCCCTAAGTCTATTCTTATTTTGCATAATTCCTTTCTCTGCCTTTTGTTCAGCTTGATTACTTTCCATTACTCTGTCTTCTAGATCATTAATTTGTTCCTCTGCTTTTTCCAGCCTGCTGTTCATTCCATCAAGTATGTTTTTCATTTCATTTATTGAGCCCTTTATCTCTTCTATGTTATTCCTTATCTCTGTGTTAATTATCTCACTGATGTCCTCCACTCTTCTCAAGTCCAGTAAGTGTGAGTATTCTTTTTTTTTTTTTTTTTGAGAACGAGAGATGGGGGGAGGGGCAGAGGGAGAAGGAGAATCATAAGTAGGCTCCACAGATATGGGGGCTCAATCTCATAATCCTGAGGTCATGACCTGAGCTGAAATCAAGTTAGACGCTTAACTGACTGAGCCACCCAGGCGCCCCAAGTCCAGTGAGTATCCTTATGACCATTGTTTTAAATTCTCTATTGGACATGTTACTTATATGCTTAGAACTCTGACCATGGCTTTGTCCTGTTCTTGCATTTGGGACAAAGTTCTCTGTCTTTTCATTTTGTCTAAGTCTCAGTACCTGTTTTTTTATGTTAGTAAAGTCAGCTACATCTCCTGTTCTTCCAGGTCATAACTCAATGAAGAAGAGTTCCTGTAGTGCCCTGCCATGTAGTGTCTCCTGTTCCCCAGGTCCTGGTGCTTCTGGAAGTGTGCCTCCAATATGAACTGTGTGTATTCTATTGTTATGTCCTGGTTGCTTTATCCTTTAGGCCAGTCATCTGCAGAGGCTCTCTTTGGCTGTTGTGGGCAGTGTTTGATCCCTGGCCTGAATATGGCATGTTTTACTAGGTGTGCTCTGGTCTGTTTTTGAAATGAGAACTATCACCCCTGCTGCTGGATCTGAAGCCTTGTAAAACTCCTGGGTTGAGAGACTTGATGGAGTCATTGAAGCGGTTTGGACCAGCCTTCTTGGCAAGGGGCCCACCTTCCTGAGAATGAGGCACACATGACTGGGAAGAGCAGTTCTTCTGGAGCATTGGGGGGTGAGGCTTGCTGTAATCAAGTTAGGTAGCAAGTGTGGGTGCTGTGTTGGTTCCCACAAGTGGCCCTCTGCTTGTGCTGAGGGGTGGGGTAGGGAAATGACCCCTACCAGTTCCTTTGTTCCCAGAAAGGTCTCTCCGTGAATGTTGCTTCTCTGGGACATGCTCCAAGATGAGCAACTGATCTCCCCACTATGCACCCCAGGTGCTCTACAGATTGTTGTTTGCAGGCTGTATGTCTATGGGTTGTTTGCCCTGCCTTTTCTCCAAGGTCAGCCCCAATGTCCTTGGAGCTCTTCCAGAGCCAAGCATGCTGGCCTTTAAAACTCCAGGCTTTAAGTCCTGCTGGTTACAAGAACTCAGGGAATTTGGGCCCCCTTGCTTTTCCAGTCCAACTGCTATGGGGATTCACTTTCCTCATGCACTAGTCCATGTCTCACCCTTCTCCATGACTGCAGCTCCCTCCCCACCACAGTGACCACAGTCCCATTTCTCTCCCAAGCCACATCTCCGCACCTCCTACCTTCTTTGATGTGGCTTCTTCTCTACCTTTAGTTCTGGAGTTCTGCCACTCTTAAGATCAATTTCTGGGGTATTTAGGATGACTTGATAATTATCTAGTTGTATTTGTAGGGTGAGGCCTGCCTAGGATCCTCCTACTCTGCCACCATCTTCCCCTCTGAAGTCAAATTGCTCCTAGTCTTTAGGAGAGAATTCCACACAAATGGAAGCTATACAAAATATTTATGAAATGTATCAATGAGTTTTTTCTCCAAAGCAATTCATTTCAATTTAAAATATTATCAGATTACTAAACTTTCACATTTCTTTTGTTTGTACAGTAATTTTTTTTAATTGAAATATTGGAATTTAATTTCTTAGACTCACAATTACATAATATATACTTTTAAAAAGTTGATGAAAATAAAAATGTCTATAAGGTATCACTTGTTCTCACCAAGGTTCTAGTTGGCATGGCTATGTGCCTTGTTTTGAAAATAAAATGCGACTCTTTAGTGGAAATATGAAAGAGCTGATGTGTAATTCCTTATGCTTTCTTTCCCCACTTGGTGAACATGAAACCTCATTTGAGATGATGGAGTTATAAAATGGTGGAATCTTTATCAGTGTGAACCCTTGTAGTACAAAAATAAATGAGTCCCTTTTTGTTCCCTACCTTCCCCCACCTCATTTGACAGGGTCTGAAGCAGATACAGTTAGATAGACAGCATAAGGCAGAAATAATGTTTTTTTTTTAAGTCACTGATTCTTTTTTTGTTACCACAGTGTAACATTAGCCCATTCTGACTATTTCAAGTTATAAATTGAATGAAAATAATTTTATACTTAAAGTTGTAAGAAAAACACTATAAATTGAAATGTTTCATATTCTATTATGAGCCTCCAATATGCTTTGTGAAAGCTTAATTGAAACACTTGAGTAAAATTTAGCTCAACTTTCACATACTGTTTTCATAGAGTGAAAAGTAATATTGCTTTTGATATAGCTGCAAAGTAAATTATTAAAGAAACATTTTTAGAATTGTGTTACAATGGAGATAATGGAAAATCTGTGGTGGTGTGAATACTTGTTGGACACATTTTTATTTAAACTCACTTTTTGCAGGTAAAAACCAGGCTCAACCACTTCCTAAATTCATTACTATATTTATTTACCACTAGTGATTTTCAAGTCAGTTATTAAATTTTTTTTTATAGAAAATAGGTGTTATCATGTGTAAACAGATTGCATTTGAACCTTCTTTAGTTTTAATTTCAGATTTTTCAGTTTTTCCCCCAAAGGAAAAGAAAGAGATTAAAAAATTTAAGAAAACTGTCTAAAAGCTTTTTGCATACCAACTACTGCTTTTGTAAGCCATAGAAGTTACCAGCACAGACCTAAGGGCTGGAAGCCTGTCTTCAAATCTCATCCTTACCTTATGATCTTGGGCAAGTTACTTATTCTCCTTGTGCCTCAGCTTTCTCATCTGATAAAAAGAGATAGAAATCTTAAATCACAGGTCTTATGTATTACTATATGTAAAATGCTTAAGACTGTATCTGCCATCTAGGGAGCATTCAGTAATTATTGCCCAATCTTGGTAAACATTCAAAGAGATTTCCTCTCATATGTAAGAATGTGTCTATTAGAAGGATTCTTCTATTATTGGAGAAGTTAATCGACAAATTTTCATTTATTTTACCATATGCTATTTAGCTTTTTTCTTTTTCTTTTTTTATATAGAGTTGTTTTTCTACCCCTTATTCTTTCTCATATTTTATCATGCTTGTACTTAATTATGCATGTATATTGTGAACTATATTTTCCAATTTATTTTTGTTGATATCCAGTGATCATATCCTATGAGATTAGTTACCTATAAATGATTATTACTATGGCCAATTCCTTTAATATACTAAAAATCTATAAGACTAAAACATGTTCTAGAATCATAAAATTTATTTCTGATCCAAAGCATATAATATAGGTGAAACATTAATCAAGATAAAAAGCTAGGTCAACAAACATTTATTAATGTACTCAGCACTGGTGGGTGCTGTGGAAAATAAAACTGATATAAAGACAGGACTCATGCTCACCAGGATTTTATAATATAATTGAAGAATTATGAATAATAAACATGAAGCAAACAGAGATATCTACAAGATAGGTTAGAAACAAATAATTGTTTTTATATGGGTGACAGAAATTTTGAGAAGGGAAGCATCACTTTAGGCTGAAGAATTCACAGAAGCTTCAAGAAGGAGCTGCAATGTAGATATTCCAGATAGTCTATTCAGTTAGCTTAATGCATACACTGTTTCTATAGCACAAAAAAGCAAAGCAGCTTAAGGTACAGCTGCATGGCAAAGCATAGACTAATAAATCATTGGGGTCTTCAGTGTTGTTGTAATATAGAGCTGATAGAAATAGATGGAACAAAATGGGAACAGCGGGTGTGAAAACATCCCAGGAGAATGGACTTCATGAGAGAGGAGAAGCTGGAGCTAGGTCTGAGGGGGTGAGACCATGTTAGGGAGCATGTGGGGGGTCGAATAGTTGCTATGGGGCTGGGGTGGAAGAGTCTGACATTTAGAGCGAAGCCCTTAGATAAGCCATATTATGGGATAGCTGATCTTAAAGTCTCAGGACTCTGTGCAGCTTTTCAGAATGCCATCCATGGCTCCTAAATTATATATAGAGAGAAGATTCCATTATGATCACATTGATAATGTGATTTAGGTTATAGTGATTGCAACTTAAAGTCCGAAGATGGCATTATAATGTAGAAATATCCCCTTATTTCTCTTACATATTTTTACAAATATATACTAGTATTTGAGAAATAAATTAGAGTAGCCTTCTATTAGTAACTGGTGCAATCTGGCTCACACTTGATTGAGTGGCCATTATGGGCAATAGTGAGGCATAAATACTTGTGTTCTGGAAATATTGATCTGACATCATTTTCAGAAAGGATTACAAGGGAGAGAGAGAGGAGTGTCAAGAAGAGGGGACTAGGGAGGTGGTGATAAAGGGGTGGAGCAGGGGGTATAGCTGTGTGCATAGAGAGGGTGTGGCAAATCAAAGATACTTGTCAAAAATCTCTATTCCTCTGCTAATTTTATGAGGAAAATTTTTTCCTGAAAATAAGATTTGAAAAGGAGAGTGGCATTTGCATTAGGTATTTAACAGGCTTACCTGGGGAAGGAGGGTGACCAAAGACAAAGGGAGATTAAGTAAAGAAAAGGATCTTAAACTTCCCCTGGTCTTCAGATGGAGGGTTTCCCAGAGGAAGTCAGCCTGAGCTGCTTTAAAGTCAGCTCCGGATGACTCATGCCACCACCTCTGCATCTCCTACATACAAACTGTGCACATCTCATTGGACTTTTGAAAAGAGGATCCCAGTAGAGTCACCCTGCAACAAATTGTGGGAGCAGATGTGAAATTTCTTCTTTGTCTGACAATGGGGAAGGATTGTCATAGAAAAGAGGATTTTGAGAATATTAATCGGTAATGCTTGAGCAAAACCTAAATGTCCTCACAGATCAGTAGAACATTTATAGGACAGTTTTCTTTTAAAATTTCTTCTTGCTGTATAAAAGAAGTAAGTCATGCAGTGGTCAGGATGATATTCATACATTTATTTATCTGTTCAAATATACCAAAGGGACCAGCTAATATTTTTTCTTTATTTCTTTATTGATCTTTATTTCCCACTAACCTTGTAGTAGTAGTTGTAGATATAATAAATAAGGAAAAGCTGCTTTCTTTGCTAGTTTGGTATAAACCTTCACCCTTGGCATGTAGGCAAATGGCAAATTTTAAGACTGAATTACCCCATTTGCATGAATTCTGATTTTTGTCACAATCTACATGAGAAAGTGATAAGTGGAGGTTGATAGGAAGCTGGGTGATATCTAACTTTTAAAGTAGGCTCATTAAGCACAACATCAACTCAAATCTACACACTTTGTTCCTGTGTGGCATGGCTGCTAATTATTCCCTGCTGAATGAATCAGTTATAAGAGAACAACACAGCAAGTCAAAAGTTGGGAAATTCCTAGAAAAAGCTGTTGATGAATATTAATTTGTACCTGTTTACTTTCTTGTTAGCCAATTCTAAACTTGCAACATGAATTCCCTTGATCAAAAGAATGTCAATGGACAAATATCCGCAGCTGATAGGACACTGCACTCCAATGAATGAGATGGAACCTACCTAACCACTCAGATACAGTTTGATGGGAATGAAAGTGGGTTCCAAGATAACTAATTGTACTTCCAGCCCGCCCAGCCTAGTTCACATTCACCTTTCTGCCACTGTACACTCAGGAATTACTCCACTTTCTTTTCTAAGTCAGATCTTTTCCTGGTCCATCATGGCCTGAGCTTGAGGTACAAGTAACACCATCTTCTCTGAAGAAGGAGAGGAGATCTTTATGGTGAAATTATTTATCCAGTCCTCCTTGATACTTCCCTGGTCAAGTGCTCAGAATCAATGAATGAGAAAACTTCCATTTTAGTTGGTTGGCTTAGTGCTAATAATGATAAGGCTGCCCTTTATTGATCATTTACCCAAAACCAGACACTGTGTAGAATTTATCATGAATTCTCTTTTCACATCCACAATAACCCTTTGCAATAGGTGTTATTCCTCTCAATTTACAGATAAAGGCATTCACTGAAGATTATAGAATATAGGTATTGGTATATCACACAGGTACCAACTGGTAGTGCTAGGATTAGAACCTTTATCTCTCTAGAGCTAAGCCTGTGCTCTTTATGTAGAATGGCATTGGTCTGAAATAAGAATTTTTTCAACAAGTAGCCTGCTGGGAAAGGGGTTTCTCCAGGGTTTAAAACTGTCCCTTTTGGTCAACTCTAGCCCAGTCTCTGATAAATCTAGATTTTAAACATAGCAGGATAAAGTAACTGAGAAATAAACTGGCTTGTAGGTTTACCCCCACAGGATTGGGAAGAGTTGTGTTTCTTCTATCTCCAGAGGACAGTCATGTATGACCTGGGTTTGCCTTGAGTCAGGGTATTAAATTAAAAGGTTTTTGTTTTTTAAAGTCTGGGTTATGTGAAGGAGGAGCTAAGTTAATAGAGCGGTGACTCCTAGGATTGAGGGAACAGAAAAGTAGCTCAACTCCTTAGTAGAAATAGTTGGAATGTGAGTGCTTTGTGTTTGCCTGTTTGACAGGTAGAAGGAAGGAAGAGACACCTTTGCTCTGGGTCCCTGAAGTCCCTTGGAGGGGGCAGGGCCAAGAGCATCTCAGTGGCAACCATGATGGACTGAAATCCAGGGTCCCTCTGCAATTTTCCAGCACTGTACTGGTCCTAATGTGGGTGTGCCCCCAAATGACTAAGGCTTGATTGTTTTGATTTCTTGATTTTTAAAAATAAATGTTACATCTTTTACATCTAGTGTATCAGAACAAAATTGTACTTGTAACCATAAAAGGTGTGTTCTCAACAAGGGTGATATTATCCCCAAGGTGATGCAAATTGGTTCTTGGGAGGGGTGAAAAAAGTACTACTCCTTTCATATATAAACCACAGATATACATGTAGTACATAAACAACTATATAGTTTATCTGTAGTATATCATGGGGAGATTAGGAAAAAATGTTTAAAGATTTCCCTTTAAAAAGAGGTATGAAAATGAAAATAAGTTGAGAAACACTGCTCTAGAGTTTCAGATTCTTAGAGGAATATTCAAAGTTACCAGGGTCAGAGAGGAAGATACGAAGTGCCATTTAGGAAGGAAGATAGATATAAAATACTTGCAGGAACAGAAGTAAGTGGGTGGGGAGAAGGACAAATACGCAAGCATCATAAAAAAGATTTTTTTTTTTGCTGTTTAAATGGGCAAAAACTTACATAAATAAAACAATAAATTAGTTAAGTTCATTTCTTTAACCCGGGAGATATTGTTATAAGCTCTTTAAAATGTCTCTGCAAATGTCAGGAACCAGAAGTTCCCCAATTAGTCATGTTCGATACATTCTCTGTCAATGCAGAATTTGCCTATTTTGGGGCATGAAATCTAAGCATGGACAATGTGCCTTTAGGTGTCCTTTCCTTCCCACAGTCATATTTAGTACAGTTCTACCCTCTGTTTGCTCCCTCCAAAAATAATTACGATCAGAATCCCTAGAAAGTTAAATTAGTTGATTTTAAGTTTCTTCCAAATTGCAAAAGGACCACATAAGGATGAAATCCTTTTTTTTTTTTTTTTTTTAGAGAGAGAGAGCATGCATGTGTGCACTTGAGCGGGGGGAGGGGGGTTGAGGGAGAGAGAGGATCTTAAGCAGGCTCCATGCCCAGTGGGGAGCCCCATGTAGGGCTCAATCTCAAAACCCTGAGGCGAAATCAAGAGTTGGATGCTTAACCAACTGAGCCACACAAGTGCCCCAAACCTTTGGGTTTTTGTTTTTTCTTTGGCTGAAGCTTAATTTAAATTCTCTATGCGAATTGTTCTCAAACTTTAGCTGTATCCTAATCACCTGGAGGCCTTGCTAAAGCTCAGGCAGCTTGCTGGGCTCTAGTCCCAGTGTTTTGGTTCAGAAGGCCTAGGATGAGGCCCAGTGATTTGCACTTCTAATGTTGATGCTGTTGTTTGGGGACCACACTTTGAGAACCATTGTCCTGGATTAATGGGTTCCCTAACTTGTGGGTCATCAGAATCACTGAGAAGCTATTATAAAATATGTATTCCTGGGCTAACTTCTTAAGAATCTGAGTCAGTGATTCTAGAGGCACTCAGATTTTATTTATTTTACTGTCTGTCAGATAATTCTGATAACAATTTGGGCTGGGAATTCCTCTTCCATGTGGCTCTTGTGAGAACTATCCTCTGGCGCTAGAGACTGATTGCCCTTTGGTTCTTCATTTGAAAAATAACTTTGCAGGACAATGTACTGCTCCCAGTAGGTGATGTAATTTTGTAGTTTCATTTATTAATATGGTAGTTATTATAAAGTGGATGTTGATTGCATTCTTGAGATTTTAGGAAAAAGAGCAGGTGTCTCTCTTTGGGGGTTGGTTTATGAAATTGTACTGCCCAGAGACAGAATATTAATTAGACCATTTTTGAGGAAAAATATAAAAAACAAAATTCTGGATTCTGTGTTTAGCTGTTCAAAGAAATCAAACAAGGAGAAATGTTTATTATTTTTATAATTAATAATATATCAGAGAAATGTATAACATTTTACTTAAGATTTTGGACTTGTTTTCATGCAGACTCTGTCTTTGAGTTGGATCAGGAGAACCCAAAGCCCTGGCAAAATATTACTAGTATTTGAGAAATTGATTGGGGTTGCATGGTTTGACAGTATTGATATTTGTGCTTGAGGAAAATACAATTTTTTGAACATACTATAATTTTCTTGAGCTTATTTTGAAAGTGACTTCCAAGACCAGATTAGATAATTAAAGCTGAGATCTCTTTACCCTGAAGAAGGGGGCAAGAACCACATTAATCAATCAATTAATCAATTAACCTATTTAATCTTTATCTCTTTCCATTGAAAATTTGTAATAGTCCCCAGGTAGACCTTTAAAAAAATCTTTCTAGGGAACTTTCTGATTTGTCTGAATTCAGGATGTTTTAGCAAACCCAGTCTGGGGAGAAACTGAGATTTGTGCTGTGCAAAGACATGGGAATTCTGAGAGATTATATTAGGCTAGGATGGTGATACTGGGTCAGCTAAGCCTTTCTCCCTAGAAACTTAAGGACTGAAGAATACTTATGACACAGGGACCATCCACTAATCATCCTGGAATTAGTTACAGATCCTCAAGGTACTACTAGCTCAATAGCTGGAAAGGATCTTTATCAGAGAATCATGGATATATAATCACTTATTTATTACATTTCCGGATGTGTGGAATATGTGCTATCAATTACTTGTCAAGTTTCATTTCTGAGGTCAAAGACTTCAGCAACTCCCTTCACCTCAATGAATAAGCAATTCCACAGCAAAGAATGAGGCATGGGAGGCTTTGGGAAGAATGTTTGGCATCCTAGTAAGCTTTTTATTGTTTTGTAGGCTACTGTCAATACCAATTTTATTATATATTATTGCTGATAGTTATTTTTCTACATTATCCTGTCCATTCGTTCTCTCTAATAATTGTGAAGTATAAATACCTGCTTATAAATATCTGTTGACTTAACCTAGCCACTAATGTATAAACCCTTTAACCTTCACCAAAATAACACCCTGGAAGCAACGATGCATGAAACTTTACTTAGATATATACAGATATCCACTTCTTTCATGTCATTGGGAGATATTTATTTCATGGTCAAAAGCAGTGACTCATAAAAATGTAACAGAATTTCCATTCATTCTTTAGATTCCAAGGTGCCTGGTGATCCCACTGCTGAGTTGTGACAGCACTATCATTTCCCTGCTCTGGGGTTCTGAGTAGGAGTGTGGTCTCCTTCATTTTAAATCCTATAGGAGAAGGGGGTCAGAGGATGTAGAGATAGAGGATAGAGAGAATAAACAATAATGCACTGACTGTGAAGAGAGCTAACTTGCAGGAGGGAAAGTGAGGACAGTTGCGAGTGAGAGAGGAGTAGGTATCAACCAAGAATTGTTTTCCCCAAAACATAATGGTAAAATCTTTTCTCTCTGCTTCAGAATGGTGCAACCCCTTGAAGAGCTGGAGGGAGATTCTGATCTTGCACAGCTTTAATGGTGAAATATCAACACTGAAAATTTTGTCAATTAGATTAAACCCCATCTGATCATGCTAAATGAATGCATTTTCTTTCTAGGGTATGAAAACCAGATAAACAAATTGTCTAGGAATGCAGAGCTCAGAGTGGAATTTAACATAAGCTTAGCCATATCTTTTCATGTCTGTCAGTGTTAATGCTGTCTGTCCCTCTTAAAGCAGAGAATGTCAGAAACCAACAAGTATCATTTGATCACACATTATCCTGGTGCATTGTCACCAGTGAGTGTTCTGTAAATGCTCCTTGGGTGGTGTTTTCATCACAAGTGGTTTTTTCAAAAAGTATGTGATGGGATTGGTCATTGGTTTCAAGCAGGGGACCATTTGCAGTGATTATATCTTCTTATTAAATATGTGATAGGCATCAGAAACACAAATTTCTTGTGCTTAATAACTACAAAGGATCTTTGATACTAAGTTCCAGCCTTCACTTTCAAAAGTTTTTACTTTAGCAGGAAAAAAGGAACACAGACAAATCACTATGCTGAGAGACTTGAAAAATGGCTGAGTTGACTCATTGTTTAAGTGGGACAGAATCTTAGATATCTTATATTTTGATGGCAGACAGAGGATGGAGGATTGGAGAAAAGCGTGGAAAATGAAACTTTAATTTTCTTGATGAAGTTATACAAATAACAGTAGACTTAATAATGTAAGTCAGAAATGTTAGCCCAAGAGGACACTTAGAAGGCCAGTGTTTTTTCTTAAGTACCCTTGGGTTCTACAGTGTTATTGCATATCTTTCCTGTTTGAATAGCTTCCTTTGGAGTTAATAAAACATTCATATAACTGTACCATAAGTCATATATGTTTCCCAAACATGAGAAGGCATGACTGAACAGATAGCTAGATAGCTAGGCAGAGTAAGAAGATATCTTGGAATTGAATTGCAGTTGTAAATATTGTTTGTTATGATCAAAACTCCCATAAAACAGCAATTAATTTTAGATAATTACTACCTGGAAACTACATAATTGCATGTTTCCCTCCAGAGTTACCTTGCCTTTGTGCAGAGTATTTAATTGGCCATGCAGTTAACCTGAAAGGGAAAGGCACTTACAGTAGAATTAAGGATTGTAGCCATATGACATTCTAAATTGAAATATGTGAAGCCACTGAGATATTTAGTCACAATAGTTATTATATCTTTGGAATTAAATCCACTAGGAGAAAAAAGTTTTAGTTCAAGAATTAGTTACCTATGAGCCTCCCTTCTCAGATTATAAAAGAGCTTATGTGTGCGAATCGGAGGACCATTCTTGAAGGTAAAAGAGTTTTCCATCCCCTTGGAATTGTGGAGAGACCTAACTTGGGGGATTTACATAGGAAGCTTGCCCAGCAGAATACCCAATGTTCTCAATAGTGTAGTGGTCAAGACAGAGGCTCTGGGATCCCATCCTTTGGGTCTGAAACTTTGTTCTATCACTTATTTGCTGAATAAGCTACTTCCTTTTTGAACTTTAGTTTCATCACCTATAAAATGGGAATAATAAAATACCTACTTGGGAGGGTTTTAGGGATTTTTATGAACTAAAATATGTAAAATTTTAGTATAGTGCCTTATATTTGGTAAATGTTTGATAAATGTTTATTTTAATTATATTTAGTTTTGCGATGGTGATTTCTTCCCTATATTGTTAGATATAAACTGACTTAAATTTTGCTTCGTTGTGCTGTCTCATTCTCCCTTCAAAGAGATTTAGTTTGAATTAGCCACATATGCATTATGCATTATCATTATCCTTAAATAGAATGAAAGATTTTAAAAGTTTTATCTTTGCATTTTTTGATAATTTAAAAATGTAACCAATGCCATCTATTATGTCCACCATAAAAATATGCATTGAAGGGCTCTGTTTAAAACGTACAAGGTAAATTTTTTTTTCAGTCATCAAAATTGTTCAGTCTTTTCAAGGACTCCTTTGTCAAATTCCATGTGCAAAATCCTATTTGAGTGGTTGAGATTTAAATTTCTTTCATCTTTTAAAAGGTAGTATTCTACATCCCTTAAACTATATATTTTATTGGACATTTCTATCCAAATTTAATGAGAATTTCTTTAAACAATTTTTGTTTTTTTCAAGTCTATATTTATAGAACAAACAGGTTGTAGGATAATCTCCTGTCACTGTTAAATTTGTTACTGCCTTATAAGACAGTTCACAGTAATCACAGGACTATGCACAAGTCCTTGACTCTCTAGGCTGGACAAAGTTAAATGTCATGATATGTATTTGCTGTTGAACTTGATATGCATCTGCAGTTACCAATGCTTGTACAAACGCTGTGTCTTGACATTATATCAAGAATCTATGTAGGTGTGAATGATCTGTAGATTAGAGAACAATTCACAGGGGCATAAGCAAGTCTATTTTCTACCTCTCTTATCAGAAAGAAGTTTCTTTTTTTGGGGCGCCTGGGTAGCTCAGTCAGTTAAGCATCTGCCTTTAGCTCAGGTTATGATCCCAGGGTCCTGG
Organism: Callorhinus ursinus; assembly: GCF_003265705.2. Classification (NCBI taxonomy): domain Eukaryota; kingdom Metazoa; phylum Chordata; class Mammalia; order Carnivora; family Otariidae; genus Callorhinus; species Callorhinus ursinus. The sequence continues at coordinate 12,220,236 of NW_027397068.1, forward strand.
ACTAGAGCCCCACATCAGGCTCCCCACTAAGCAGGGAGCCTGCTTCTCCCTCTCCCTCTGCTGCTCCCTTGCTTGTGCTCTCTTTCTTTCTCTCTGTCAAGTAAATAAATAAAATCTTTTCAAAAAGTTCTTTTTTTGAGGGGGCGGAGCAAGATGGCAGAGGAGTAGGAGACCTGGATTTCATCTGGTCTCAGGAATTCAGCTGGATAGGGATCAAACCATCCTGAACACCTACGAACTCAACAAGAGATCAAAGAAAAGAATAGCAACAACTCTCTGAACAGAAAAGCGACCACTTTCTGGAAGGTAGGACTTGCAGAGAAGTGAATCTGAGGCGATATTCGGGAGGATAGACAGCGAGGGAGGGGACCTCCGTCAGCCGCTTCTGGCAAGTGATAGAGCCGCAGAGCACAAAATCGGAACTTTTAGAAGCCAGCTCCGCTGAGGGACATCACTTCAGTGGCTAAGCTGGGGGTGGAACCCTCGCAGGACAGTGTGGTCTCAGGACCCTCGGGGTCACAGAAAGACCGGGGGTGTCTGAGTGCAGCAGAGCTCTCAGGTATCGGAGCAGGGAAGCCGGCTGCAGAGACGGAGCTGAGGTGTGGGCTCTCAGCTCGGGGTTGCCATAAACTGTGTTCGGGGAAACAGTCGGGCCACTGCTCCTCCAGCAGGGACCCAACAAACGGCAGATCGGGGGAGACTCCACTTCCTCCCCCGGGAAGAGCGGCGCGGGAGCGCACCGCAGGGATCTGCTGGGTTTGGAGACTCCACACTGGGTCGGGTGCCAGAGATAGAAATGCTTGGTCACAGGCCGGGTGAGCACGGAGTGTGGCCAGAGACCAGGAGATGGGAGTGACTGACTGCTTTTCTCTGGGGACACACTGAGGAGCGGGGCCCCGAGTTCTTGGCTCCTCCGGGGCAGAGATTGGGAGGCCGCCATTTTCACTGTCGTCCTCCAAACATGTACGGAAACCTTGCAGGGAACAAAAGCTCCTGAGAGCAAACCCGAGCAGATTGCTTAGCTCGGACAGGTAAGGGCGAGGGAATTCCGCCTCCGGCAAAGACATTTGGGAACCATGGCAACAGGCCCCTCCCCCAGAAGATCAGCAAGAACAGCCAGCCAAGACCAAGTTTACCGATCAATGAGAACGGCAGAACACCAGCGCTAGGGGAATACTGCACATAGAATTCATGGCTTTTTTACCATGATTCATTAGTCTTTCAAAGTTAATTTTTTAACTGTTTTTTTTTGAATTTTTCTTTTTCCCTTTTTCAACCAACATCTTATCAATCCCTTTTTAAAAAAAATTATTTTTCATTTTTAGAGTCATATTCTATCCCTTCATAGTAGTTACCCTTATTTTGGCAGATATATATATAAGTTGTTCTCTCTTTAAAATTTTGAGATACAGTTTCTTCTAACAGATCAAAATATACCCTAAATCTCTAGTGTATGGCTTTGTTCTAGTCTCCTGCCTGATCACATTCTATCCCCTTTTTTTTCTTTCTCTCTTTCCTTTTTTTTTAATCCTCTTCTTTCTTTTTTCAAACATCTTATCAAATCCTTTTTAAAAAAATTTTTTATAATTTTCATCTTTACAGTCATATTCCATCCCTTCATTGTATCAACCCTTATTTTGTGCATATATAAGTCTTTCTTTCTTTAAAATTTTAGGAGGCACTTTCTTCTAACAGACCAAAATATGCCCAAAAGCTAGTGGGTGGCACTGATCTATGCACCAGCCTGATCATATTTGATCATATTCTGGGTTTTTTTTTTGTTTTGTTCTGTTTTTGTTAGTTTTTATCTTTTTCTTTTTTTTTCTTCTCTTTCTTTTTTCTTTCTTTCCCTTTCTTTTCCCCTGGTTTCAGGTCTTTTCTGATTTCTATAGAGTATATTTTCTGGGGACGTTGTTAACCTGTTAGCATTTTGTTCTCTCATTCATCTGTTCTCCTCTGGACAAAATGACAAGACGAAAAAAAATCACCTCAACAAAAAGAACAAGAGGTAGTACCGTCTGCCAGGGATCTACTTAATACGGACATTAGTGCGATGTCGGAACTAGAGTTGGGAATCATGACTTTAAAGATACTAGCTGGGCTTGAAAAAAGCATGGAAGTTATTAGAGAAACCCTTTCTGGAGAAATAAAAGAACTAAAATCTAACCAAGTTGAAATCAAAAAGGCTATTGTGAGGTACAATAAAAAATGGGGGCACTAACTGCTGGGATAAATGAGGCAGAAGAGAGAATCAGCGATATAGAAGACCAAATGATGGAAAATAAAGAAGCTGAGAAAAAGAGAGATAAACAACTACTGGATCACGAGGGCAGAATTCGAGAGATAAGCGATACAATAAGACAAAACAACATTAGAATAATTGGGATCCCAGAAGAAGAAGAAGAAAGAGAGAGAGGAGCAAAAGGTATATTGGAGCAAATTATAGCAGAGAACTTCCCTCATGTGGGGAAGGAAACAAGCATCAAAATCCAGGAGGCACAGAGAACCCCTCTCAAAATCAATAAAAATAGGTCAACACCCCGACATCTAATAGTAAAACTTACGAGTCTCAGAGACAAAGAGAAAATCCTGAAAGCAGCTTGGGAGATGAGATATGTCACCTATAATGGTACAAACATTAGACTGGCAACAGACCTATCCGCAGAGACCTGGCAGGCCAGAAAGGACTGGCATGATATCTTCAGAGCACTAAATGAGAAAAATATGCAGCCAAGAATACTATATGCAGCTAGGCTGTCATTGAAAATAGAAGGAGAGATAAAAAGCTTCCAGGACAAACAAAAACTAAGGGAATTTGCAAACACAAAACCATCCCTCCAAGAAATATTGAAAGAGGTCCTCTAAGCAAAGAGAGAGCCTAAAAGCAGCATGGACCAGAAAGGAATACAGACAATATACAGTAACAGTCACTTTACAGGCAATACAATGGCACTAAATTCATATCTTTCAATAGTTACTCTGAATGTAAATGGGCTAAATGCCCCAATCAAAAGACACAGGCTTTGAGATTCGATTAAAAAACAAGACCCATCAATATGTCTGCAAGAGACTCATTTTAGACCCAAAGACACGCCCACATTGAAAGTGAATGGGTGGAAAAACCATTTACCATGCTAATGGACATCAAAAGAAAGCTGGGGTGACAATCCTTATATCAGACAAATTAGATTTTAAACCAAAGACTGTAACAAGAGATGAAGAAGGACACTATATCCTACTTAAAGGGTCTATCCACCAAGAAGATCTAACAGTTGTAAATATCTATGCCCCTAACATGGGAGCAGCCAATTATATAAGGCAATTAATAACAAAAGCAAATAAACACATTGACAAAAATACAATAATAGTGGGGGACTTTAACACCCCCCTCACTGAAATGGACAGATCATCTAAGCAAAAGATCAACAAGGAAATAAAGACTTTAAATGACACACTGGACCAAAGGGACTTCACAGACATATTCAGAGCATTCCATCGCAAAGCAACGGAATACACATTCTTCTCTAGTGCCCATGGAACATTCTCCAGAATAGATCACATCCTAGGTCACAAATCAGGTCCCAACCGGTACCAAAAGATTGGGATTATTCCCTGCATATTTTCAGACCACAATGCTTTGAAACTAGAACTCAATCACAAGAGGAAAGTCGGAAAGAACTCAAATACATGGAGGCTAAAGAGCATCCTACTAAAGAATGAATGGGTCAACCAGGAAATTAAAGAAGAATTAAAAAAATTCATGGAAACCAATGAAAATGAAAACACAACTGTTCAAAATCTTTGGGATGCAGCAAAGTCAGTCCTAAGAGGAACGTATATAGCAATCCAAGCCTTTCTCAAGAAACAAGAAAGGTCTCAAATACACAACCTAACCCTACACCGAAAGGGGCTAGAGAAAAAACAGCAAATGAAGCCTAAACCCAGCAGGAGAAGAGAAATAATAAAGGTCAGCAGAAATCAATGAAATAGAAACCAAAAGAACAGTAGAACGGATCAATGAAACTAGGAGCTGGTTCTTTGAAAGAATTAACAAGATTGATAAACCCCTGGCCAGACTTATGAAAAAGAAAAATGACCCAAATCAACAAAATCATGAATGAAAGAGGAGAGATCACAACCAACACCAAAGAAATACAAACAATTATAAGAACATATTATGAGCAACTCTATGCCAGCAAATTAGATAACCTGGAAGAAATGGGTGCATTCCTAGAGATGTATCAACTCCCAAAATTGAACCAGGAAGAAATAGAAAACCTGAACAGACCTATAACCACTAAGGAAATTGAAGCAGTCATCAAAAATCTCCGAACAAACAAAAGCCCAGGGCCAGATGGCTTCCCAGGGGAATTCTATCAAACATTTAAAGAATTAATACCTATTCTCCTGAAACTGTTCCAAAAAATAGAAATGGAAGGAAAACTTCCAAACTCATTTTATGAGGCCACTATTACCTTGATCCCCAAACCAGACAAAGACCCCATCAAAAAGGAGAATTACAGACCAATATCCTTGATGAACATGGATGCAAAAATTCTCACCAAAATACTAGCCAATAGGATTCAATAGTACATTAAAAGGATTATTCACCATGACCAAGTGGGTTTTATCCCTGGGCTGCAAGGTTGGTTTAACATCCGCAAATCAATCAATGTGATACTATATATTAACAAAAGAAAGAACAAGAATCATATGATCCTCTCAATAGATGCAGAGAAAGCATTTGACAAAGTACAGCATCCTTTCTTGATCAAAACTCTTCAGAGTATAGGGATAGAGGGTACCTACCTCAATATCATAAAAGCCATCTATGAAAAATCTAAAGCGAATATCATTCTCAATGGGGAAAAACTGAGAGCTTTTCCCCTAAGGTCAGGAATGCGGCAGGGATGTCCACTATCACCACTGCTATTCAACATAGTATTAGAAGTCCTAACCACAGCAATCAGACTACAAAAAGAAATCAAAGGCATCCAAATCGGCAAGGAGGAAGTCAAACTCCCACTCTTTGCAGATGATATGATACTTTATGTGGAAAATCGAAAAGACTCCACCCCAAAACTGCTAGAACTCCTACAGGAATTCAGTAAAGTAGCAGGATATGAAATCAATGCACAGAAATCAGTGGCATTGCTATATACCAACAACAAGACAGAAGAGAGAGAAATTAGGGAGTTGATCCCATTTACATTTGCACCCAAAACCATAAGATACCTAGGAATAAATCTAACCAAAGAGGCAAAGGATCTATACTCAGAAACCTATAAAATACTCATGAAAGAAATTGAGGAAGACACAAAGAAATGGAAAAACGTTCCATGCTCATGGATTGGAAGAACAAACATTGTGAAGATGTCAATGCTACCTAGAGCAATCTACACATTCAATGCAATCCCCGTCAAAATACCATCCACTTTTTTCAAAGAAATGGAACAAATAATCCTAAAATTTGTACGGAACCAGAAAAGACCCCGAATAGCCAGAGGAATGTTGAAAAAGAAAAGCAAAGCTGGCGGCATCACAATTCCGGACTTCCAGCTCTATTGCAAAGCTGTCATCAACAAGACTGTATGGTACTGGCACAAAACAGACACTAGATCAATGGAACAGAATAGAGAGCCCAGAAATGGACCCTCAACTCTATGGTCAACTAATCTTTGACAAAGCAGGAAAGAATGTCCAATGGAAAAAAGACAAGTCTCTTCAACAAATGGTGTTGGGAAAATTGGACAGTCACATGCAGAAGAAGGAAACTGGACCATTTTCTTACACCATACACAAAAATAGACTCAAAATGGTTGAAAGACCTAAATGTGAGACAGGAGTCCATCAAAATCCTAAAGGAGAACACAGGCAGAAACCCCTTAGACCTCAGTCGTAGCAACTTCTTCCTAGAAACATCGCCAAAGGCAAAGGAAGCAAGGGCAAAAATGAACTATTGAGATTTCATCCAGATAAAAAGCTTTTGCACAGCAAAAGAAACAGTCCACAAAACCAAAAGACAACCGACAGAATGGGAGAAAATATTTGCAAATGACATATCAGATAAAGGGCTGGTATCCAAAATATATAAAGAACTTATCAGACTCAACACCCAAAGAACAAATAATCCAATCAAGAAATGGGCAGAAGACATGAACAGACATTTTTCCAAAGAAGACATCCAAATGGCCAACAGACACATGAAAAAGTGCTCAACATCGCTCGGCATCAGGGAAATCCAAATCAAAACCTCAATGGGATACTACCTCACACCCATCAGAATGGCTAAAATTAACAAGTCAGAAAATGGCAGATGTTGGCGGGGATGTGGAGAAAGGGGAACACTCCTACACTGTTGGTGGGAATGCAAGCTGGTGCAACCACTCTGGAAAACAGTATGGATGTTCCTCAAAAAGTTGAAAATAGAGCTACCATAAGATCCAGCAATTGCACTACTGGGTATTTATGCCAAAGATACAAATGTAGGGATCCGAAGGGGTACGTGCACCCCAATGTCTATAGCAGCAATGTCCACAATAGCCAAACTGTGGAAAGAGCCAAGATGTCCATCGATAGATGAATGGATCAAGAATAAGTGGTATATATACACAATGGAATATTATGCAGCCATCAAAAGGAATGAGATCTTGCCATTTGCAACGACGTGGATGGAACTGGGGGGTGTTATGCTGAGCGAAATAAGTCAATCAGAGAAAGACATGTATCATATGACCTCACTGATATGAGGAATTCTTAATCTCAGGAAACAAACTGAGTGTTGCTGGAGTGGTGGGGGGTGGGAGGGATGGGGTGGCTGGATGATAGACATTGGGGAGGGTATGTGCTATGGTGAGTGCTGTGAATTGTTCAAGACTGTTGAATCACAGATCTGCACCTCTGAAACAAATAATGCAATATATGTTAAGAAAAAAAAAAAGAAGAAGATAGCAGGAGGGGAAGAATGAAGGGGGGGAATCGGAGGGGGAGACGAACCATGAGTGACGATGGACTCTGAAAAACAAACTGAGGGTTCTAGAGGGGAGGGGTGTGGGGGGATGGGTTAGCCTGGTGATGGGTATTAAAGAGGGCACGTTCTGCATGGAGCACTGGGTATTATGCACAAACAATCATGGAACACTACATTAAAAACTAATGATGTAATGTATGGTGATTAACATAACAATAAAAAATAAAAGAAAAAAGCTAAAAAAAAGTTCTTTTTTATGCAGATGGTATGATTTAATTGTCATGCACCACGAGAGGCTTCAATACATGACTGGTCTTATTAAGTCACTGTTTCTAAAGGAATGATATAAGTTCCACTATCATATTTCCTGAGATGCCCTTAACTGTAAATTTTACTGAAGATTTAATAAGAGGTTTTAAAAATAAATATTGTATTTGATGTTCCAACAAATAAAAGACCTTCTCATTTAAGAAACATTAACATATGAGAAATCATGCAAGTGTATTTTACAACTGAGCAATGAGCAGATGGGGCATGAGGAGTTCTTAAAGGCCTCTGGGAATGCTGCTTGATGGGCCCATGCCAAGATGCCATCTCTGCCCTGGCAAGTACTTACATGGATACTTCTTTACCGAAATGATCAACAAGGATGAACTTAAAACTGTGGTCTGGATATAAAAGTTATAAATGTTGAAGTTCTTTATAGGATTGGGGGGTATTCTTTGTCTCCCAGGGAACCTGAGCAGGGTGTGGGAGGGTGTATCAATGGTATACATTAGTGTAAATTATAAAAATCTTACATTCAAGTTTGGATAAAAACCAAATTAACAATCACAAGCTGGACTAAAATAGAATGAACTTTGAAACAAGTTTTTATTTCCTATAAGTCTCTAGTGGGGAATATCAGTAAAGAAGAATGTGGTAGAAATACAAAAGTGAAAGATAAAATATTTCTGGGTGGCTCAGTCAGTTAAGCATCCAACTCTTGATTTCAGCTCGGGTCATGATCTTAGGGTTGTGAGATAGAGCCCCATGTTGGGCTCCAGGCTGGGCATGGAGCCTGCTTAAGATTCTCTCTCTCCCTCTCCGTTTACCCTTTCCCACCTCTCTCTCTCTCTCTCTTGCCCCCCCTAAAAAAAAAGAAAGATAAAAATATTAAGAAAGATATGTAAAAGGTTGTAAAATGTTGAGTAATACTTGTGAGCAAGAAAATCTGTACTAGAGCAGAGAAATATATGAGGTTTAATACATAAAAATAAAATATAAGACCGTGATTTTAAAGAGCAAGAGCATTCAGTAAGATAAGATTCCAAAGAGAAATGTTCATATTTTAGAGATCATAAGAGTAAGATAAATTGGAGTCAACCAAATAAATCAAAGGCTCCCTGACATTGTCTTGTACAACCATGAAGACACCTGTCCCTATTAGCAATATTATAATGAGAAAAATGACATGGAAATGAAGAAATAGTTGTTAGGGCTGAAAATACATATGGCCAAGTTAGCTCTGCTTTCAAGGAAGGTTTGATAATTGGTCTGGGACAGAGGGTGAGATTTCTAGGTCATCATCTCCGGGTTATAGGGACCATAGGACTTACTCTCTCAGAGGCTTCTGTGTATTGCTTGGGTTATAAGGATTTGGGTCAGGTTGTTGTCTGGATGGATTTTCTTGCCATGAGCAGCCATTAAGCCTTCTGAATCCATTCAAAAAGATTAGTATAGTCATAAGAGTGAACAGCCAGATCTGTTTAAATTTCAATCCTCTGTTCCCTTCCCCACCCTCATCCTCTGCAAAATACTTTTCACTAAGTTATGGTTTGACATTCTGTCCTGGTTTACACTGAGGCATGATATACAAAAGAAATTTTTAAGAATAAAACATATTAATGCATATACTATAAGGATGATACTAAAATATTACCTTTTATATCCCTTAATGTGCTTTGTTTTAAGGCCTATGAGAAAAATCTTTGAACTTCTTTGAATTCTCCTTTTTATATGACTAAAAAGAAAAATTCATGTATCTGATTTTGTTTCCCCATTCATTAGAAGCTACCCAGATGCTTGGAGACAAAATTTTAGCTCAATTTTAATAATAACACAGAATATACATGCAAGTCTAACCTTTCTTTTGGTCTTGATATTCTGTCTTAATTTATAATTTCCCAGGCCCTGACTTTTTACTTATTTATATTTTAGTGGAAGTAATCCTGAGAGCTGTTCCAAATAATCTGTGGAATAAGGCTTGTTGTAAATAAATATAGACAATACAGTTTTTATAAGAAATTAAATAGATTTTGTTTTTGCCTTTTTATCTCATTTTTATTTGGTTTAATGTGATCTGATATGGTGAATTGTTAATGTGTTAGTTACAAAAAAAAAAAAAATTGTGCACCAGGAAAGTAGGAAGTAGGATTTGTTAGAAAGACAGAAACACTAGTAAGTAATAATGTCCAATCGATGGGATAAGTAAAATTTTGGTAATTTCAAAGTTATTTATGGGATTATATAGTTGGTGACTTTTGTATTTTTTTCCTCTTGGACATTAAAAGTGTTTTTGCTGGCTATGCAGCATGTTCTTGTTAATATAATCACCTCTGTGAATTAATCTCTCTTTCTTAGGGGAAATGAAACTTCTAGCTAAGATCACCAGAATAAACCTTGAGGTTTATTATAAATTTATAATTTATAAGATAAAAAAATTATTAAAAATAATAAATTTATAAATTTATTATTATAAATCACGAGGAAGGGGACCTATATATTTCTTATCAGCTCTGAGGACAGTAATATTCCAACAAATATGAAGGTCCCATATAAGAAAAACAAAAACCATAAGTACATATTACACAAACAGTTCTCAGCTAAATGCTTTATGGGGGTCTTTTCAGATTAAATGAAAGTTTTGGAGCCGTGTGCTCTTAAAGAGTGGTCAAGTGGCTCACCCAGTGTCTCACAGTATGCTGGTGACAGGACTGAGATTGCATCCAGAGTTTTGGAATCTCAGTCCCATGTTCATGTCTTTTCACTCCTAAACCAAACATGGGAGAGACTGCCCTTCTAACTTTGGAAGCGATAGTTATTCTGTTTATGTGGGACTGTGTAAACGTGTAAATGTTCTTAGGGACTTGGAAAATAAAATTGAATTTGAGTTTTGTGTCTATTCGGATAATTTTAAATTTGCCTAACTCATCCTTGTGATACAGTTTTTAAAAGAATATATATTTTATGGAGAGCTCCAACTGGTGAAATATTCAATTGTTTTTAAGTCAGTAAATATCACTCTTAGTCATTAGAATAGAGTTAAGAAAATGGGTTTTGGAGCCAGACAGACTAAATTTGAATCCTGATTCCTCCACTTAGTAGCTGTGTGACCTTGGTCAAATTTCTTAACCTCTCTATACATCAGTTTCCTCATCTGTGTAATCATATTAGGAACTACCTCATTTTTTTGAGAATTAAATGAGTTAATACATAAGGACTTCGAACAAGTCCTTATATTTTAGTGGAAGTAATCTTGAGAGCTGGGCTGGCACAAAATAGGCAGTCAATAAGTATTAACTTTTATTTCTCTATTTTTTATTTTTAAATTAATAATGCACAGATTCCCACATGTTTTGCTATCTGAATAGTAAACAAGATGTATAAGAGAATGTAAGTGAGCTAAAAGCCATGCAAGGGAACATAGAGGTAATCTAATTTGAGGAGATATTCTGTTTATAAAGGTCTACTGTGGCTTTTTACCAACTGTTCATTTAACTGTGCTTAAACTTTAAGAGATGAGGAATTCATCTCTTCCTGAGGTAGTCCATTCCATATGGACAATTCTATTAAAAAGTTATCCACTGAAATAGAACTGAAATCTCTCTTTCTCTAGCTTCCATTGGTATGGAAGGAATGGCACAGAGCAAGTTCAACTCTCCTTTCAAATGACAGCCTCTACTAAATATTTGAAGGGAACTTTTCCATGATATCAACACCTCCCTTTTTCTTCTTTAAAGATAAATGAATGGTTGAGACATATGATTTCAAGTGTTCTTCCTCTCTCTCTGTGCTTTCTTCTCTGCAATGTTATCTTTTTTATCAACGATTGATATATACAACCCCGATTGTGTTCCAGAATCCAAAGTCCCCTGCATATTTTCTAATTGGTGATTGATGGAAAAATAAATTAATCCTGTAGGGAACTTTTCTTTCTGTGGAGAACCTCATGCATAGCCCCTTGCATCTAAGACATTAGAAACATGACGTCAATTTTTGGCCTCAAGAACAAAGAAACCATAATCTTAACACACAGTTCTCCTAGTCCATTGATTGTGAACTTGATAACTTTATCTCTCTTTGAGGTCCTTTAAAAAAATCTAAATTTTTGCTATTTTGATTTCTCTTACCGTCATTAGATACAGGTCAGAAAGAATTTCAGTTGGCTAAGTATGCATAACCCCTCCATCCTGGTGCAGTCAATGGATCATAATATCAGAAGGATGGACCATACTTTCATTGTAATGATGAATGTTAATACTTAACTCATATGTGTTTTAATGTACAGGTTATTTTAAATAAGATGTGTGTAGTGCTTAGTGTAATGCCTGACACAAAGTAGTTGCTTAGTAAATAAAAAGTAATGGGACTGATAAATTTTTAGTTTAAAAAAACCCCATTGTTTACTAGGTTTTGTAATGTTCTAGACATTGCAAAATATTTCAGACCTCTTCTTGAGTATGGTATATTGTCCAAGAAGTCAGAAATGTAGAATTTCCCTGTTATTCCCCATCTTTTACACTATGGAATTCCATTTTCCAGAAATGGTCATTGTTGATGATTTGATATGTTTGATGATTTGATATGTTTCATGTCCTTCCAGACATTTTGTTTTCTTACACATGTGTATGGATATGTATTATATGCACAATATGAATGGTTATACATAAAAATGACCACATATATGTGTGTTTTTCTTTTACAAGTGGAATCATATATCTTTCTGCAATCCACTTTATTCACTTAATACACCACAGTTGTGTGTCCATGGACTAAAAATTGACATACCTCACTTTTTTAATGGCTACACAGTACTCTATCGTGTGGACATGCTGTGATTTACTTAATAATCCCTTAATGACAGATATTTAAAATATATCCATTTACTTGCTAACGTAGCAATTCAACAATAAACACCCTGGGACAAATATATTTGCACACTTAGATAAGCCTCAAGGACAGAGTCTTTAAAGTGGAATTACTAGGTCAAAGGGCAAATGTGTTCAAATTTTAATAGTTATTACCAAATTGACCTTCAAAAATTTGTACCAAAGTGTACTTCCACTCCCAGTGTGTTAATTTATTCTTTCATTCAGTAGAAAAGTTTCTGTTATTCCCACACTCTCACCAATACTGTGCATTATCAATCTTTAAATTTTTTTGGTCAATTTGGTTAGTGAAAAATGATAGCCTATTGATGTTTTAATTTGCATTCTAAAACTATGAGTCAAACTGAGCTTCTTAAAACATGTATATTGGCTATTTGTATTTCTTTTTCTGTGAACCTGCCAGATGAATTCATTGTCTATTGTTCTATTGGATTGCCAGTCTTTTTCTTATTGATTTAAAAATCAATAACATATTAGGTCTCTGTTGCAAAATTTGTTTCCTAGTTGGTTGTTTAGAGGGAGGTCAACCATTTGATGATTATTTGATTATTTGAAGCAGCATGCTACTGTGGAAAGAGTGCTTGACTCAGAGTGTGAATGCATGGGTTCTAGTTCTGTCTCTGTCACTTACTTTTTCCATGATTTTGTTTTTTTTCATCTGAAAAAATGGGGATACTAACACCTGACTGTGACTAAATGTGATAATGTGCATGAAAGCATTTAATGGACTCGAAAGTGCTTTGCAGATATAATATATGGTTATTTTTATGATATCCTTGGAAAAATTCATGTGAGAAAAGGAAAGATTTTTGCTTTCAATCCTTAAACTCTGGTTTCTTGCTTTATAAAGCCAAAGCCAAAGTTTTTACACGTAGCAAATTTACAAGTACTGACTTCAGGTTAAGGACAAGTAGTATTAAGTCCTTTCTACTCTGCACTGGTCAGGTCTTATCTGGAAAACTGAGCTCATGTCTGGAGACTGGACTTTAAAGAAAGTGCTGTTGTTTTGGACAACACTGGGTTAAGAAGGTGTCAGGAAGCAAAGGGCCTGGAAACCATATTGTGAAAGCCTAGGAAAGCTTATCTTGGAAAAAGGACAAATTACAAGGATTTAATATTTTTCTTTAACATTTGAAAAGATGTCCTGGGACAGGGAATAGACTTGCTTTTCATTGTTCTACAGAGGAGATCTACGACTTAGAGTCATCAATTTAGGATCGTCATAAGGAATACCTTTCTAGCAATTCCAGCTGTTTGACAGTGGAGCAGGGTTATCTCAAAACAGTGATCTTCTCTTGGGGCACCTGGGTGGCTCAGTCGTTAAGCGTCTGCCTTCGGCTCAGGTCATGATCCCAGGGTCCTGGGATCGAGCCCCCCCTCTGGCTCCCTGCTCCACAGGAAGCCTGCTTCTCCCTCTCCCACTCCCCCTGCTTGTGTTCCCTCTCGCTGTGTCTCTCTCTGTCAAATAAATAAATAAAATCTTTAAAAAACAATCAACCACCCCCCCAAAAAAACCCAGAGATCTTCTCATTACAGAATGTATTTAAGTAGAAGTAGAATGTCAGGAATGTTGTAGAGTGAATTTCTGAGTTGGAAGACAGTAATTTCTGAGGCCCATCGGCATTGTCTGTCATGTGGCTATCTTTTCCACTTAATTATGTTCATTCTCTTTATAATTTTTGAGTAAATACCATTTGCCTCATACTGAGGTTGGTGTTGTAAGAAATATAAAAACACATAAGATTTAATTAAGGAGTTTGTCTGTTATAGGAAATCAACTGTGGAAATGTAGAGGAGGGCTGAACTAGGAATCAGATTTCAAAAGCCGGAGATGTGCTTTCATGACACCCATTTCCATCGTCACTCTTACCCTGGAGCCTTCTTTGCTGATTTTCTTTCCTTCTCTCTTTTGTTCTCCTTATTCTTTCTTTTATTTTTCTTTCTTATTTGGACCATTCTGAATGTTCTTTCTCTCTCTCTCTCTCTCTCTCTACCTTCCTTCCTTCTTTTCTTTCTCCCTTCTTCCTTCCCTCCCTCCCTTCCTTCCTTTTATGTTATATGAGGACTTCTAGTTTTGCTTTATCTCCATGTTACTAAGATTCATCTATATTTTTGAGTATAGCTTTAGTTCATTTATTTCTCATTGCTGTATAATATTTCATTGTGTGAATATACTACAATTTATTTTTTCATTTTCCTGTTAAAAAGCACTTAATTCTATTTTAAATATTTTGCTATTGGACAAATATTGTGGTATATACCTGCTGATACTCACTCATGTGCAAGGGTTTCTTTAATATTTATACTATAAGTGGAAATGCTAAGCCAGAGAGCATATGTATGTTTTCCTTTGCAGGGTAATGTCAAATTGTTTTATAAACTGTTCATAGCTTTGGCTATATTTTTATATAGTTTACCTTGTTATATAGTTTATATAGTTTTTATAGTTTACCTTGCTAAAATATATTTTCTTAAATTACCTTATCCACATGCCCAAGAATCCATAATAGCTTTCTGATCAAATGACTCTCCGTAGTGTGTTCAAAATTCTCCATTGACTGGCAATCCTATGCCCATTCAGTCATCTATTATGGTCCCCCATAAGGATCATTTCACTCTAATCAGGCCTGTGGCCTTATCATCTCACTCTGCTTTTCCCATTTTTCCTGTCTCATCTTTCTTTCTAACTCCTTATCAGTCTCAGTCTACTTATAGCAGAGTTTTAAGAACACAGACTCTGGAGCTTGAATCTCTGCTTTACCACTGCCAGTTTATACACCTCTGTGTCTCTGTTTCCCCACCCATGAAGTGGGGATAATAACAGAACTTACCCCAGACTGTTGTATTAAATGAATTAATATTCATAAAATTCTTAGACAGTAAATGTTATATAAGCATTTGATATTTTTATTATTATTCTGTAACAGACTCTTATCTTCTTCTAGAAGTATATTCTGACTAAAATTTTACATGGTGTTGCATTTCATAAATAATGCATCATTAATATCTTGCCTGAGAGCAAAAATCATGCTGGTACAATTTTCTTTCTCAATGTTTAGTTCATGTTGGGCTTACTGATTGATAAAATGCAATAAAATAACCTATGGGAATCAGATTCCCAAGTCTTCATAGTCTTGATACTGGCTGCAGAAGAGCAGTTATCCTGTGCATGAAACTCCACTTTACTAATTTCATTGCTATGACACTAACTCATGACTTAGAACTTAATGCTAAGCCTAAATAATTCACCTTGGAACCTAAATCCTAAAGATATCATTGGGACATATGGTAGGAAAAAGTCTCCAAAATACAAGTCTGGGATTTGCCCATTTTCCTAAACCTGCAGAGTTCCATCTTCTGCAGACTGGACTGGATTGCAGGAAACTGTTTTTCTAGAGAATTGCTCTGGTGAAATGGTGAAACAACACAGGGTCATGGAGCAGGCCTGAATGATGCACCTTGCTATGCTCCCAAAGATTGACACTGTACCACAAATGTCCACTGTCCAGCATCATGCCTGAGCCAGGG
The DNA here is from genome assembly GCF_003265705.2 of Callorhinus ursinus. NCBI lineage: Eukaryota > Metazoa > Chordata > Mammalia > Carnivora > Otariidae > Callorhinus > Callorhinus ursinus. The sequence goes on from NW_027397068.1 coordinate 12,235,884, forward strand.
GCCCCATTTACCATTCCCTTGATGACATGTGCTCCCAATGGCACTGCCATTTCTGAGCTTGTGGACCAACATTAGTTGTCATGGCTGCAGGTTCCTGGACAGCTCAATCTTTAAAAAGATGTCTTCTTTGATTGCATGCTATAACATTATTCTTGCAAGTGCCATTTTCTGAAGGACTTCTGGAGCAATAGAAAAAGCCATAAATTGCTTTCCATTGCTGGGAAAAATCATGTATCTGTTTAAGTTTACAGACATCTTCAGAGGGCTGTTTTTGATTGTAGCATTTTTAGACTCCATAGAGCCACACAATAAAGCAAACTCTCTCTAAGCATTTGAGTGTCCTCTCTCTCTAGTTTGAAGTACACAGATGAAGATAAAGATACACTGAAGAGGAAAACATTTCTCCCAGAGAAGCAGAACAGAATGGGAAGTGCTAAAGACCCAAAAAGGGATAATGATTAGAATTTCAGGTATTCTTGAGCTATTGGATCAATTCAAAATGCATGAGTTTTTCAATTTTTACAGAATACTGTAAGTAGAAAAAATTGCCATGCGAGTTTACATTTAAATATTGATGACTTGTAGTTTTAACAAAGCAATTCATAGTACTATGAATTGGAGATGGCAAAGATCTGCATTATGACAAAATCTGTCCATCTCCTGAGTTCCTAAATTCAGTTTTTCTCTAGTCTCTGATATTAAAATATTAGCAAAATTATACATTCCTATTTGGTATACAATGTAGTTTAAGAAAAAGGAATTATTTATACTTTTAAAAAGTTGAGGAGAAAGAGAAAACACTTTTGAATACATAGGTAATATTTATAAATAAGTATTTTAGAAGTGTGACAAAGTTGCTTCTCTAGATAGTGAGTTGGGATGTTATAGACCTGGGAAAAGAGGAAGAAAATTATTTTTCCTTACAGAAATGGTAGCTAGAATTTTCTGTTTGTATTAGAAAGAAAGAACACTTAAACCTAGGAAATGTGATGTCATCCTTCATCTTTTTTTTTTTTTTTTACTAACCTTTTGGCCCATTTAAGAATTAAAATAATGTATAGCCTTCTCAAGTTGTAAGAGGATTGTCAAATAATATGCTTAGAATGAAGAGATCAGGATGATTATTCTTTAATCTGAACAAGTAATTTATAGGATTATGAAAAAATCCAGGTTCTTGACTATCCTCAGTTCAGAGCGAGACATAATTAAATTACAAGACAGAAGAAAGAACCATGAATCTGCTACATCCTGTAATCACTCAGTAAGTTTCAATGATTATTGAAAGCAGGTTAATGCAAAACTCAGCTATTTGTCTTTGATATACATGAGAATTCTTTGGACATTTCATCTAAATCACTTTGAAACACTGAGTAGCTTGGTACTATAATGCGATCAGACCCATTCTTATAAATCTGGTAGTGGTACCCATTCTTTAAAAGGTACACCACATTACTATAGGCCAAAGGCTCTTTCATTTCATTATATAACAATGACAGCAACTCAATTTAAGTGTATAATGACCCAAGCCAGCCATCCATAGCAGCAAAAATTTAATAGCAACCTTATCTGGAATGCTGACGAGGAGCACTTCCCAAGAAACCATTACAGCCTCTTCAAGTTTACAAAACAATTGGCTTTAATCTTTAATACTGTTAAGCAGTAGGGGGCAGATAGGCACATTAGCATAGCTTTACTTTTTATAAATAGCATTTAATACACCATATTCAGATACTGTTGGGCTAAGCATCTTATGTCAGTTTTAGACTTGAGCAAATAGTACAAGGATTTCTTTTTTCTTGAAAGGCAAGATATAATGCTTGCATTCCCACAATGGGGCTTAGGAGGGTTTGTATATCAATGAAGTTTCAAGGCAAAAACCTGGAACATGTGTCCTTAGGGAAATGTGAGGCTCCTTGACATAAATTTAAATAACAATAAGAAGAAAACCATTAAGAAGAAATTTCCTCGGTTCAATGTAGAAACATTAGCTTCATTAAGTTCATGTACTTTGCTTGGAGCATGAAGTCACACTATAGCCTCACCACGATAGCATTTCATCTGCTCTATGGTTTTTCATATTTAAAAAATTCTTTTATTATTTCATGAGAGAAACCCATGTGTGAATCGCAGATATTCTCTTTCTCAAGGAAGCAAATATATTTTTTATTGTTGTAGTATGTCTTTGGATAACACGGAAGAAAAAGCTTAATGAGATGGCTAAAATTGAAGACCAGGCTCAGATCCTTACTTGGATGCTCATATTCAGCATATGCTGGGTTGTATTGCAAGGCACACCATAGACATAGGGCACACCTTCCTGAAGCATCAGGTTTCCTTGATGATAAGAAATACAAGTATTAATTTTATATTAAAACAGACACAAATGTCTTGTGAATATATTGAACAATGTCCCTGCATTTTAGGATAAATAAAATATAAGACTAAAAAAATTTCAAATTGTGTTGCACTGCCTCAGAAGTAGGCTTCCAGGTTCCTTGCTTTTCAGTTAAGGGCATTTTGGAAGAAAGGTTTGAGGAGGACTGGCTTAAACAATAGGGAGCATGACCTACTGTCTGTAGAAAGCATGTGTTGGATTATAATTTAAGCCACAGAAGTTCAAATATAGTTGCCTTAAGATACATTCTGGCAGAACATTTTTTCTAACTGCAAATAGAATTGGGAAAAACACAGGTTTTAAATTCTTGGCATTATATTTAAAATATAATAAAGCTATTTTAGAATTAACTTAGGCATTATTTATCTGGAGAGAGTAGACTTATCAACTTGCTTCATACTTTTTACTTCTGACCTCTTTGGATTTGCTTCTTGGATTTGAAAGGAGTATTTCTTTTTAATAATCATTGTTATCAAATATCTCAGTCATAAAGGCTTTTCTACTTTCAATGCTGTATTGACATGTTAGGGAGTTTGACCATTTTGACTGAATTGTTGCTTAAATACATAATGTATATAAATACCGTCCTAACAGGAACAGTTTACAGATATTAGTCTTCCATCTTCTGACTTGGAATATGTACTTCTGCATGAGTGAGCATACTTTCTATGGGAGAACTTCAACTATATTGATTATCCTTTCCATCTTAATATAATACCATCAAGCGATCCCTTAGTCAAAGGAAATATCAAACCCCAATCCTGCCTTCAAGGAGTTTCTGGTCTGTTGTGGAAGATGAGATTAGGACACAGAAAACAATTTTAGAAAAAAATTGCACCATAGGTTGTTACATTAACTAGAAGGCTGAGGTGGCTTTAATGATTTGGAGGTCTATGTAGCCAAAACAAAATTTTAATTTCCAGGTAGTGGAAATCACACCAGTAGCAAGCAGCTAACCAGGCTTTAAGCTATAGTCATCACATAATTGCTTTTCTTTGCTTCTACATTTTCTGCATACGTTTTTACCTAGGCTCCTGTTGGTGGGGTGCTCCTAACCACTTCTGTTTTGGTGCTGCCCAATTTGAATCGATTTTTGCTTAAGTAAACTATGAATTTTTTAAGGTGTCACAGCTTATTTTTTAACAAAGGTATAGAAATAGAAGTTCAGAAAAAGAATTGGCTGAACACGACACAGAACCTTTCTTTATAGCTTATTTGAGAACATCTAGCAAAAAGCATGTATTTTAGTGTTAAAGCAGGCAGTAGTCACAATAACTCCCTGTACTTTTTAATATAGTCTCTATTTTCTAAAGACCTCTCCATTGATCCTCACAACAATCCTGTGAGATAGACAAGACTTTTGCTTCCATTTCACAGAGGAAGAAACTAAGATTCACGAAGCTCAAATCATTTGTCCAAGGTCCTAAACCTAAAATCGGTATTGCAGTACTTGACCCTACACCAGGGATTCCAAGCTTAGAGGTACTTTCTCAAATACTATGCTGCAAGGTTTCATGCCATGTAAGTCCTTTATAATTATGACTTTGTATTTATGAGTATGACCTTTAAGGAATCAGCTCTGGAAAACAGACTTACTCTATCTGGGTACTCAGAAGCACACAAAATAATTATTTCTTAAAATGAGTTCTCTGGAACTCAAAGAAGAGAAAAAATGGAAATCTAAAATTGGGGAATACTGTATACTACAGGCCTCTCTGGGAGACTCACGGTGTACATGTGACCCAGAAAAATACTACAACAAATAAATGTATTTATTTACAGTTTTTCCAAACTAATTTAGATCTGGATCTTCCTTTTTATTCCATTCATTAAAACTTTCTATATTGATACTGAATTAGAGCTTATTTCAGAAATCTCTTAGTTAAGAGTGGGATTAAAAAAATAAGCTTAGTTTGAAATTTCCATTGCCAAATTAGGTAGTAAATGCCTGGAATATGAATCTTATTCCCCTTTAACTTTGAAGGTCCCTGTAAAGAAAGAAGAGGATCTTTCAGTTTCTTTTTTCCATCTGCTTCCATCCTTTGGCTATTCCAGAGCTGTTAACCACCATGCTGTGATGGTTTGAAATAAACCAGCCTCCCTATGAAAAACTTTGATAGATTCAACATCTCTTTATTTTCTTCCCTGTAGTGATCATTGTGGCACAAAATGATTTTTGAGGTTATGGGATAAGAAAAAAGTTCTATGAAAGCAGGTCTTATTGATCCTATTCCAGGAGATCTTATCGCCGAGGACGGAAGATGCAGTTACTGAACTGCTTTTTACCAGCCTATGGAAGAGTCGATGCGTTAAGTTGAAAAGAATGGGCTTAGATCATAAATCTGTTCTTCAGGGAAATTACAGATTCAAGCTCTTTGAAGATATTTATTCCTTCAAAGTTCTTAATTTACGTTTATTCATTTCCCCTAGTTGATTTCAGGCACAAAGATAAGAAGAAAAATTTAATTCTTTATTGTGGCCATTGCCTGGTCAGTGATTAGTATGAAAATGCTTTCTAAGTTTTCCAAAATTGCTTTTTAAAATAACCATATTTTAGTGCTTTCACTGGCATGCTTCTGTGTGTCCGATACTAGTCTAAATCTTTTATTTTGTGAATATTATAAAATAAAATCCCAAAGAAAAAAGGCTGAAAGGAAATTCACCAAAATATTAACAATGATGGTTTTCTTAGAAAAGTGGAATGGTGGGTAATTTTAATATTAATTTTTTCTAATTTCTTACCTGTTTTTCACATTTTCTACAATTTTATAATATCACATAATGTTACTATGAAAATCAGAAAAAATGTACTAAAATTATGTGAAATTTAAAATTAGTATCCTATTTCTCCCTAAACTCCAGATATGATTTAAAGCTTTTTGTTTTTCTTTTCATCACCACCTTAAAAAGGAGGAGAGGGCAAAGTAAATGTATAATTTCTCCAGTAGTAATGCTTTGCTAAAATTAAATGATCACGTAATGATGATTAAACATCTAGGTCTGCCTCCAATAAAGAAGTGAGGAATGGCCTAATTACTGTAGTTTGCCAGTAAAAACCTATTCATTTATCATTTCACCGAACATTACAACCAGAGTTTTACAAAAAGAGCATTTTTCAATCTATAATTTCCCTCACTCACAAACTGATGTTTCTGTTGAGCAGACATGAGGGATTTAGCTGACACTGGCTGAGGAAAGCCGTCCAGCCTTCACCACAGAGTGCCTGGGGAGACTAATACCTATTTACATGCCTCAGGTCTTAGGAGTTATTGTCCCCCAAAATCAGAGACTGGGCATCTATTAGTTCCCCCCACCTGCCCCTGGCTTATGTTTCTTGTGTAGATTTGTTTCTGATATAAATTTGCTTTCCTATTGGTTTTAACATAGGCAAGACCAGAAGGACTTTACAGAAAAGATTTGGGTAGTCAACTGAGATTATTTTTTCCCTCCTGAGAGAAACTAGAAATAAGTTTATATGAAGAAGTAAGATTTTTCTTTGAAGATACAGGAGGAAATATTGTATGTATATTCCATATATCCCTGGGATCATTCCCTAAACTCCATACTCAGGTGCTAAATTTAGCCAGTCTAGTTTTACATGATTTAGGTGATGTTCCTTAACTTCTCTGTGTCCGACTGTTAATAAGGCTAATAAATCTTGATGACAAAATAAGTTTCCCAATAAAGTCAATATTAAATTATCCTGAAGTTAATTTTATGGTTTTTGGACTCTCTAGACCCCTAGTTTCTCTCTCTCTCTCTCTTTTTGTTTTTTACTACCTTAATTAATGCTCTTTCATGAAGTGCCATAAGAACATGAGACAACTGTGAAATCCATATCCCTTACCAAACCTTACCAAACCAACCCAAATAGCAAGCTGGGTTGTGTATGTTAGCAAAAAATAAAGGAAGACACAAAGAAGAAAACATATTACTAAAGAGTTGGCAGTGACCAACTCTTTGGATTATCTAGTTGTCATGTTTCAATCTACTTTTCCAATGTTTCTCTGTAATTTATCTCTCATGAGTCCCTTACCTGCATCCTGGATTCTGACCATGTGCTTCCTGAGGCATGGTTTGATATAAGTGGTTTTGATACCATCTTCTCCTCCTCCTCCCCCTCCTGGGTGGAAATCATTGCTCTAGCCATGCCACATTTTTTGAATACTCTGAACATTGGCCTCCTTATCAATTGTATCTGACCTGGATGTTTTCTCATTTATAATGTTCTTCTCACCATTTCCCTTCTCCACTTCCTACTAGACATCATTCATCTTTTAAGAATTAGCTCAAGCACCATCACCTTTTAAAGATTTCACCACTTTTCTCTATGCTCCTGCTGTAGCTTGAAGTGTCTTCTTTTCAGCACATAGGATACACATGGGATAAGTTATAATTATTTACATGTCTGTCTCCTCCATTAGGATGTGAGTGTCTCAGTATCAGACGGTGGCTTATTCATCTTTGTGTCCCATCACTGAGCAGAGGCTGGAAAGACCTAGGTTCGTGATGAATGTTAGCTGAATGATTTTTTTGCTGAATGAATTGTGGCTCTAAAAGCTATATATAAAAATTCTAGCAGGTGTGGTTGGAGGGGAAATAGTTTTAAAAGATTTATGGACATGGGCTGTATGCTATCAAGAGAGGACTGGTCCATATGGCACATCCTGGGCAGTAGGGGAAGCTTACTGTGTAGAAGTAGAGAACAATGAGAGAAAGAGTAGGTTTTCTGATAACAAATATCAATTATTTTAAATATTTTTTCTCAGAGTCTTCCTTAAGTTGTTCTGTATCCCTTTCTTATGCATTCATCTACTAGATAAATGAATTTAATATAAAATGAGGTCACTGCTTCTAATCATAAGGTTTTATGTTTGCTTACTGCTGTCTCACATAGAATGAGGAAATTTCAAGAAATGGAGTATTTTCCTGATCTTTCCCAATCTCTATTTATATATCAAGCTCCTACAAGCAACCCAAATGACTTAATGGGAGACCCTCTTTGCTGGCCTTTGTGTACCTGGAATGTGTAAGGATCTTATGGTGAGAAAAATGACTTTGAAGCTATTGAGTTAGAGACATAGATGGTTCATTAAATGGGACAAAAACACTGCCTAAATTAGGGGAATAATGTGCATTTTAGTATGTCAGTGGAGAAATGTGTGAGGAGGGCAGGAGGTTAGGTGGGGCATGATTATAGTCACCAATTTCCTGGTTGCCTCTCAGGAATTCTGGACTTAAACTCTCCAAAGACCTGAGTCATCACACCAAGTTTCTTTAAACTTTTTTCCCCCTTTTTTCCCATGTACAGAATTGAGTGCTCTGCTGGGTGCCGCACTCTACAATCCTAATTTCCTTCCTAATTGCACAAGTGGCTGAGCTCTTACAATACCATATTTCTGTTCATTTGCATTTACACAATGTACTTCACTGTGTGCTTCAAATGCACCATTTGAATGTTGAGTCTTGTCTCCATCTTTAGGTTCTTATAATGGCTGGGCCCATGAATAGGGCAAGTCTGAGGAGAGCTGCTATAATCTCAATATGAGACTGTCTTCTTACAACTGGCCAATATTCAGCTGGCTTCTGAGGTGATGCTGAGCAGTAATTCAAATGGAAGAACACAGCAATAAGTAGAGGGAAAGAACACCCAAGGTGATCATTTAGAAATCATTTTCAGGTCAGAATAAAAGAACATGGGATTTGTTTTATTTTATTCCAAACACCATATAATCAAAAGGGTCTCAGGCTCCCAGGGAGTTCACTACATGAGGTTGCTTTATAAAACTGTTGAACAAAGCCTGAAGGAATTCTTGCATTGCATTCCCTTCCTAACCCTCAAACTTGTTTTCAAATAAAATGAAGGGGTCTCTCCGGTCAAATAATGTAATTTCACCAAATGCTACAACTTCAGTTTCTATGGAAGACCTGTTACCAAATATAGGGTGCATTTGAGCTGGCAGAGCATATTCCTAATGGGATTTATCATATTTATTACATTATGAATTTTGAACATATTCTCCTTTTAGATTAAATAAGAAAAAGCTTCTGGGTTGTCCTGAATGGCAGAATCACTGGAACCAGAGTTGGAAGAGTCCTGACAGAGTCATTCTGTATTGGCTTGTGCTAAATATAGTGGTATGGCAGGTTTTTTCAACTTCCACACTTTTCACATTCTGGCCAGATACTTTGTTGTGGGCAGGTATTCAGTGAATTGTAGGATGTTTAGCAGCATCCTTGGCCTCTACCCACTAGATGCCAGTAGCATCCTTCCCTAGTTATGACAACCAAGAAAGTCTCCAGATATTGCCAATATCCCCTGGGGGGAAAAGTTGCCTTGGTTGAGAATCACCACCCTATAATAACAATCTTGGTGCCTGTGACCAGTCTCTTTGGGCAATATTATCATTCAAGAAGTATAAAACTAATATAAATCTATTTATCTAATAGATAAAATATTGAGGCTCGGCTTATATTGTGGTGGGTACGCGCATTTATTAAATATTCCCAGTTCACAGCCAAAGTGGCCTAGGCTTTCAGAGTTAATGGAGTGATCTTCTCACCAGGCTATGCCTGGTATATGGTCTCAGACTTCCTCAGCTCTCCCAGTGTGGGACAGATAGCAGCATAGACTACTTACCCCATAGGTTTTCCAACAAAGAACTATTGGTTCCATATATAAAATCCTACTAATCTGAATAGATTATTACCATTACTTTGGACTATTTAACTTATCAATAGGGTATCAACAGTGGTGCTGCTCTGTAATATTTCAAATTAGAATCCAAATCTTATACTTTTTTTTGATGATTCACAAGTTGGATTTATAAATTTGTACTCTCCTGAAGTTATAAAACCAGGATTTAATTTATGGAACTTGCCAGCAAGTCTTACCAAACTTCCATTGATTTATAAGTGTTTCTTCTTTCTAATGGTAGTTATAACCAAACTGTTTTTAGTGTTCTGTAGGTTCAAAAATTAACTTCCATATCCTTAAATGGGTTTACAAATCCTAATATAGATTTACAAGTCCTGGAGCAGATTTTCAAATCATGCCAATAAATCCTAAATAAAAAGACTTGATTTACAAACCTGGATTTTGCACCTGGTTTCCAGGAAGTGATTATAAATCAGGAGTTGAGAGCACCCCTGGCAGAATGAGCCCGCATTCTCTCTGGGAAGTCCTGTCCTCCGCGTTGAATCGCACAGGCCTGATTTACAAGCAGTAGCCCGGAGCTGGCAGAGGCCCCTCTGACTTTGATATGCCAGGGCTGTTGAGGGAAAAGGGCCACATCCCACAGGCTGGCGAAAATGGCCGCTAATCAGAATGAAGACAGCAAACCATTCAAATTTGTCAGAAGTGGGAAGTGGCGTCAGATAGTTGGGATTCCCAGTTCTACCTGAGTGAAAAAGCAGAGATACACACAGGCATTCGGCATGAGTCTAGTCAACATTAGCACTGACATTATGCTTCACAGCCCAGAACCACAGATAAGGTGAAGAGTGTGTGTTCTTCCTCAGATGGGGCCAAGGACAGGCATCTGTGCTTTGTCCCATTGTCATCATCATGCTTCTTAAGATGTCTGGCCTACGAAGGCTATACACCAAAGTGGGGACAGTGGTTATTCTGGGGAATGGGATGAGAGTGGGTGGAAGGAGAAGGGGGAAATTTCATTTCTAGTTTATTCACTTCTGGGCTATTTGAATTTCACAGTGAGCATATATTCATTTCATAATTGAAAAAAAATAGAGATTTTATCAGGAATACAATGGAAATACGAGGTTTTGTTTTTATGTGCTCTTTTGTAACTACCTAAAGTAAACTACCATCACACAGGGTTCCTTCTTCTTTAGCTAGCATTCCCTTCCACTCTTCATAGGTGTCCCCTCACATTTATAAAGGGGATTAGAATCTTTTTTTGGAATGCTTTCCTATTTACTTATCCAGTTTCCTGTGTACCAGGCAAAGCAAAAGTCATGTTCCAGATGTGGAAAATGAAGATCCCAGAAATAAATGGCTTGCTTTTTCCAAACGAATATTTAAGTGGCAGAGACAATATTTGGACCAGCTTTGGATTTCTGGTTCCAAGACCAGTGCTCTTTCCATGACATCATGTGCCGTGGTCTGCACAGACCTTCTCATTGTGGAGATGGAAGAATATTCTGTCTCCTCTAGTCTGGTGATCCTAGCTGCTATTTACTACTAGGCTATGTCATAATCTGTGATACCACTGAAGCATTGTCAGTGATGGTCTTTGAAAACTGTGACCTATTAAATACTCTCTTCTTTCTCCCTCATACCATTCCACTGAGCCAAGATGTGTCCTTCAGCAATTCCACCTAATTCTCTCAAAAGCCAGCTGATCTCAAAAAAAAAAAAAAAAAAAAAAAAAGCCAGCTGAAACACCAGTTTAGTTTATTTTCTTTTTTGTTTTGCTTTTGTAAAGTTTTCCTGACCATTATATCTCAAAGTGCTCCTTCAGATGATCATAGCAATAATTGCTTATTCATCTGGCAGATTATCATGTACTTACCTGATGTCTTTAATTTTGGTAAGAAAAGTCTCTGGATTTATTTTTTTATTTTTATTTTTTTAACGATTTTATTTTTATTTGTTTGACAGAGACAGCAAGAGAGGGAACATAAGCAGGGGGAGAGGAAGAGGGAGAAGCAGGCCTCCCACCGAGCAGGGAGCCCAATGTGGGACTAGATCCCAGGACCCTGGGAGCATGACATGAGCCAAAGGCAGACACTTAACGACTGAGCCACCCAGGCTCCCCGAAAAGTCTCTGGATTTAAAATCAGGAACTCTGTGTTTGTGCTGTGGCTTCATTACTTACTGGAAATGAAGCTTGATGAGTCTCAACTTGTCCAGATAAGAACATATTTTAAGTTTCCTATCTATTGCACACAGCCATTATAATGCCCAAATGAGATAAGAGAAAATGTTTTGCAAACCTTAAATGCTATATAAGTTATGTAAGCTATGTAAGTTACTAATGTAGTCCCACAGTTGAGGATCTAAAAATTTTAAATGTGGACGGGGCAGTAATGCTTAAAAGCAACTTTGATGGTGATTTGGACACAGTAAATTACAACTCAATTACATAGCATATTAATGTGAATTATGTAAATTTGAAGAGTGTAATATAAAATATTAATAACATCTTATTTTATATGTAAATTTTGAGATGAAGGAAGTCCTTCAAATTAAAAAAAGTTGCCAAAATTATACAATTTCAAAGCTGAGTAAATTATAAACTGTGTCTATGATACTGTTACTTGGCAGTGCCACTTTAGCTGGTAAAGAGAAATAGCATTCACCCTTTGTCAGAATAATGTGAACCATGCCTTTATTCCATTTGTTGAAATGTGCTAGTTTAAATTTAATTTATTATAATGAAACAATATAAAGAGCCATTAGAAACATCATTTAAACTTTCATCAAGCAGCGGTGTTAGCATTTGGCCTATGAATCCCCCTCTTTCCTTTTCTACCTTCCAAAATGGTAATCTTGCAACAGGTGTGTGATAAAATATTACTTTATTGTGCTATTATTTGGCAGAAATACAGAAACCAGGCTTCCTTTCAAATTCTTTAAAGTTGTTATATATAAAGTCAAGCATAACTAGAAAAAGTTGATAAGATTGTGGAGACATAGCGGTATGATAAACATCACTGTGGTGTACCTGCCTCTGACTACAATGAATATAACAGAGTTCACTTTGAGACTAAAAAGCCTCTATTTAAATTTATTCATATGAGAAATAAAAAATGAGCAGAAAACATGAATGGACATTTTCCCAAAGAAGACATACAGATGGCCGACAGACACATGAAAAGATCCACATGTATACACACATATATACATATATATATATACACACATCATTGTATATATGTGTATATATTGTGTATGTATATATGTATATATAGATAGATAGGTAGATAATGGAATATTATTGAGCCATAAAAAGAATGAAATCTTGCCATTTGCAACAACATGGATGGAGCTAGAGTATAATTCTGAGCAAAATAAGCCAGTCAGAGAAAGACAAATAGTATATGATACCACTCATATGTGAAATTTAAGAAACAAAACAAATGAACAAAGGAAAAAAATAGAGACAAACCAAAAAACAGACTTAACTACAGAGAACAAACTGGTGGTTACTGGAGAAGAGGTGGGTAGGGGGATGGGTGAAATAGGTGAAGGGGATTAAGAGTACACTTAATGATGAACACTGACTAATGTACTGAGTTATTTAATCACTATATTGTATCCTTGAAACTAATATAACACTGTATGTTAACTACACTGGAATTAAAATTAAAAAACCAAGATAAGGGAGGATAAAAAAATTGATTCAAATGAGGAAATTAAAATTTGCAAGTGTTGAAATGTCTCTTTAGGAAAACCTCTCTTACATAAACTCTGATTTCCCTGCAATCAATGTGGTGAAGATATGACCCCTAAAGACTGACTGGGCACTGGCATATAATATCAGTGAGATTGTAACCTTTAAAGTGATGTCTTCTATTTCCAAGATTTTCCTCTTTCTCCATCTAGATTATCAACTTCTTGAAAGCAGAATGCAGTCTATTTCATATTCTTTGGACTTCCTCAGTACCTAGTAAACAAGTACTCTATAGATATTTTGGAATAATTGATTGAAAATATACACCACTGTTGCATATACTCTATTTTAGAGTCTAATAAGAATTTCACCCCATGGATGATTTTAAAAGATTATTTCAATAATGATTATATTTCAATAATGATTTCAATAATGATTATAATATATAATATTATATTATATATATTATATAATATAATAATATATATTATTATTCAATAATAATTATTTCAATAACAAATGGGGTGCTTTGTTCACAATAAGTCACTGATTTGTACCTGGGCTTAGAGCTAAGATGTGATTTGAAAAGGACTGATGATTACTAAATGATTGTTTAAATCTTTGCTTGTTGTCAGAGGCCCTTTACTGAATGCCACAGCATGTTAAGGAGATGCTCTTCAGTGTAAACAAATAAATCATAGAATCCGAAGATTATATAAGAATCTATGAAGCTAATGAAAACTCAGGGAAATGCGCTATAGCTGAGGGTTGCTGGAGGGGAGGTTGGTGGGGGATGGGGTAAGTGGGTGATGGACATTAAGGAGGGCACTTGATGTAATGAGCACTGGGTGTTATATGCAATTGATGAATCACTAAATTCTACCCTGAAATTAATAATACACTATATGTTAAATAACTTGAATTTAAATAAGACAAAAAAATTTATGTGCATCACTTAATCTAATGAATAGAATAAAGCTATAGACCTGTGGGTCTGCCACATACAGGCAACACCCCCTATCTCCACCTGCCCTCCATGATGTCTGTTTAGGATCACTGAATTGACAAACACATACCAGGTGTTAATTCAAGGTAAGTATAAAGTTTCTAACAATATTGGGGATTTATAGTAACCAATAGAACTAATTAAAAGGATATGCTTCTTTTTTTATGAGAATAAAGTCCAGAGGATTCTGAACTTGGATGAAAGAAATTTAAAACTGTAATTTCACTAACCTTTAACTAAAATTTCACATTTCCGTCTGTTATAAATATAGGCAACAAACCACTATAGTAATGAGTAGTATTTGTGACCTCAACACAAGATATTTGCATATATTACTGTTGATATAGATGTCTTGAAATAGCCTGTATGCTCATTTTTACTTAAAATGATGGTAAGTATTAGATAAATCCATTAGATCTTGTTATTAAATGCATTAGTAAAAATACATAGATCATTATATTGTAAATTTTAAAAAATGGTATCTATGTGATAAAACTAGTTCCCTTTGTAATCCCATTTATTTTATGCTATGCATTTAAGAACATTTCTGGGAGGAAATGCAGAAGACTCACAAGACTCTCCAAAGGGCTATGGCCCAGGAAAGATTAAGAAACCCTGGTCTAATAGCAGTCAAAACCAGAGTAGGACTGTCTTTACTTGAGAATTAACAGGTCATAAGTTTCGAAGACAAGTAGCCTAACTCACAGTTGACAAAGAAAAGATCCTTTTACTGACCAGGTCTATTGTGATTCTAAGTTGGAGACTGCAGAGGTAATAATTTGTCACTACTATGTGTCAGAGATGTCTCCATGAGAAAAGAGGTCATAATCATTTTGTTCTTTGTGTTTTTTTCCCCATATATATTGGTTAAAAATTACTTTTAACTATATCTGTTTGGACTTTCTCAGCAATAAGTAAATGATCTTTTAAAAAGCCACATAAAACAGAACCATGACTTTAATTCTTTGTGCCTTATGTACAGGCATGAGATTTGCCATGTAGTGATATATACAGTGATTATGCTTTACAAAAGAATAATGACAGCAACAATAACTCCCAAAGCTGCTTTTGTTCATTGAAATGAGTGATATTTGTTGCTTTAAAAAATATTTCCTAATTATATATGGCTATTTTCTTGCCGAGTGCTGACCAGTCCTGGCCTTCCTTTTCCAAGCTGACAGAAGGTTTCAGGTTGAAAGGGATTTGGACTTGAAACTGAATTTCTAATCTGACCAGTTCCCCAAATGGGGCTCCTGTTCTTGGCAAAATGCTCTCTGCATATTTCCAGAAAGTCATCAATTATTCAGAGGGACCTTTCAAATGCCAACAGTTTAAATAAGAAAATGTGCCATGACAGAAGGAAGCAAGAATGGAGAGTCTCAGGCTGAGCTGATCCTGCTAAAAGAAAACTGCATACCAGGGCTTTAGTCTCAGGAAGGCTTTTGCCCCAGTGACTCCTTAGATCAGCTGGGTCGAGAGGGGTTCTGAGTACTGTGAAGCTTTTAACCCATTTGCCCTGAGGTGGGTGGTCTGCAATATACCGATTCTTCTTATGTCTCATACTGTATTCCCTGAGAAACACTAATGAACATCACTTGATTCTTTATTGAAATTGCATTCTTTCAATTGCATACCTCATGCTCTGATATTGACACAATTCTTTCAAATTCAAAGTTTCAGGAATAAGTTGGACCTAAAAAGCTGATTCCCCTCCTCTCCATTTCATTTTAATAGATATTAGATGTCTATCATGTGCTTGGCATTATGCTAGCTGTTATGGCAGACACAATGTTTGCTCTAAGGAAATTCAAACTAAAATAATGGATTGGACAAGGACACAGTGACTATAGGTGTTTGAGTCAAGAGGTTCATGCCTTAAGAGAAGTAGAGTAAATCTCTCGTTGTTTAGAAAGCTTGGTGAATCCTTAGATTCCCAAATATCACTACAGTCAACAATCTCTTTGACTTTTTAATTTGTAAAATGAGAAATTGAAAATATAAATTGTTATTACATGTGGTTAAATGAGATTATGTATCAAAAGAGGACAATATCTTGTAGACATCCGAGGCCTGGCTAATTCATTAGTAGAACAACTCACTCCTGCTTGATAGCCTTATTTTATGTGCAACTCATATGATAAATCATACCAAATCAGTTAGTTTTTGGTGACTCTTGGGTGAGCCTTGAGTATTAAATTGATGGCATAATTAAGCCATTATGGGAATTAGGGAAAAGTTAACATAAAGATATCTTTAAGGAAGAAGTGGATTTTGCCATGGACCTTGAAGAGCAATTAAATGTCTAAAGCACAGAAAGGGAAAAGGTGGTTGGGGATGGTTTCTGGTAGAGGGAATAGCATAAGGGAAAACAAAGAGTTGGGTGACTATGACACATGTGCAGGAAATAGTGAGGCCTAGTTTGTGTGGAGCATGATGCTTGCATTACATATCCATGAAGAGATGGACATAGGTGAATAGATTAGGCCATATCGTGGAAGTTCTTCATTTAGTTAACATTCAGCGGGGAAAAATGGAACGTGATTTAACTGGGTCAGAGCTGTGCTTTGGAAAAGTAGTTTGGTACAGTATGTAGAATGAATTGGAGGGTGCAAGTAACATTCACGGGAAGAGAGAGACTGCAATATTCCAGCTAGGGAATAGCTTAGGAGTTCAGCAGCTGGCTCATGGCCTAGCTCAGTAGAGCCAATGAAGTTATTGATGATGTGAACTTGGCTGTGGCAGGGGAAGGGGGAGGCATTAAAGAAGCTTTGCAGAAGTGCACCTTACCAACTTAGCACCAGCTTTATAGGAAACAAGGGAGATATCAAGATGTTTTAGAAGTTTGAGGCCTAGGTGACTGAGAGGAAGAGATAGAAATAATAGACATAAAGAATTTGAGAGAAGCTGGCTTGTGGGATCAGGAAGATGGAGTAACTCAGGAGATCAATTTGGGGTACATTGAATTTAGGTTGTAAGTGAGGTTTCTGAGCGGAGGTGCCTAACTGCAGTTAGCAATTTGGATATGGAGCTAGAAGAGAGATAAGGATTCAAGTATACACTTAGGCATCATTTCAGAGGTAATTTTGAAGCTATCAAAAGTAATAAGATTCCTGAAAAGATTAAAAAAAAAGACAAAAGCTGAGGTTTCAACATTAGCACATGTCAACTGTTGGTGTAAGGGTATGGATGAAGACACTGTGGACGAGCCTACAACGGTAGGACGAGCCTACCTGGTCAGCCAGGTAACTTAAAGAAGGAGGGGAGGCTCAGGTTAGAGCATACTCGCCAACTGAGTGTGAGGTGGGGACTGAGGCACCAAGGAGGTAGACCTTTTTTAATGGGGCCCCAGTGAGTTTCGATGAGTAGGCCTAGTATTGCCAGATCCTCTGATTTTTCAAAAGAAGTCATAACTCTAGATTATAATGGGAATCATAAGATTATAACACATTAAATTAGACTTTTAAAAACACTGTGTAGGAGAAATAGAACATATTTGTGATCCTGGACTACACCAAGGATCATGGTGCTCTCCCTCTGAAGTAGATAGAGAACAGCCAGAGAGGTAGGACTAGAGCCAAGTTCTCATCATTCACAAAGATTCACTAATCCCTGTGATGCCATGGAAAGTGAGAATTTCAAGTTGTGTGTGTTACATCTCTCTGGGAAGCTAAGGAGGACAAGAAGTGAGAGTAGCACATTGAGTCTGATGAGTAGGAGGCAGCTGGTGACTTTCTAAAGAGGGGTTTCAGCAGCAAGGTAAAGTTAGAGGTCAAATGAAGAGAGACAAAGCCAAAGAGGGGAGAATTCTGAGAAGTTCTGCTAGGTCAATAATCTTACATTGTTATTGCTGGGATGGCAGATGGGAAGTCTTTAGTAGCTAGGACCACTGATTAAGAACATTTCATGAGGAAAATAAAAAAGACTTTCCAAATTACTACATTATTATGAGTGAATTAGGAGAGCAATTTGATCACTTGGAAAGTGCTCCTCTTTCAATAAATGTAAAATATGGATTCTTGCTGAGATTTCTAAGCTGCTTCATCTAAATTATATGCTAAAGTAGAGAAACAGATGTTAAATATGATTAAAACCAATTACAAGTTCCACAGTACAATACTGTGGTTTACTTACATTAGTCTCCCTGCTAGCTTAGGTGCCATCCGTTTTGCCTTTATTTCCTGTTCATAACTCCAAGGTAAGCAACATGGGGGATTTAAGCAGTTCAGACTGGAGCCTGACAGGAATATAGGGATTCAAATAGAATTGCCTCAGCAAATCTAAACATCTAACATAAGGCTTACTGGAGAGGGAGGTGGGGGGTGGTGTCCCGATTTTGCATATAAAGCAGATATTGAGTTGCTGGCCTGACATATCAGTGCTTGTATAAAAACTGAATTTTTGACTCAATCGTAGGGTGAAATTTTCTGGATTTTTTTGTTTTTAATCTTTTCAGTGGGTTATTGCTGTCTTAAGCATATGACTGAAGCCTACTTTTTATCATTCAGGGACTGGGAACAGTGACTCACTCAAATACCTCAAGAAAAAGGGGTCCCCTTATCGAAATTTTGGTGGCCTGGGATGGGAAGTGATCAAGAATGGCAATTCCAAGGACTTGATTCTCCCCTTGCCTCCTGGTCTCCTTCCATGTGTCTCTGCTGGGTCAATGCACACGCTCCTCTTTCTCTCCCTCTCTGGATGGATTCTTGTGCTGACTCACAGAACAACCTCCTGAGAACTTTATCTTTCACAGGACCTTGCGGCTGTTCTTTTTTTTTTTTTCTTTAAAGATTTTATGTATGTATTTATTTATTTATCTATCTATTTATTTGAAGAGAGAGAGAGCGTGAACACAAGCAGGGGGAAGGGCAGAGAGAGAGGGAGAAGCAGGCTCCCTGCGGACCAAGGAGCCCCTGAGGGGTTGGATCCCAGGACTTGGGATCATGACCTGAGCCAAGGGCGCCGCTTAACCCACTGAGCCACCCACGTGCCCCCTTGCGGCTATTCTGATATCTCTTACTGCATGTACTTCAGCTCTCACCACCGCCTATATTAGTCTCCTAGGATTCTCTCCTTAAATTTCCCGAAAGGGGAAATCTCATGGTTTCTGATTATCTTTTTCGGGGAACTGCTGGCCAACTATTTAGGATTGGCTGGCCTTGTGTCAGGTGACCATCACCTAGCCAGTCACCTTCAGTGAGGGTTTGGGAAGATGTCTGATAAAATATACTTGTACCTTGTGCAAGGACTTTAGACCTGGAAGATTTACTTGAATGGGTTTGTAGACAATACACCTGTACTGAATTTATTTTAAATAAATAAATTTTGCTATTCTCTAAGACAGGGGAGGCACTCAGTAAATATCTGTTAAATAAATGTTGAATAAATGGAGTAGTTTGTGTTATGATTAGCTGTGTGTGTGTTTGTATATGTGAGAAAAATGTTTTCACATTTGAGACTAAAGGAAATCCACTTATATATTTTTTAATTATTGCATTTGGAAAACTAAACAAGGAAAAGCACTTGTGCTGGAGCAGCATCTGATTTAAAAATAGCTATATTTCTTTTTAGGGCTTTAATTGTAAAATATCCTAAATTCTTCTTAAGCTCCAATCAGTCACAGGTTGTGTGCTCAATAGCTTACTCCCATATTCTTTCCTCTCTTTGTGTAAAATAGGGCCAATAGAGAAATCCAAGTTGATTTAAACATATATCTTTCTTACAAAATGAGTCAATTAATAGTTTAAAACTCTTGATTTCCTGGGACTCAAGTCTTATAAGAAACTGATTACCATAACTCATTTTCAGAGTCAATTCTCTCAATTCTAATTAGAAGTTTCTGAGGAATCCTGAGTACTTGTAATTCATACATAACATTAGCTATGCTTGAGTTATTCATTGGGCAGTTTTTTCTTTTTCTAATGACCTCTCCTCAATTTCTGAATGGATGGGGACATCAGTTTCTATTTTCTTACCTTCCTCCACCTTCTTTACATTCCACATTGTCATCCATTACAAAGTAATTGATGTGGTTTCAGTTATAGTGTCTTGGTTTCTTGTATTTTTCTAAAGTCTTAAATTATTTAGCAGATTCCATTAGAGAGTGTTGCTCTTGCACACATTTATTTGTAATGAAATGCACTGTGGAATAACCCAAAAATAGTCATTTCCTTGATACCATTGGCTCCTCTTCTATTCAGTGGTAGTTTGTAGAGATTGAGAACCCACGATGCAAAAGGGAAATGCCAGTATATATCCTGAAGCCGTACTTGATGGGATTCAATGATTCCTATTCCACAAAAATTGGTGATACATGCACTGCAACTTGATGCTGACCCTTTCATGTCAAAGCAGAGGGTAATATTCAGGATAAAAACACAGATAGACAGAGGTGAAGCTACAGGGAGCCAGGAGAGGGCAGTGGAACTGGGAGAGTGGCAGGCCTTGGGTCAGGCTATTACTGATTTCTGGAGCCTGAGTATTGAATGGAATGTTTAGTTAATCAATGAAAAATTGGTAAAAAATTAAAAGTATAAAAATGAGGGTTGTGAGAAGGCATGGGACAAACTGGCCAGCCAGCTGAGACCATCTTTAACTACAACAGGAGATGTGGCCAAGTTAGCACCAATGGGCATTGAAGAGTAGGGGCTGAAATCAGGAGTAAGGCTGACCACCCAAGAGTGAGGGTATAGTGAACAAGTCAGCTGAAAAATCTCATGGCAAATTGTCAGTCTCCATGGCATTTTCTCCATCCTGTTTAGAAACTGGGACCCAGTTCTGCCTCACTAGGTGCTATAAATTATCTACACTTGAGATTAGTCATTCTCAATTGAGAGTGATATGGCTCTTCAGGGGGCATTTGACAATGTTTGAAGACCTATTTTCTTGTCACAAGTGGCTGGTGTTACTGGCATCTAGAGGGTAGAGGGCAAGGATATTCTTAAATATTGTTAATACATAGGATAGCTCCCCCTCCAACAAAGAATGATCTGACTCAACATGTCAACAGTTTCAAGTTTGAGAAAGTTAATGGGAGACATTCTTAAGGACCCATTTCCTACATGTTGACCTTATATTACATGCTGACTATAATGATTGCTATCTCTTCCTAACCTTCCCCACTGCCACAATTACACCACCTCCTTCTTTTTCTTCCCAAGCCCCCATTCATACTTCAGTGGATTTTTGAAAATTGCATCTGAAAGGAATTATTCTGGAGTTTCTGAATATTTTGAAAATGTTTATTAATAATTCAATTCAATTCAGTTCAACAAACATTTGTTGAGTTTCTAATCATAAGTATTTTGCTGTATTTCCTATATAAGGGAATAGGGAATACAGAAGTTAATAAGCCTGGGTCCCTGTCCTGTATGAGATCATAATTTAGTGTGGGAGCCAGCATATATAATTAATTATAATAAAGACAGACTAAGGTAGAGCCCATAACTGAAGGATAACTTAAGTGCCAGCTTGGGTCTTCTTGGCCCTAGAGATATAGGTAGCATTGTTTCATATCTCCAAGTCTGTTACTTGAGTATATGTGAACCTTCTAAAATTTTTTGCGACTTCACAGGGCTTATACTGTTATACTCTGGCTCCTGTATTAATGCCTCCTCTCTCTATCCATCTCCTCCAGGACACAAAGATTCATTCCTATGTTGGTTTTCAAGTGTAAAACCACCTACTCCAAGATTTCCTTGCATTTTTGCAGAATGTACTATTAATTCCAGGGTATTCGCGGAGGGATCTCTTTGAATAATCTGTTCATTCAGAGTCCCCCACCCTCCGTCCCTTTCCTTTGGACTCTCACCTCCCAACTCTTCTGCAGAACAACACATTTCTTCCAGTGTCAGATGCCTAGCAGTTCTCCCCAGGCCCAGCCCATTTGTGTTCTCACCTTTAATCTTTGACCTTTTTCAGGATATACTTCTTTCCATAGAAATACAATTCCCTTCCTAAGAGAATTTTTGGTGCCAGAAATAACATTTCCTTCACATCTTTACAAACATATAATCACATTACTTAAGTAGAAGAAATAAACTGGATGATGGGATCAGGAAAGACTGTGTAGGGGTTGTGAGCCTGAAGATAGCAACAGGAACTAGGAGACAGAAGGGAGGAAGCTGCAGATATTCCAGGCACGGCAGACAGTATCAACAAGGCACAGGGGCTAGAAGTGCTCTGTGTTTGGGAAGTTGGTATGACAACAGTACAAGGAGTGTTTATGCTGAGAAATTTAGGCTTTGCTCTGTATTCAGTGGGAAATCATTAAAGCATCCTAAATATATGTGTGTGTTGGGGAGGATGGGGGTGCCATGATCAGAGCCACATTTTAGAGAGATCACTCCAGATACGGTGTGGCAGATGGATCAGAGCAAGGAGCAATGGTGGGTAGGTGACCGATCAGAGAACAATCACAGTCGTCCAGACAAGAAATTACATAGTGCCATACACTGAATGTGTCCCCTCCCCCCCCCCAAATGCATACGTTATAGGAGGATTGTCAGACTAAAACACATGGGAATGGGAATGGGAAGTGGAGAATATTTTATTTAATTTTTTGGGCAATATTTGTAATTTCATGTGCACATCTTTTCTCTTTTATGATATGGAAGGAAAGAGAATATAATTTAGTATCATAAGATCTAAGTTTGACTCCCAGATTTGTGAAATTTTTAGTCATTATGCCCATAGGGCTGCTATTTTTGAGGTGTCTCAAGTGGCCATTCGGGCTGTGTATGTCGTCATTAACCAAAGAGACCCTCCTCTTAGGAGGTCAAGCAAACAATTGTCAACCTTTTCTGAAATAGATTCTTGAGTGGGTTTCCTCCTCCTACCCTTTACTTCTGTTCTATAAGGTTATCTTTGTTTTCTTGAGATAGCTGTAGTTCACTCACTTTTGTTTTCCTTTGAAGAGTTGGTTTAGCAAGGCAAAAACCCTGGGTGTTCCAGCCCCAAATGCCCCCTTTTCCCCTCAAAAAAGTTGTTGCATGATCCTGACTTTTGTAACCTGAATATGCAATACTTACTTGCTTGACCATGGAAAGGACCATTTTTTTTGTAGGTCTCTGGAATATTTTCCTTGAGGATATTCCTGGTAGTTTCAAGTTCTAAATATCTTTACCTTGCTCTCACTCCTCTGCATGGTAACAATACAAACTTCATTCCTGTATGGTTGTCCTTTAATATTCCTCTCCAGTTGCCATTCCAGGCTCCTGGTGTTCCTTTAGTTTCTCCAAAGAGCTTCTGGAACATCCTTCCAGTCACTCCCACTTCTCCCAGGAACATCATCTCTGTCACCCTTGTTTGGAGTGAGTCTTTATTTTTATTTCCTGGGAAGAGAAACTCCAGTGGATGCACGGGATTCGTCCGTTCGAATCTTGATTCAATCAGAACATCCTTAAAGAGACAAACATGTAAGAAATAAGACATTGCTTAGAATCAGCAATCATTTGCTGTCTCCTAGGTGGGAAAGTTACAATCTTTCTCTAAACCTTAAAATCCTCATCTTTAAAGCTAATATAACATATTGCAGGGTTATTGTGAGAGTTAGATGAGATGATGCATATGAAAGCACTGTTTGAACTTTGCAATAGGGTATACATTTTGGTGTCATAATTATCTACATCACTTTTTGCATGTTGTATAGTATTTCATTAATAGTGGATAGGCAAAAAAGCCCAGTAAATGATTTAATGTAAATAACAATCTAATAGCCCTTGTTATGAAGTGAACGGGAGTAAGAAAGGAGGATGTATGAGAGAGGAGGTGCCAACTTGTTGATGTAATTTTTTTTTGTACTTAACAGTAGGTAAGAAGGGCCTCCTTAGTCTTTTGGTCATGAGCCTAAAACTTGATTAATGCCACTAATCTGAGTCTCTATTTCAGTCTAGTATGTAACCACAAGTACTATTATGACACACTTGTAAGGCCACCTCTTGTAGAATTTTTGGCTTTAAAGTGTTGAATTCTCACCAAATATTACAAGACATTACTACTTAGAGATATTAATTATAAGGACTCAAGAGATAAGCATCTCAGCTTTTGGAAGATTAAGTTTATCCTGAAGTTTGCCCACCTCAATTAAACCTGCCTCTCCAGTCCTTCATTTGGGACAGTTAACTCAGAGACAAGTATGCCTCATCTGCAATGATTTCCTCTATAATTAGGAAAGTGCAAGCATTAACATTTAGAAAGAAAGAAACTATTCTGTGTATTTTGGATGATTCACAATCATTTAGACAAGTAGTTTCCTCTGTAGTCCAAAGCTTTCTCCAAAAATGTTCCAGTGGTTGTTGTGGTATCCCATGCCATTTAAGTTGATTTCATTTTTTTTTCCCTGACAGTTTTTCACCTTTGTTTTAGCTACTTCTAGATTGTACACTTGGAAATCAGGCTTAAAGCTAACTCTCTCTTAGAGAAATCACCATAACACGAAACTGAAATCTGTCTCGTGACTGGCATCATGTTTTTCGTAAATGGGGAGGTTTGCTGAAATCAGGTGGTAAAGTAATCAGAAGAAAAGATGAGAGAAAAGCCCCAGGGAAGCATGCTAGAAAGTGGAAATGTGTGGATACATACTTGTATTTGTCATCTGTTCAACTGGATTTATAATTTGGGAGGAGTCAGGGAAGAGATGAATAGAAAAAAATATATATTAGTTGCCACAAGAGAATTTAAGAAGAAGCTTAAAAAAAACTTTGGTAAACAGAGATTAAATTAACAAAATGAGCCAGTGAACTTCTGTTAAAATTTTCTGTCTCCGGATGATTTCTCCAAATGTTTGGAAGCTTTCTTATTTAAAGGCTTAGGAATAGCACATTCTCAATTGTTTTATTGACTTCTACCAAGGTGACTTATAAAAGCATCCTAATGGCTTCTAATTGCTCCTCCTGAGAAACTGTTCTAATTTTGACAAATGAATTGAGAAGGTGAGAGTGTATGCAACTTCTTCCAGGTTTGTCTTGCTTTAAATTATGTTCCTTCTTGTTGTGAATGTCTAACGATAAAAATACTATCCCATTGCCATCTGTTAAGTACACTCTAAACAGTTTGAGAATATATTAGAACAATACCTTGCATGTTGAATTTATCTTCCGGAGATGGGGTGGCCTCATCAGTCTCCGGTGTCATGGCACAGTCAGGACACCTGTGAAGAATGAAGCCACCCTCATCATGTGCAGATGAATTCAATTTTCTCTCTATTGTAATGTCATGTTTGATTCACTCCTTATTTTTAAAGAAGCCTACTGCTTCAAGCCTCTTTCTTTGTCACCACAAATAGGAAACATTCCATAGAATTATCAAGTTCTGACTCTATTTGCCTTTCCAAGGTTGGTGAACACCTCAAACATCTAAGTAGAGTACTTAGATTAGAAATATTTTTGGTCTAGGAATGTCAGGCAACTATATGATGATATCCAAAGTTCGACTGTTAAATTCATCATCACAGAAATTGTCTATTTGATTTGATTTTTGCTTTTCTTGATCTTACGTGCTAAAGCAGCACACAGGACCCTGCATCATGTGGGCAGTATCCTATATGCTGCCCCTTAATGAGGGATAGGTCACAACACAGCCTGAATTTGAATCCAATTAGAGTAGCAAAAGATTCTGCAGAATAAATCTCCCGTCTTTGCTGGTTTCCTCTTTAGAGAAACAAGACAATATTTCCACATTATATTTACTTAATGGATGAGACTCAGTCTATTAGATGAGATGTAAAATAAATTAAATTCTGTGGCAGGTGAACACCCTGAGGGCACTGAGGTTTGTAACACTATGTTAATATTCTCTAAGACCACTGCATGAGTTTAGCAGAGCTATCTTCAAAATTAGCTTTACAGGCCACCTGCAGACTTCTCTTTTGCTTTCCTAATCAAAACTGCAATCCTAGGTAATTTGACAAAATATTAAGTAAATAATTGCTTCAGAATATTTTAGGTTTAGGGACATAAATCGTATTCTTTTTATATGCCTGCTGATGCTAAGAAGCAGGGAGGTTCCAACTTTGCAATTTCAGTTTTGGGTGAGCTCTATTACTTTCCATTCTGAAAAATTAAATTCTTTCTGCAGATGGATGCAACAGAATCCTTAGCTAAATTATACTGGGAAGAGGATCTGACTTCAGGGGTCTGTACAGTTACTTACTCAGGATCAAGATAAAAAAGAGTGTAACAAGCTCTAGGGTTTTGGAGTATATCCATGTGTACTTATGAATGTGAACTCCTTTTTGGGGGATGGTTTTTGTTATGCTCTTCCAAACCAATGCTTTCTGAAACTGAGCACCAACTGGGATAATAAGGACCTGTGGTGGGTGAGCCTCATAACTGCAGTTGTGGATGGAGGGGGCTTCCTAATTAGACGCTAGCAGCTTAAATCTGGCAATCTTTGCAGCAAAAAAGTGGTTGTGATAATAATGACAGCAACAGGGTGTGCTGTGTGTGAACAGAGAACCATTTGCATTTTGAAATAAGCAATCTGCTTTTGGATGTAGCTCTTCCATAACGTCAAGTTTTGGTTTAGATTCTGCTTTGGTTCTGTCGATGGCTTCCCTTATCCTCCGTTAGCTCCTTCCTTCTCTATTTTCTATGGAATGATGGGGTTTTCTTTATTCCCTCCCCCTGCACCCATGCCCCTTTCTGGTTGGAAGGTTTTTTATTGTCTTTTCAATTCCTTAATGGTTATTCTTATTTTTAGCATGTTTTTTACTTACTAGTGCCAAATATTAGTCAGTGTCCTGCTTTTCTCCCAAATCCTATGAGGACTTTAGAACTCAGTAGCTCTTGTCACCTCTGTAATAACTTGTACATTGTTTTTGTCCCATAGCTGTTTCATGTCATTTAGAAAAACTTAAAATTTGTCATTTTTATTTCCTAATAAAGCTGATACTCGTGCTTCCAGTTCTTTGCTTACTATTCCTCCTTGCATATCCCTCTTTCCTTTTCATTTACTTTTCCATTCTAAGTTCATTCCCCTGAAGTGTATCTTTTAAAAGATTTTTTGTGTAGGGATCTGCTAATGGATAGTTATGCTCAATTTTGTAGTCTGAAAATGTCTTTATTTTGTTCTCATTCTTTAATAGTAGTCTGGCTGGTCATATGACAGTAAGTTGACAGTTATTGTCTTTTAACACTTTTTATCTTCCCCCAGCCCCGGCCAAGCTTCTATTATTGTTATTAGGAAGTCCCCTAGGGGATGCCTTTGCTTTCTATATTATCTATTTATTTTAAAAACATTATCTTTGTCTTCAGTGTATCCCAGTTTCTCCACTATGTGCCTAGGTAGAATTTATTTTTGTTTATCCTGTTCAGGACTGGGAAAAATAATTGCCTAAAGTCATAGAAAAGAATTCTAATATTGCCTATCCCAAATAGTCATCATTTGCCAATTACCTTCACAATGTTTGCCCCATCTGCTTACCACCATATTTATGTTTGTCATCATACTTAATATCTTTCTTTAAATTGACTTTAAAAAGCTTTACTATAGTACAAATAAGTACAAAAGAAAAATTCTATGAAATTATGGGTTTAATATGCTAATTATAATTTCCTAATGAAAATACAGCTAATATTTTATTTAAATAAAAAAGTTCTTGTTTGTACCACCTAAAATACTTTGTACACCAGCAGAGAATTCATCTTATGGAATGAAAAATGCTACTTTAAATATGCCTTTGTTTGAATTCTTCCTCAGACTTATGAGGAGGATTCTATTCCCTCACTGGATGAGATGACTTCTGGAAGCTTCTGCATTTGGTTAGGGCATTGTCTGATTCTGGGAGTCTTGCCCCTCCATAAAAAGAAAGTATGATGTTCTATGGTCCTGGCCATTTTGGCTAATGGAAGTGACTAGAAGTGGTGAAAGCAGAGGTTGAGAATTGAGAGTCCTCTAGCTACTCTGAATTCTCACTCTCTGGCTCACAAAATGGACACAAATTTGCATTTCAACACAATGTTTGAGTCAATCTCTTTTACCAAGGAAACTGATGAGTTTGAAAGCCAAACTTTTAAGTTTATCCTTCATAGGAGGTTAACAAAGCAACAAAACACTAAGCCAACTTAACCACTGCTTTTGTGAGCCAAGGGTGAAAGACATTTATGGTCAGATTTAAAATGCTTTTCTTGATCAGAATATTCACACAAGTATGCTAATTGAAGGAGAGATAATTCCTCCGTCAAATTCCCACTCCAACTGAGATATTATCACTGTTTGAAACACTGAAGAGACTATGATATGCTAATAGCTTTAAATTAGTTCACATTCAAATTTTTAGGTGTTTGGGGAAACTAAAGATGCTTTACAGTAATTGGCCTCTTCTGTAAATGTGGCCTTAGGTACCACTTCTTGTGTTGAACAGCCACTTTTGAGTCCAGGAGTGAGGGGTTCCAGGCCTAGTTCTCTCAGTCTTCCTTAAGTAGACATGGCTCTCTGCCATCTCACTGGGAGGCCTTCCCCAGTGTGGTACCTGGCTGCTTAGCTGGTTTTAATTTGGTCTTTTGTAGAAAGTTTTATTTCAAAACAATTATGAAAAGGGCCATTAATGTCCAAGAAAGTGAAATTTGGGCCAGGATGAAAAGGATGCAAAGATGCCAGTAAACCATGGATGCTTAACGAGAAACTCCAGAGAAGGAATGAAATCAAACAAATTTGACTCCATCCCAATGAGCTGTGTTTAGTTTTAGATAAATATAGACTTAAGCAAGTCATGTAGGGGTCTAAAGAATAGCGTATAGGTTCAGGATAGTTTCTACCCCATTTATTAGAAAATGCATGAACTCAATGGTAATTCAAGAGGATCCAAATTAATACAAAAGAAAAATCTTTGAGAAAAACAACCCCTGCTCCCAAACAAGAAAAACAGAAAGAAATAAAAACAAATTTAAAAATAAGGAAGAAAAATAAATGCCTAAAAGGTAAAACTTCGATATTTTAGGTTAAGAGAGAGAGAAGAGAGTTAAGAATTCCTTCTTTTCCTCCCCCCTGGTGACTTCTGCATTACCCGGGAATACAGAGATGAAGGACAGTAAGCTGTTTCTGCTGGAGAAGGTAACATGGCCATAGGCACTTGCATTTTGAGATGGTGTTGAGTGTAGGGCAGATATGGGTGGAATGGTCAGATCCTGACATTTCTGATGGAACAGTAGCAGCAGTTCTGTGCTACAACTGTGCACAGTTGTAGACTACTAAGTAGAGTTTACTTAGGGTGCCAAACTAACCCTCTGTTGAAAAGCTGGATAACTATTCAAGGTCACTGAAGAAGGGGTATGTATACCAAAGAGCTGCCATAACAAAGTACCACAGATTGCGTGGCTTAAACAACAGACTTCTATTTCCTCACAGTTCTGGAGGCTGCAAGTCCTAGGTCAAGGTGTCAACAAATTTGGTTTCATTCTGAGGTCTCCCTTCTGGGCTTGTAGATGGCGTTCTTCTCCCTGTGTCTTTACCTGCTCTTCCTTCTGTGCATGTCTGTGTCCTCACCTCTTCTTATGAGGACGGTGGTCATATTGGATTAGGGCCTATCCCAGTGACCCTGTTTTACCTTAATTACCTCTCTAAAGGCCCGATTTTCAAATACAGTAACATTCGGAGGTCCTAGGGGTTTGCATCTCAACATATACCTTTTTTTTTGGTGGTGGTGGTAGGGGAACAATTAAGCCTTCTCCAAAAGAGGGTGATTTGGGCAAATATCCATGCATATCTTCGCAGAAGTAAGTGGCACCCTCTAAAAGTCCTTGACTACCTGTAAATATTATTTAAGTCAAACCTGCTTTGTGTGATTTTTTTCTAAAATTAATAATTGAATACTAAGGTATTAGGATTACTTAGAAGAATATTAATTACAGAGTTTTGAAATACTTTTGTACTTTTGTCTTCTCACCACACTCAAAATAGAAATCAAGAATCTTGATTGAATATCTAGTGCTGGTGAGTGTTCAATAATGATGATATTAGTTAATAATAGTAGAACAATTCTGAACAAAATAATAATAATAATAAAGAAAAACCCAACCATGGAATTCTTTGTGGCCTAAAAGAAAAGTCATAATTTTTCCATATATATAGGAATAAAAAATTGTGTTGAAATGGTATAAGCCGTGTTTGAGGAACTTGAGTATTTCTTGAACTACAACTGCCTCAAGAAATATTTTCCCACAGTTCCTTCCACCCCTAAGCCATGTATCTGGTGCTTTGGGAAGGGTTCTGTTTCTAGCTGGCCAATTATGGATGATAAATAAATGATAAATATAGTCACAGACTGAAGTCCAAACATTTGATAAGCTTTGAAAGATAAACTTTAAATGAAATTGAAAATGACATCTATGTCATTTTGTTATGTTACCTTTTAATATGTTACCTTTTCTTTTGGCTTCTCTGAGGACAAAGTTTGGGTCCAAATCTCAAGGTAGGGTTGGCCATGGTTACATCTGACATGGCCTGTTGGGCACTTTAGTCTACATCTAAATACTTTCAACTTTCTTTATGCAATGTGCCCTGTTAGCTTGTTTTAGGCCTAGAGACTCAAACAGAAGCTAAAGGGGAAAATATGTATTGTTAATTAGACTGTACTTCTGCAGAGTCCAAAAGAGAAAAGGAAACTATTTCCTAAAGGCCAATGTTTGCATTTTCCCTGAGAACTAGGAAAAGTTTGAGTTTAACAGAGAATGAGGTTCACCAGTGATGAGATATTGTTCTCATTTTATCTTTTGTAAGAAAATAAAAAGTAAAAACAATACAAAATGTATAGTCAAAATTGGAGGCATGATTTTAATATTTTCAAGAAAACGCAATATTCTAGACCAAGTTTTATCTCCATACAAATTGCTGACATTGAAAACAATAAAAGTGAGATATTTTTTGGAACACTTTGAATACAGATATATAATTCTTAATTTCATAATAAAGTATTGGGACTCCCCCTCCCCCCCACTACACATTAATTTTATTTTGTTTGTTTCTTATTAAACTGATTTTACCACTAGATACATTTAAAAACATCTCCCAAGTAGCAGTAATTATAATTTGGTTTGGCAACTCATGACAATGCTTGGTGTCAAATAAAAATTTGCCTTTAAAATGATATGCATACTGGGTGTTATGCACAAACAATGACTCATGGAACACTACATTAAATACTAATGATGTAATGTATGGTGATTAACATAACAATAAAAAAATAAAAAAAAGATATGCATATATCTCCCAAATACTTCATTTCTTATTTTTATGAGCATTGTGGAGAAAGAGCTCTGCAGTGAAGGCATTCACAAAACTAATAGTAATGCTATTATTTCTGATTTCCATATAGAGCTTTTTATTTAGTGATCACAAAATGCATCAGAAATGTAGCCTCATCTGTTTGCCCAATAGTAATCACTGCCGAATTTCTTGCTAACAAATGTAGAAAGAGAAGCAAGGAGGTTGGGCATGATTTTATACAAATGTCCCTGATATTTGGAAAGACTGCCAAGGAGAGAGGATTCTTTTCTGACCCCCTGGGTTGCTATTTTAGCCCCTATTTAGCCTTTCTCCCATGGAGAAAATGAACTATCTCACACAATATGTTTACAGTACAATATGTAAGGCAAAATGGCACAACACAGTTCTGTCAATATCATTTACGATGAACAAATTAAAAAAAGATTTCTTTCATAAAATCAATAGTGCGTGAGAGACAAATCGAGATGAATAGGCAAGGGAGAGAAGGTGCCCAGGGTGACAAATGGGTGGCATCTTTGCACATTTCTGCCTGAGTGAGCAAAGGTAAACAATTATTCACTGAATTTGTGTTTTCACTGTGTAAGTTGGGTCAACAGAGTCTTATAGGAGGAAGAGAGGATATATTGTTAAGGCATAAAATAAAACTGTTTATCCGAGTATTTATCACCCCTTGATCTAAAGTGGAATTCAGAGACGGGGCTCTGCGCTCGGCAGGTTCAGCTCTTGGTTTATAAGCAGCCTCAGAATCGTTCCGCAAACCATAAAACGTGCTTTCTCACTTTTCTGCTTGGATGATTTTAGAGCTGCTCTTTAGGGACCAATTTCTCTAATGGTGAGATCTAATTCAATTGTGTGCTCACTCAATTCAGAGGGAAGTCCATGGAAAAAACAGCACCACAGCGTGTTTGGGTGCTGGTTGGATGAAAATCCTATTCTGGGCAGTGAGGAGAGCAAATGTATTGCTTCCCACTGAATGTGTTGGCCATGCCTCGCTCTGAAGCCTTCTTATTCATTTAATTCAGTTGAAAACTCTACTGTGCAAAGATTACACACATCCTGACTGATTTTGAAATGGTTGTAACAGTTTTTCTTTTTCCTTAATTCTACTTTTAATCGCTGTTATTTAGGAATGGACTATGTCAGTTCGCTGGATTTTTTTCAACTTAACTATAGCCAGTTACCATACCATTGATTGCATGGCTTATACCCATTCTGAATTTGTCATTAAAGCCCCCCAATACCACAGTAATCTCATGTTGTTGTTTAGAAAGACTTGCATTGTAAACTCTCATGGACGAAGGTTAGGCTAATGCTGCTCATTTTGTATTGTTCTTATTTAGTATTGTGCTCATGATATTTGGACAAGTTATAAATACCTCTGATGATAATGAATTTATTTCAATGCTACATTTGCCTACAGAGAACCAACTCTCAGTAGGATCTGTGCTTTGAGTTATTTGTATATAGTGATGGTAGATGTGATCCTCATTCAAATATCCTCTTCTAGCCATTTCCCCAGAAATGATTATTTCATGTGTGCTCCGGACAACAAGGAAAGGTAAGCAGACTGTCCTGTACATTAGGCCTTATTCACTGATTAAGTCTTCCAACTTTCATTCTATACTTAGTAGGCTTACATTGAAAAGACCAATGCTTCAGAGACGTTTAATTTTCTCCTAGTTGTCTGGTTTCTAATGAAAACAATAGAATTACAGAATTTTTGGAAATTAAAGGGAGCGAAACACCCTCTAATACTCTGACTTTACAGATGGTGAAAGAGAGGCTTGGTGAATTCTAGTTCTAAGATTAGTTAATGGCAAAGTCAGGACTTGAATCTGACTCTGTTCCTTTTAATTACTTATAATATGGGCCTCCTCTATGGCAGGGACTGTGCTAGTTGCTATGGATACAGAAGTGGATGAGACAGATCCAGACCCTGAGGGATAAAAACTTACTGAGTCTACCTCCTTTCAACTGGACCTATGAGCTAGATCAACTCAATGTTGACTTCTTGAAGCACATTCATGGCTTAAAGTAATATTTAAAATATGTAAATTCTTACGTAACTTTTTTTTTTTTTGAGAGAGCATGTATGTATGCGTGTGTGTGCAAGCTGACGGGTGTGCGTGGGGGGGAGGGCAGAGGGAGAAGAAGAGAGAGAGAATGTTAAGCATGCTCCACACCCAGGGCAGAGCCCAAGGCAGGGCTTGATCTCATAACCCTGAGACCATGACCTTGAGTCATTATCTGAGTCAAAAGCAAGAGTCCAAGGCTTAACTGACTGAGGCACCCAGGTACCTTTTTAGGTAACTGTTTTTAATCTTGGCCTGTTCTTCCATTTTTAACATCATGGTTTTCCAAGAAAATTATCTTAAACTAGCTTCACTAACATGTTCCTCTTCCCACTGGTGTAGTTTGTTTCTTCGAAGTTCTTTGACTTTGTGCCAGTGGTCTCTCTTGTTTCCACTATTGTCTGGTGCTGGTAGTCCAAAAAGAAACCCGGAGAGAGAAACTCCTAAAGATCAAGAAAGAGAAGGGCTCCCCTTCTCCAGCATTCCATAGACGGCTAATCCTAAGAATCGTTCTTCTGACTCTTCCCTGATAGCCAGTTTCTCAAGATTTCTCAGAACTAATTTATTCTTTCCTCTCTACATCTTCTTTTATTTTCTAACTTGGAAGATACTAGAACAAAAACCTAGGTCCTACATCTGCCAGCATAAAGCCTTGTCATGGCTTTTTATTCTTATTAGCAATAAATAATTTTCCATTTTAAAAATGTTGTCATTTTGTCTTTAATGAAAACTTATGTTTACATGAAGCTTTATTGTTTACACAGTGCTTCATATATTTTATCCTTTTTTAAAAAATATTTTGTTTACTTATTTGAGAGAGAGAGATCATGTGCACGTCGGGGGAGAGGGGCAAAGGAAGAGGGGAGAGAGAATCTCAAGCAGACTCTGTGCTGAGCATGGAGCCAAGTGTGGGGCTTGATTCCAGGACCCCGAGATCATGACCTGAGCTGAAACCAGGAGTCAGACTCTTAACCAACTGTGCCACTCGGGTGCCCCAGAATTTCTTTGTCGTTTTACATGTATCATTTTATGGTCTTTATAGTTCTTTATCATTTTACATTTTACATTTCCTCCATTTTACAGTGTGGAACCAAAGGCTCAAAAGGTGTGGTGAGAAATAAGATCACATTTTTGCTGCCTGCTAGAAGGTGGGTGGCAGTTTGCTGAGAAATGATCTTGACTTATTCCATTAAGCCACACTACCACCATGATGACTTTTAAAACCATTTCTCTTGATTACTCATAAATTATATTGAAGTCTTCCTGAATGAATTTTTTTCAGAGCATAAAGCATGTTTTGAAAACATGTTGGAATAGAACATAGCAAAATTTTACATAGCAATATGAAGTTGTATGTATATGAGTTTATGCAGATTTGTTAAATAATTTGTAGAAGTAATGGCATTTGATCTTCTACAAGTAGTCTTCCCTTGGGAAGGGAGTTTGGGTCCCAACATAGAGGTTAAGAGTGTGGACTCTGGAAACAGACTGTCTAGTTTCAACTCTTGGCTCTGTCACTCTTAGCTGTATAACCCTAGGCAATTATTTAACATCTCTATGTGCCAGTTTCTTAATCTGTAAAGTGGGCATTAAAAAATGACCCTGGCTCATAGGCTTATCGTGAAGATTGAAAATCATGTGTGCATACACACACACTATATGTATATGTGTGTATGTATATATATATATATATAGAGAGAGAGAGAGAGAGAGAGAGGGAGAGAGAATAGTGCCTGGCACATAGTAAGCCAGTCAAAGTGTTAGCTATCACTCCTAAGATGGTGTGTCAGGAAAGCAATCTGGACTTGGAGTGGTGGGAGAGTAACTTCAAGGGCACAGGAGAACAGAATACAGCAGAAAGGCAGGAGTATGTGTGATAGAGGTGGTATTGGTGGGCATGGAAGGGTCGGCAGATCTTGCAAGCTCTGACGGGGTCAGGATGACCTTGTATGCGTAGTGCACTGCTTTCCCTGCTGAGCTTGGTTTGGGGGTGCAGAGTTACCCTCTGGGGTGAGGCTTGGAATGAGCAACCCTGAGACCCTTCCTTAGTTGAGGCAAATGATCCGAATAAAGACTTTGGGAAAAGGCTACATGAAAGCTTCCAATCATGGGAACTGGTCCACATAGTGGCCAGCTTGGTCTCTAAAACTCTGGAAAAAGTTGCTAGATAAGAATGAAGACGTTACAACAGTGCTATCCTATCAGCAGGTGTCAATGGAGATCATGTGTTTCTGGCTGCTAGAAGGTCTTGGGAAATAGCTTTGTTTTCTGGATCTGACCTTCAGGGACATAAACTTACTCCTACATGACCTGAACTGGGGCTAGGAGTGGGCATGGGGGAAAGGTCAAAGCTGCTGAAGAATTTTCTCTTTCGAGTCAGGGTTGCTCTGTGAACCAGGTTCAGGCTGGGGCTGTCTGTGGTGGGAGTTTCCTTGCCCATCTTCCTTTTTAAATGTAAGGTCATTGTGGGCAAGGACTGACCATATGTACTGTTTCTCCCTGGCAACTACCTGGTAACTGTTATAATTACAGGTGATTGATAAATAATTGGTGGATGAATTGGAAAAGCTAGAGAGAAAAGGGGAGATGAGGTAAGAGCTGACTTAGCCAGAGGCTAAAAAAGGAATTAGGCCTCAGGACTGATGCCTGGTCAATTGAAGTGCCCACCAGATCAGCACTTTTCAAATTACAGGAAACTATATAGACTTCTGATGATGCTTGAGTACAATGGAGCGGAAGGAAATGAAAATTGATCCCAATTCTACAGGAGAAACTCATAAAGAAACATTTCAGGAACCGAGAGAGCCAATCAATGTATTTTTTTTTTTTTTTTTTAAAGATTTTATTTATTTATTTGAGAGACAGAGAGAATGAGAGAGAAAGCACATGAGGTGGGGGTAGGGTCAGAGGGAGAAGCAGACTCCCTGCTGAGCAGGGAGCCCGATGCGGGACTCGATCCAGGGACTCCAGGATCATGACCTGAGCCGAAGGCAGTCGCTTAACT